>NW_024881878.1:0-583688 GCF_019059575.1 Amphibalanus amphitrite
CATCGAATACCATTGGCCTTGTCGCTCTAAGGGCAGCACGCTTGCACTCCAGCAAAGCTCGATCTCAATTAGGGGCTAAACACAAGGGGGTCGCACCCACTGAAACGTTAAAGGATGAATAATGGCCAGTTCCGGTGAGTTCTAAAGCTTAAAATGGTCAGTTACCTGGTCCGGTTACTACATGATAGCAGCATGTGGTACCGATATTTGCTTCAAGTGTGTAGGCACTCACCCTTATTTGTATTCCGCGACCGTGCAAAACGCCATCCAATGATGAAAATAGTTTGCGCCTGCCCCTTTTCATTTCCCCGACTCACGTCCCCGGTAATGGCGCCATACTGGGAGCCATTCTGGTTGGGCACGGTGCGTCTCCAAGCAATATCGCCGGAACGAGAGTGGACCGCCACGCCGCCCTGAATGCAGTCGAGTGGTGCTCAGGGACTTCCTCCGGAGCTCCGGCACTCTCATCACCAGATGAAGTGTCACCAAACAAAGCGTATAGGGAAATGAGCCATAAGTAGCAGCTTTTCACCGTGTTTCATTTTGAGTCGGTGCTGTGTTTGAAGCCATGAATATCTTTGTGCGTGGCGTTTAAAGGTACGAGGTACACAGCTTTTTTGGGAGGAATTTTGAAAACAAATGTAAACTTTTTCCCTCTTCTTCTTCCTCGTTCTTTCTCAGTCTTTCTCTTCATTCCCCTGTTGGTATTAGCCGTTTTCACGACGGCCATCTGGTACACATTTGGTGCACATCTGGTGCAGATCAGGTGCAGATTTGGTCAAATCAGGTTCAGTGTGTCTCTTAGTAGCTATCAGCTAGGGTTGCACTAATTGCTTATATGACAAAGCACTTTGTCATATTATCAGACAGTATCATCGATTAAAACACTGAAATAAATTCATAAAATAAAGATATTTGCTGTAAAAGAGATTAGGTGCAGATTTGGTCAAATCAGGTGCACTCGCCGGATAGCCCGTCGTGAAAACGGCTAGATTTGACCAAATCTGCACCTGATCTGTACCAGATGTGCACCAAACGTGTACGAGATGGCCGTCGTGAAAACGGCTATTATCGATTAAGTTGATATTGATTTTAGCTACTAATGATGTGACATATCATTAACATATGCACAGTGGCTCCTAAAACACCCAAAACACAACTTATCAGTTATCATCACGCCACCTTGTTTGAAAATGGAACAAAAAAAGACTTCTAGGATTTTAAGTCCAGAACAAATGTCCGCAGAAGTTGCAACGAAAGCAAAGTGAGGCGGCAACATATGCATTGGCTTAGTTTTATAACGTTTTGCCTTATGCCGCGGTTTTATCCCTCACTCAGAAAACAAATTCATCAATAATTTCATGTTTTGACCTCCACTCAATGATGGAAAGAATGTACCTAATTCTTTTCAGGTAGCCACTGGTTATTCAATCATCGGGTTCAACGTTTTCATTGGTTTCTTTATGCCATAACAACGCTACATTACGTCGAAAGTATAATAGGCTCTATTGGCCGGTAGCAGCGTTATGAAAAAACACCACCGGCTTAGAGACTCTGGTTAACCCTCGCCCGCACATTGGGGGGAGGGGGGGGGGGGGTTGGTGGTTGCCACCCCCCCCCCCAGGTAGTCTTTCTGCTCTGCACTCAACATTTTAGAGTTAGAAGGCTGATTTTTCGTATAGCTGCTCCTCTATCCTTTCTGGATGTCCACTGAAAATTTCAAGTTTCTGTGGTTTTTGGTTTCGGAGATATGACCTTGTTTTTCAGGTCATGTCATGACCCAAATGGCCAATTCTCGACATCTTGCGTTGGCTATGGGCCTTGTGAGCTTTTGACACCTTGATTTCGGCCTTTTTTACCAGTCTTACCTCCCACCTATCATGGAACATGTTGTTCGACGATGTACAGATGTCAAGGTCAAGGTCAAGGTCAACCTAGGTCATCTAAGATAATTGCGTTTTAGGCAAGCGGAAGTTACTTTTTGTGAAGTTTTTTGACTGCATTTTTGGTAAAAGCTTCTCAGATCATGATTTCATGTAATATGGACACATAAACAATCGGTGCACACACCAGTATACACACAGACACACACAGACATACAAACACATATTATTGACCTTGACCTAACTTGACCTGAAATGACCTCAGCAGCAAAAACCTGGTCGGGTAGTGTGACAAAGAGGTTCTAGCTGGCTTGGCACCAGAAAACGGCATCGTCATCGGCATATGCTAAGCAGCGCACTTGATATCCAACGGTGACCCAAAACAGCAACATTTTTTAGTTTGACCTGACCTGGAAGGTCAATGACTGACCTGAGAAGATAAAACTGGGTATCATTGGATTCGTCTCTTCCCAAAGAATCTTTTTGGTCTTTACCGCTAAGCTCTATCTCCAACAGGAACGAAATGGCGCGGGGGGTGGCAACCCCCCCCCCCCCCCATGTGCGTTCTAGGATGGGAAAATGGCATGTGCGGGCGAGGGTTTAGTCGACCTGGTACATTCGTCCCTGCCAACGTGTACCCTTCAGTATACCCTTACAGTAAGCTTACAGTATAGCTTACAGCTTACAGTACACCCTTCAGGTATACTGCAATGAACTGAACTCCGATATGCTAATCCTTGCGATAGTCACGAACTTTCGAGCTGTGTCGGCACTCAGGGACGGTAAATGTATTGCCAAAGTTTGTCTGTGCACCTGGCTCAGCCACCTCTAACGACCAAAGACTGACATTGAATGGGATGGATGCGGCAAACATTTCGGGGAAGCTATCTCTGTGACTTGTCCTTTGGTGGTATGAAGTGGTTTTTGATAAAGCCAGTTTTCGCGGGATTTTACCCCGTTCTGTTTATCTGTTATTTCTCCGAAAGCCACGTGTGGAGCGCCTGTTTTGAACGGACCGCATTTCCAGCTTTCAGCAGATGTGGGATAGAATTACATTGTTGTTCAAGTATCAGATGTGAATGGCGCTCAACGCATCGACCATTCTATAAACAAAGATACGAAATTGTTTGTATGGTTTCCGCCAAACAGAATACCGAACAAATACCATGCTCGCGGAGACACTACGCATTATGCACGACAGCAGCAGAGTTTTGGAGGAAATTTAATCCGAATAATTAAATGGATGGATGGCCTGATTACTTTTACAACTTTTGTGGCATCAGCTAAAAAACCCTGCACAGGCCAATGCCTTACGACTGACAGAGGCCGTGAAAACATCCTATAGCTCTACTGACACTATATGGGCTTCACCTAGAATAAACTTCTCATCAGATTGTTCCAATCGCCTTAGGACAGACAAGGACCTGTCGGGTGAAGCCTATGCACTGCCAATGCTCAGCTGTGTGTTAGACTGTCCCCCATCCCCGAGATTGATAAATGTCTCCCCTCCTCCTAAACAGGGTTGTATACGACTCAATCAATAGCAATCAATTCAATCACGACAAATTTGGGAAACCAATCAAATCAATCAAGTCAGAGCAGTTTTCGGGAATTGATTCAATCGACTCAAACGCGACAATGAAAGGAATCAATCAACTCAATCAAACGACTCAAACCAAGACATACATTAGGTTTTTTGCCCCACCAACTTGGAAAAGTGTCCATAGCAGTCTGGTGTACCTACCTACCTACCTACCTACCTACCTACCTACCTACCTACAGAAGAAACATAAAAATATTGTCATTTAAAATTATAAATTGCCATGCCATTCAAAGTTTCTATGTAATAAGGAAGGATACCTAGTGATGGACAGGTGGATCATGATATTGAGGTTCAATGGGTAGCATTGGAGCAGAAGTGTCATTTATTGGGTGCAAAATGACCCAGTAGTTGACTCGCCCCTTAACCCAAATCACCACATTTCACCTAAAAGTTGTCAATTTGATTTTGGCCATATTCCAACTCCATTTACACTAAATATCAGATATTGCAGTTGAAAGTTGGCTGCTCGGATTTTGGCAGTGTTCGTGATTTGGCCATTTACCCTACACCATGTCTATTTTAATGGATAATATGCATCAATAACATATTAACCATAGGGAAATAGAAATAAACATCTTACCTGCATCATGCATGTGACGGTTTCGGTTAGACAGAGACTGACGGGCAGCCTAAAAAATCATTCCACACAATGTGCATTTGAGACATGGGATGTTGTCAGATTGGGAAGGAAGAGATTTGAAGTATTTAGCGGTCCACGATTCTGGACGTGGCATGTCAATGTTAGGTACCTATGTGAAGAATTCAAAACATTTTATTGCAATACAATTTGAAACTATTAGGACTGGGGGATAGGGATGAGGATTAAAAATATATTTAACCCGCGCACCGACGGGGGTCTGCGCCAACTTCGCACCGACGGGGGGGGGGGGCGGATGACAGCCCCCCCTGAGATCTCGAGAACGAAGCAAGCTAGCGACAAGCGGTAAACGGCATCGCATACGCACGGTCAAGATCTACAATTTTTACTAAGGTCATTTTCAGGTCAGGTCAAAGATGACGTCACAGGGGTCGAAAAAGTCAAAATGGCGGCGCTAGATATGGAGAGAGTTTTTCTCGAATAACTTTCGAATTAGTCAAGATAGGAACAAACTAAGGGCATCATCGTGATCCTCTCGTCAATCCGCATCGAATGATATATATGTTGACCTCGAAAGGTCAAGGTCAAAGGTTGACCTCAGGTCACGTGACCTCGAGGTCATCATGTATATCATTCGATGCGTCTTGACGAGCTGAACACAATGAGACCATCCACGCGTCTGTATCTTGTTCCTGTACGGAGTTATTGGCCAAAAACCTTTGGTGACCTTTGATGACGTCACATGACCTCACAGCTGCCCAACAGCAAAACAGACCTCAAGGTAGTGAAGGTTGATCGTATATGAAGTCATGTATGGTATATGGGGCCATTCCGACCCGTTTTAGTGGTAAAAACAGGGAGTTGATTTTCCCCCCATTGCCTTATAATGGGGAGGTCGCGAAATTGACCTGACCTTAGGTCACCGATATCAAAATTCCGAGATATACAAATTGTAGCTACTAATGACCTAATAACATCCTGCGACTTTCAAAGGCCTCCGACATCTACTGTAGCTCTGGCACGGTGACAAAGTTGCAAAAAAGTGACTTGAGGTTGGGTCATTCAAAGTGACCTGGTGACCTGACCTTGAAAGGTAGGAGGTTCAAACTTGCACACCATGTGTAAAATTGATGAGGGAATAGTCATACCAAATTTTGCGGCGCTACGCGCCGCGGTTTTCCCGCTATTCGCGAAAAACCTCAGGGGGGGGGGGCGGATATCCGCCCCCCCCGTCGGTGCGCGGGTTAAAAGGAAATGGAGAGGACAGGGACTCTGGGAAAACGGCACGGAGCGACTGCGAAACAACGAAAACGTTTGGTTTTGCCAATAAGTATTCTAAGCTTTTATAAATCCTTATTCTACTTCTTTTGACTTTTTTGTAAGATGACGTCATTGATTATCATGTAGTATGGTAGATCATCATAAAATAAATCGGTTGTACAGCACCAATTTCGTTTTAATTATTATTTCATTTGAAATAAAAACACTTAATAATATTCGGTAAAATATTTTAAGGAAAATGAAATATATTAAATATGTTATGCTTAGGCTCTCAGGAGAAAAGGATTAACAAACGTTCTGCTGCAAATTAACCCGGCGGCCGCTGGGCCTCCGCGCCACCCGCCGGCCGCTGGGGGGGCATAAAGTTGCCCCCCCTTACTTCTGCGACGATATCGTCGCAACGCGAAGAGATAGAGAAGCGAAACTTTGCACACATCTTCCTGAATACCTAGCCGAGGTTTCGTCCGAATTTGGTGTCGATCCCATTTGAAATGACGTCACAGTGACGTCATAAGTGAAATTATAGATTTGCGACTCTCATATTCCTCACGATACATCAGATATATGGGACCGAATATAAAGGGCCGATTATTGGTCAGAAACTAGATGGAAGTGTAGTAAGATATTTTAGGATGACAGCAGGTGCTGTCTAGTTCATTTACAGTCGAGTTTCATGCTCAGCGTCATCAGAAACGGTCCATATCGGAAAACGACAAAACTTTATGACGTCACTGTGACGTCATCTTAGGTGCTACAAACACCAAACTTTCCCCAAACATTGCCTAGGTATTCATTTGAAGCTATGCCAAGTTTCACGTTCGTAGCTCATCGGGTTTCGGAGATATTTCACAAAACGTAAAGGGGGCAACTTTATGCCCCCCCCCCCCAGCGGCTCGTGGGTTAAACAATGCAGCAAAGTAGCTATCAATTGTACGTAAACGTAATCAGCGATACGAAAACGGCGCTTTTGTTTCAGTTATTTTTATAGGGGTTTCAGATATTTATAGAGTTCAGTGGGTTGTTTCTGAGGAGATGTGGAGATGTGAATTATTAATCAATCACACTTTATTAGTATATAGGGCCTTGCACTTTATCATCTGGATTAAAAAAAAAAAACAACGTTTCCTGCTGAGTGCTGAAAGGAAGGTAGGTGCATCGCCAGGTTCTATCACCAGGATTGGAGCAGTTATTGCAGTTGAAAGTCAACGTTGGCTGTTCATGTTGTTTAGGCCCTGTTCTTTATTTGGCCATCTACGCCATATTGCAGTTGTGATGACAAGCAGTTTTCAGTGTAGTTTTGTGATCTTTGGTGTCATCAATTGGTGTCATTATTTTTCGTCAAGTAAAACTTATTTGAACTTTCCATTCAATCGACTCAATCATACGAGTCACTTTAATTTTCGGGAATCAAATCAGTCAACCAGTCGCTAAAGTCAAACGAGTCAGTCAACCAGTCATCTCGAAAAGTCAATCGACTCAATCCAATCAACTCAAAATATGCGTTGAAACAAATCAATCAATTCAATCGACTTGATTGGTATACAACCCTGCTCCTAAACCCCAGCAGAAGCATGTTCACCTTAAACCTAGCTGACCGCAGGGACCCAACATCGCTTCGCTTCTGTGTTGACACGAATGCCGCTTTTATCATCGGCCAGCGCGCCGGGGGAAATCAAAACCGGCTGGCACCGAACCAAACAGACATTTTATGATGTTTGGCAGGACATCTTGCAGGCTGTCCTGCCAATATGGTTGATAATAAAGCTGCAGTAATTTTGTTTATAGTTGATAGCTTTTGCTCCCGTAAAAAGAGCTTTCGGGTACATCGCGAACTTCCAACTAGGTATACATAAGCAGATGCTTTGAAGGAACATATGTATATCTGTTTATACCAGTCAAGCATGCATCCCGTTCCTTGTCTTCCGTCAGTGATTGCACCGCCCGCAACCACTACCAGCCACTGACCTCAGTGACCTGTCCCCACCAGGTCGTGACCTGTCCATCGCGCTGCTGACTGACCTCTGTGACCTGTCCCCATAAGGTCGTGACCTGTCCATTGTGCTGGGGTGCGTGGCCGGCCTAGTAGCCGCGCTGCTGACTGACCTCTGTGACCTGTCCCCACCAGGTCGTGACCTGTCCATACTTCTGGGCTGCGTAGCCGGTCTGGTGGCCGCGCTGCTGCTACTGACCGTGGTTCTTCTCTGCCGCCGCTGGCGCCGACGCCGGAGGAAGCCCCTGGCGGAGAAAGAGAGACGCCTGTCCGTCCGCACCGTGAAGCGCCACCCTCTGCACAGCACTGTGGGTGTGCCCGTGCAGCCAGCAGAGGTCGGTGCCGACCTCTTCCTGGAGCAGTATGAACGTCGTCACGGTCAGATCAAGAGTCAGGAGCTCCTGCGAGCTGCGCTCTCCCGATCCATGGAACATCTGGTGCTGGAGCCGGGAGCGAAGCCGGGCTACATGCCCACGGTAGCGCGGGATGGGGGCGAGGAGTCCGTGTCGCCTTCTGAACAGTCCTCAATTGCGTCCGACGAGGAGGGACAGGTGAGGAGGACGTAAAGTAATCTTGAGGAGGACGGTGGGGACAGAGAAGGAAAAGAAAGGAAGGTAGAAGGGGAAAGAAAAAATGAAAGGTGGATAGATAATGTGAGGATAGCGGGGGAGACAGTGGAGCTTGGGAAGAATGTGGAGGAGGAGGAAGGGGAGGGACATATAGAATGAAGGAGAGCAAGGGATGTGGGGATAGTGCGAAAGACCAGATGCTGCTGCATGCTGCTTGCAATTTGTGCGTCGGCTATGAGAGCGGCTATAAGAAGAGGTGATAAAATTTAAAAAAGGTGGTAGAAAATAATAGTAGGTATCTGCTTAAATGAGTCATGAGAGATCGATGCACACGAGCGACCTTTCTCCATCAATATTTCTTTACTAACATTATCCCTGTCCTCCGTATATATAATGACAATCAAGGGCCTATATATACCAATGCACAGATAACAGTAGTACAGTAGTAACAGTAGTACTACTGTTATCTGTGACCAATGCCAATATTTTTTTTTTTCGGCGACGAGAGTTGAGCGTTTTAAGATTTATCTGCCACTTGTATCCACTTTCTGGCGGATGACAACTGATCAAGGAGGATCATGGATGATACTTACTGGTGTAAAAATGCGTAAATACTGAAAAAACTTCACGAGAAACTGGTGGATACCAGCTGGAAATGGAGGAAAGAAAGAAGACAACACTGACGTGCGTTACAAATTGGCAATCGTAATTACCAATCGCAGTCGGTATTTGTATAGCCTTATCTCGTTTCCAATTACGTTTCTGATCACCTTGTACCGTCGCCCGTGACAATTATTAAACTGCAATAAAATACAACCCACAACGCTATTATACTTCCCAGAGGCAATGGATTAAAATTGCCATCAGTGGTGTGGGTGACCCCTTATCTTTGTAGGTGCGTCTTTGTATCATTGCTGCAGTGTGCAATGTGGTTGCTCTGGTCTATTTTCACTGCCGCACCGGAAGAGTTATTAATTGGAAGCTAGCTTATTGTGGCACATTATTATAACCATAGGACTCAGTTATATTACATTTGTCGTCGACCGATGCTCACTCGTGTGGGTTAGAAAATGCACTCACGTGAAATAAAAAGGCATGCTTTTAAGTTTATGTAACCAGTTGCGTTTTTATACCTTCACTTGGTGGCTTTCAATTTATTATTACTATGACCTTGGAGCCTCGCTCAGATAGGTAATCAATCTTTTTTCATTGCCTCGTAATTTTTGGTTATTTGCAGTACCTGAAAAGCGTCGACAAGTAATTAAAATTGTTCAGTTCGGTGGTCCTATCCGATAATCTTGACACCCCTCTCGGTCGACAGGGCTCTCGGGCTGTGCAGGTGCGCCCTCGGCTCGAGTTCCACGTGGTCTACACGGCGGTAAACCGGTCTCTAACCGTGTGTCTGAACCGTCTGCTGAACCCGCCTCTGCGGTACCGGGACCGGCCGTTCCTGGTGCGTCTAACGGTGCTCGGTCAACAACAGGAGTCGCGACCGCTGCAGCTGGACGGTCAGCAGCAGCAGCAGCAGCAGCAGCAGGTGCTGACGTTTGCCGGCGTGGAGGCCGACTGGCTGGACCAGGGCCAGCTCAGCTGCCACCTGTACGTCAAGCGCTACAGCAACCTCACCGAGAAGCTGGTCGGCGAGGGCAGCGTCAGACTGGCGGAGCTCGGCCTGGCCTCTGGCACACCGGCCGCCTGTAACGTCATCTTCAGCAAGCCCGGCAAAAAGAGGACGATCCCGGTTAGTGCAGTAACCTTGTCTTACCTTTACCTACTAATGAAGCAGGAAACAGTAATACCGGTCAATGGAAAGAATGCCAGACTTCCTTCGCCTCGTCATTTGTGCTTTGCAACATAAGATTTGCTGGCTCGTTATTTAAGTAATATTTTGGAGGTAGTGGGATTTTCCTGATGGCTGCTTAACTATCTGGTGGCTAAAATGGATAGCTAACATGCTGTTAGTAATATGCTGCCTCGCTTACCAGGATTTGCGTAATAAGCTCTGTGCTATTAGCATGAGCTCCACATTGTCTGGGAGCTATGAGATGAGCACTATTCCAAGTTTGGAAGACTATTTAACTATACCTATAAGCGTAGTTAAAAAGGCATTATGAGCGAGAGGTGCAGTTAAATTCATACCAGCGTAGAATGTACCTAAAGGTATACTTGTTCATAAAGGTGTTTGAATTGGAGAAGGTGTTCGATTAGCCAAACGAATCTCATTTTTGACGAGTTCCCGCTGAGCTCGTTACGAGTCTCGCTACGAGTGTTCACTACAAACAGAAACGTGGGCCGCCACCGGGCCACCACTCCGCTCTCTTGCGTCCGGTTGAGCGGCACAAATTTACATAAAATTCGCCTCGCCACGAATAGATGGCAACACAGGAATTCTCTCGGGTTTCGAACAGTCGCTCTTTTGAAATGTGCCATGGCTGACAATGCATAAGAACGAGATTGTATTCATGTACAGCACCTCAGCCACAATTCTCAGTCCCGTATTCATTGCAACGGAATTTGAATTCCAGGATTGAGCGCTAGCTTATCGATGACATGAAAGAGCTATAGGAATACGCTTGAAATCATATCAACCTCTTTTTTTGTAGAAGTCATTGAGTTAAGCTGAAATGCCAGCAATTAAAAGGAATTGAGTAAGCCTGAAGATAGGAAATAGCGCAATGTATTATTTAAATCCATGTACCCAAGAAAACACAAAAATGTAAGATTTTAGCCAAACGTATTGTGTGAACAGTCTGTTTGATCACCGAGTCTAATAACACCCCCCACTCTTCTTGTTCCTGTGCGCGGCAGCTGCAGCCGAGTCACACCTCAGCCGCCGACGAGGCCGGTCTGTCTCCTCCGACCCTGGGGCAGCTGCTGCTCAGCCTGCGCTACAGCCACGCACAGGGCAGGATGACCGTCTTCTTGCGCCGGGGGGAGAACCTGCCGGACTCGCGCGGACTGGTGAGTTGTCCGGTGTCTCAGAGCTGTCTGCCACGCGCGACGTTGCCCGCTGTCTACCGTGCTGGCTGCCGTCGTTCCCAGATTTGTGTAAAGTCCCCAGCTGTTCGCCGTCCCAAGTTGTCAGCTGTCCAGGGGTTTCCCACTGCTCCCAGAGAGCTGTCCGATGTTCCCGAGCTGTGTCCGATGAAGTGCCTGATATCCATGGTTGTCTGTTGTCCCGGGGCTGTCCGCAATCCAAGGCGTGTCAATTATACACGAGATGTCCGTTGTCCCCAAGGTAACCGTTGTTGCCAAGCTCCCTGACGCGCGACGTTGTCCATATATGGTCTTCCCCAGTGTTGTCCACGTTCGGCTGTGTTGTTTTTGTGGTGTGCAATGTTGGGATAATTGATGGTATTGGGTGCGATGGCGTGACAGTTGATCGCAATTATGCGCTAACAAAGAGAATTGCTTGGATTTCCTACATATTCGAAGAACATTGTTGTCATTAATTTAATTGGATATTATCTGAGAGGTGTGGTTGGCTGTTCCAGTTATAGGGAAATGGAGGTATGTATACCCCTGAAACACGATCATGTAATCACTAATCAGTTATTGACCAGTGACCAACGATTTTACCTTTTAGTGATTAGACATGTTGCGAGCCACTATCTTCACCGTAACTCAGCTGGAGCCACCCATCACTAAGTCTGCCTGCCTGCATGACCTTCGGGAGGGAATCACAAAAAAGAAACGTTATACATTAAAAATAGCTCTGTTCTTGAACTTCCAGCAAGTCGTGGATTTTACAATGATTCTAAACCAAACATTCAGAGCATATATGCAAGAATGCCCCAAATAACTATTTACGCTACCCCATGACTACTGTTTTCAATAGCTTCACCTGTCCTAATTACGATGATTGCACGGACAAAACATCCTGTCTCTGCCCATCACGCCCCAAACACATGCTTTGCCGGACAACGGCATATTACACGGACAAATGTGCCCTTTGACCTGACTATTGACTATTGACTATTGACGCTTCTGATTGGCGGAGACCGTGACACGTGCCAAATGGGGGATCGCTGCTTGAGGACAGTTGTGCCGAGTCCGGCCAGTACGCAAAGCTCGTAAACGGGAAAGTCGAGGTTTGAGTTGTGACGTTGGCTGTATACATATATGTGAGCCATGGAGATGAAATGTTGAGGGAAGTCTCAAGCTACTCTGCATGTTTTTCACTTTTTTTCAGTGAGCTTGGTACGGTTTTGCTGTTTCTAATCAGCTTTTTATAATTTCATTTATTAATCTTCAATCAATTTGTGTGGTATATTCTGCCATTTTTTGTGTGTGCGAATAACAGTAAAAACTATTACCCCAAAATAAACTTAGCTCAAGCACGAAAGCAAAAACCAAGCTTTATCTGTTCAGCAAAGAGCAGTCCTTATTTATACCACGTACAAAGATGACAGACATATCAGTCGCAAAATGATGGAAAATATTTTACCTTTTGTGGAACTTTTACATAACGATGGGAATTTACCTCAAATAGTCTGCTTTTCTGCGTAGGTATATACATTTTCATTATGATGGACACACGGCCCAGACAAGACCTGCGTATGAGACAACCAAAAATAAAAATTCATCATCAAACTATGGGTATCAAATATCAATGTCAACATGTCCATCGCCCAGCGATATCTCCCAACCTTTGATATGGAAGAGACGGGGGTAAAACAGACCAGAAATAGTGCCCGCGGTGCGGGACAATCCTGCGCCCGCCCACAGACGACTGTCGGCGATCGTTAGCGGCTGAGTGACGTCGTCTGACGGCGCTGATGTGTGTGATGTGGAGCAGGCCCATTACGGCCTCAGGTCACCACCCTATCGGCACGCCATGGCTCACTAATGGCGAGATATTGGCACGGCCCGTACATCATTAGTGTCGGCAGGGGCGGATCCAAGGGGGGTCACATGGGTCATGGCCCCCCCTTGAGGCCCGGGGGCCCAAAGACCTGCCAGGGGCACCACCGGCCTATCAGGGGTATCGCAGTCCTGACAGGGGCACCACAGGACCGCCAGGGGCACCACAGGCCTAGCAGGGACACCACGGGCCTGGTGCCCCTGGGCCCTGACAGGACTGTAACGCCCCTGACAAGCCTGAAGTGTCCCCGGTAGGCACGTGGTGCCCCTGACAGGCCTGAGGCGCCCCTGCAAGGGCGGTGGTGCCCCTGGCAGGCCTGTGGTGTCCATGGCAGGCCTGTGGTGCCCTTGCTAGGCCTCTGGTGCCCCTGACAGGCTTGTAATGCCCCTGGAAGGACTGTGGTGCCCCTGGGCCCTGACAAGCCTGAGGTGCCCCTGACAGGCCAGTGGTGCCCTTGCTAGGCCTGTGGTGCCCCTGGCAGGCCTCTGGTGCCCCTGACAGGCTTGCGGTGCCCTTGGAAAGACTGTGGTGTCCCTGGGCCCTGACAAGCCTGAGGTGCCCCTGACAGGCCCGTGGTGCCCTTGTTAGGCCTGTGGTGCCCCTGGCAGGCCTCTGGTGCCCTTGCTAGGCCGCTGGTGCCCCTGGCAGGCCTCTGGTGCCCTTGCTAGGCCGCTGGTACCCCTGCGCCCGGAGAGGACTGGTGCCCCTGAAAAGTCTGAAGTGCCCCTCGGCAGGCCCGTGGTGCCCCTGACAAGCTCAAGGTGCCCCTGCGAGGCCGGTGGTGCCCCTGGCAGACCTCTGGTGCCCCTGGCAGGTCTGTGGTGCCCCTGGCAGGTCTGTGGCGCCCCTGGCAGACCTGTGTTGACTGGTGCCCCTGCTAGGTCGCTGGTGCCCCTCACAGACCTGTGGTGCCCCTGGGCCTTGACAAGCCTGAGATGCCTGGCTATGACAGGCTCGTGGTGCCCCTGATAGACCAGTGGTGCCCTTGCTAGGCCTGTAGTGCCCCTGGCAGGCCTCTGGTGCCCCTGCTATCCCTGCGCCCGGAGAGGACTATGGTGCCCCTGAAAAGCCTGAAGTGCCTCTCGACAGGCCCGTGGTGCCCCTGGCCCCTGACAGGCCCAAGTTACCCCTGCGAGGTCGGTGGTGCTCCTGGCAGACCTCTGGTGCCCCTTGCAGGTCTGTGGTGCCCCTGGCAGGCCTGTGTTGACTGGTGCCCCTGCTAGGCCGCTGGTGCCCCTCACAGGCCTGCGGTGCCCCTGGAAGGACTGTGGTGCCCCTGCCCCTAGGGGTGCTCATGGGCCCAACAGGTCCGTTGTGCCCCTGACAGGCCTGTCGTGTATACTTGCTAGACCTGTGGTGCCCCTACTTCCTGGCAGGCCTGTGGTGCCCCTGGCGGGCCTGTGGCGCCCCTACAAGGCCGTAGGTGCCCCTGAAAGGTTTGTGGTGTCCCTGGAAGGACTTTGGTGCCCCTGACAAGCCTGAAGTGTCAAGGACAGACCCTTTAGACGCCAGGGTCAAGTTCGTCGGACTGACAACGATTTGCTTACCTGATAACGTCCCTGGTAAGTACTCACTACTCAGCGTCCACAACATATATACACATAGCATCTATGCACATAGCACATTCATATATACTTGCTTACAATTGGTAAATGTGGTTGTGGCTAAGAGTTAAGATACTGACTAAAAATAAAAAATAAAAAGAAAAAAAACTGAAAATGGGGGCACCACCAAAATGAAGTGGACGAAATCCGTTGAGTTTTTAATTTTGGGTATAGGTAGGGGCACCACTTCGATTCATGACCCTCCCCTTGGAGTTTTCCTGGATCCGCCCCTGAGTGTCGGTCGGGTCGCCCAGCGCTCGGCTGCCCGGAGGCGATATTTTGGAGGCTATCCTGCATCTCTGGATGGCAGGAGGGCTTCTGCTTTAGCAAAGAATGCATAGGCACCTCTCGCGGAGTTTTGGTTTAGCAAAGAATGCATACACTGAAAACACGATTTACACCCCATTGACACCTTAAGTTGGGATTACACCCACTTTACACCAGATATGCACCAGAAGTACGCCAACCTGATGCCCATTATACACCGTTGTTAGTCCCTGTTTGCACCCATGAACCTTTTTAACACCGCTCATACACCGATCCGCTAAATATACCATCAACACACCAGGCGAACACCCTCGTTGAAACACCATCTGTACACCTAGGTGATGCCCAGATCGGGGTGTAATAAGGGAATAGATCGGGATAAGAACTTTCTGGAAACACCCTTTTTACACTATACGAACACCATCGTTGAAACACCATCTGTACACCATATGGCGATGCCCAGATCGGGGTGTAATAAGGGAATATATCGGGATAAGAACTTTCTGGAAACACTCCTTTTACACTATACGAACACCATCGTTGAAACACCACCTGTACACCTAGGGCGGCGATGCCCAGATCGGGGTGTAATAAGGGAATAGATCGGGATAAGAACTTTCTGGAAACACCCTTTTTACACTATACGAACACCATCGTTGAAACACCATCTGTACACCAAATGGCGATGCCCAGATCGGGTGTAATAAGGGAATAGATCGGGATAAGAACTTTCTGGAAACACCCCTTTTACACTCATTGAACAAGGAAGCAACGCCGTTTTTCGCGCGCTTTCTAACGGCTGCCGACATGACGTCAGCGCGGCCGACCAATGGGAAGCGGCCTAGGCCCCTGCGCGGGCCCTCGGCCGACGTTAACGGCTCAGTTTCGCCGTGACCGCGACTCAGGACGCTCCGACGAGGGGAGCGTCCCAAGTGCTGGGTGATGAAAAGTGAAAACCTCTATTAAGTGGGCTGTGAGTGCGGAGTGCGACGCAGGATCTCCCTCTGGCCTAGCGGGACGTACCACGGTGCCTACCCGCGGCCAGATTCTGCCCTTCCTAGGAGCGGATGGGCAACGACCGCCCAGGTACGCCCTCCACATCGCGTCAACGACTCTCAGCAGCCGACACGCCGTCGAGGAACACCAGGAGCCAGGTGGCTCGCCAGCTACAGTTCGAGCTGGATCGATCCGAAGGCGGTGCCGGGGGCGCGAGGCCCACCCAGCCGGTGCTTCTGGGTGATGACCAGCTGGAACAGCTCGCCCGCCGAGTGACGACTCTTTTACAGCCGCCCCGGCCGGGCCGCGCTGCCCAGCCATCGCAACCAGACTCGACACCTCGGCCGGGTTCGGCTTCTCAGCGCCCCATGGACGGCCCACCTCCGCTGGTGCTCCCGCCGCCCGAGTTTAACCAGCAGTGGCTATTACGTCTCCACTCCGCACTGCCTCACACAGGCTGGCTCGTGGAGACAAGTTTATTGCTGAGGCAATCTGGGCTCATACACGAACACTAGTCTGTGCTGACCGCGACGCGACGACCACCGCACACGGCGCACACGGCGCACGACCGCACCCGACACGCGCGCCAGACCGACTCTCTCGAGCCGCCGCGTCTGCGTGCCGCGCCGCCAGTGGCGTCGCCAGCTCCCGGGCGGAGGGGGACAATTCGCGATACCACACCCTGCCGCCCTTTAAACGAACATATTCCCAGGCGCACGAAACAATGGCATGAGCACAAAGCATCATTTGTTTAGGCGCGCGCCTTCAGGGTTACCTCACCCATTTACGTGAAACAATCACCTTTCAATCACAATCACAATCACAATCACAGATCCAATCACATTTCAAATATCGGCGATCAGACGCCGATAAGCCGCCTCGGGTGCCTCCGACGCCGGGCGGAACGGCACTGCGGGTCGCCCTCAGTGTGCGCGCCGCGCTCACGCTCAAGAGGTCCCACCACACTGACCACACTGACCTCACCGGCGCAGCCGCCGCCGCCGCCGCCGGGGTCACCGGCGTCGCTAGCGCCGCCGCCACCGCGGTCACCCAGGGCACCACTGAGGCCACCGGCGCAGCCGGCTCCTCCCAGGTCACTCGCCTGACCGTCGCCCCCGCTGGGGTCACCGGCCTGACCGTCACCGAGGTTATCGGCGTGGCTGACGTCGCCGCCGCCGCCGTCATCGAGTGCACCACTGAGGTCACCTCCGCTGTCACCGGCACCGACACGACCTCCACTGAGGTCAACGCCACTGGTGCACCCTCCGATGAGGTCACTGGCACTGCCGGCGCGGCCGCCGTCACCGCGGCCATCGGCGCGATCATCGCCGACGGGCCGTTTGGCGCCGCCGCCGGTGTACCCGTCGCTGAACCCTGCTCGTCGGACGTCGCCGACGGTCGCCGCTCTGACACTGCCGATCCCGTCTCCGCCACCGAAGCTTCTGGCACGAGCGTCTCCGACGGGCCGCTCGGCACCGCCGCCTCCGCCGACGTCCCGGCGCCCGCTGCTCCCGCCGGCGTACCGGTGTCCGCTCCCTCCGCCGGCGCCCCGGCGCCCACCGGCTCCATCGGCATCCCGGCGCCCGCCGGCTCCATCGGCGTCCTGGCGCCCGCCGGCTCCTGCAGCATCAGCATCCCGGCGCCCACCGGCTCCTTTAGTGTCACGGCGCCCTCTGACTCCGTCGGCGCCGCTCACTTCACGGTCCTCGCTGCCCTGAAGCAGCGACCGCCAGTCGAGGCGCATGTCGCGCAACCAGTCCCGTCCTATCAGCGGTTGGTGTCCGAGTCGGTCGCTGACTACGACATTCAGCCGCCTCCGCTGGCCGCCGAACTCCGCCTCTACGGTCGCCTCGCCGCGGACCGGCACCGTCTGGCCCGTAAACGAGCGCAGCTGCACCGTTGATGGTCGCAGCTTCAGCCCCGGGATGCTGCCGTCCGCCACGATCGAGACTGGCGACCCGGTGTCTGCCATCATCTCTGTTGGCCGGCCGTTGACTGTCACCGTGACCAGTGGCAGCCGGTCCTGACGCTGTGTCCTCCGCTGCGCCACGGACGTCACGGCGTCCACAGACGTCACCTGACCGCATCCGGGGCAGTCACGCTTCAAGTGCCCTGAGTCGCCGCACCTGAAGCACCGGCGCGTTCCGCCCCTCCGGCGCGTTCCGCCGCGTCGGCTGTCCAGCCGACCGCCGTTTGCTGAGCCGGGCTGTCGGAAGAATCCGCTCTTCTGCGCCGCTCCTGCCGCCAGATGCACGGCGCAGATCTGCCAGTCGGCCTGGTCGCTGTCCTGGATCAACTTGACAGCCCGTCGTTTGCTGCAGTCCCGTTGCAGGTGTCCGCGCTCTCCACACCGGTAGCAGCGCGGCGCGCCGGCCCGCCGTGGCCGCGCACCAGCCTGCCGGGGCCGCGCACCGGCCTGCCGGGGCCGTGCGCCGGCCTGCTGCGACTGCGCGCTGGGACAGTGGTCCCTCCAGTGGCCCAGCTCGCCACACTGGAAACAGCGCTGCTCCCCTCGGCTGGATTGTCCGAGCGCCTGCACCTGCTGCTCCTCCTGAGGTACGGCCAGCTGGCCGTCCTGCCGCACCTCACGGAGCAGGCGGTCGGTCCGCTCCACATTGTGGACTATGTTGACGACGTCTTGGAGGCTGAGCGGCTCCTGCGCCTCCACGGCCCGCTGCAGCACTCGCTCTTGCAGGCGAGGCGTGCAGCCCGCGATGGCCTGGTCCCGCAGGGCCGCGCTGGCCTGCTCGGGCGGGAACTGGCACCGAGCTGCCGCGAGGCGCAGACGGGACAGGAACGCGTCAAACAGCTCGCCTTCCACCATGCGCAACCGCTGAAACGCGAGTCGATCAGCGATGACGTTGCGCTGCGGCGCCAGGTAGCTTCGGAGTTTAGCTACACACGTCGCATAGCAGCCGGTCACTCCAGTTGTCGGCTCCGGGAGCGTGCCGTACACCTCCTGCACTTCGGGTCCGAGCAGGTGCAACAGGATCGCCGTCTTCCTCTCGTCCCCAGTGACGTCCAGGGCCGCCATGTACAGATCCACGCTGTTGAGCCATCGAGGAAAATCCGTCCCCGGCTGGTACGGCCCCACCGCCGGCAGACTCAGTCCAGCTGCCGCCATCCCGTCCGCCGCTGACGTCCACTCGTGGTCCCCTCAAGCCTCCTCACGCCGCGGCCGCCGCCGCGCGACTGAACCGTCAGCTGGCGCCGGCCAAGGTCACTCAGCAGTCAGCACACAGCTGACTCGGGCTCCCTGCCGCCCGTCCCTGGCACCGCCGCTGCGTTTCCCGCGCTTTCCACTCCGGGGGAGTCACGTGACCGCGACGTCACCGAGACACGTGACCACGCGCCTGCGCACTCGACCAGCGCACCCGTCCGAAAATGGCCGCCGAGACCCAAAAACTCGGACAGCGCTGAACACAGGGGGGACTCAACACAAGCCCACGCCCCCGTCAGTCGCAGGACACGTAGTCTACTGCCTCTTACCAGTCTCCGCGGCTCCGTCGCAGTCCACACGCGGTCCACAACTGCACAGTACAGCGTTCGGATCGGAGTCGCCCACGTCCTCCTCAGCGAGTTCGAAATCCTTGTCGCCAGGTATTACGTCTCCACTCCGCACTGCCTCACACAGGCTGGCTCGTGGAGACAAGTTTATTGCTGAGGCAATCTGGGCTCATACACGAACACTAGTCTGTGCTGACCGCGACGCGACGACCACCGCACACGGCGCACACGGCGCACGACCGCACCCGACACGCGCGCCAGACCGACTCTCTCGAGCCGCCGCGTCTGCGTGCCGCGCCGCCAGTGGCGTCGCCAGCTCCCGGGCGGAGGGGGACAATTCGCGATACCACAGTGGCGGAACTACCTCTCTCAACAGAGGCTTATCAACGAGAACTATCAAACAAGGGACCGCCAAGAAATCAGAGTGCTACTCCTAGCCACTGAGCGGCCCCCGGCCGACATCCAAGACCAGCAGTTCCTTCAAGATAGACTGAAACTGTTCGTCATAGTCGGCCACCGCGGCTGGGCGGCCGCGCTAAGTTTAGTATGCGCTAAGTTTAGTTATGCGTTTCGTTTTAAGTTTCGTTGTAATAAATGTTGCACCAGCTGGCTGACTTTGGTGACGGGTCTGCGAATGAAAAAGGTGGGGAGCGGTGGTGTTGGGGAGCGGTGCATGGATGGTGCTAGCCGGGTGTACCGTGGGTGCTAGGGGAGTGTAGAACAGGAGTAAAATGGGTGCAAAGAGGGTGTAGAACAGGAGTAGAATGGGTGCAAAGAAGGTGTAGGACAGGAGTAAAATGGATGCAAAGGGGTGTAAAACAGGAGTAAAATGGGTGCAAAGGGGGTGTACAACAGGAGTAAAATGGGTGCAAAGGGAGTGTAGAACAGGAGTAATTTGGGTGCAAGGTGGTGTAGCACAAGAGTAAAAAGAGTGCACATAAGGTGCAAAGGTGGCATAAAGCTGGTTCAGGGGGTGTAAACCCGGTGCAAGTGGGTATGATACGGGTGTCATATAGGTTTACTGGTGGTGTTAAAAGGGTGCAAGAGGGGTGTATGAATGGTGTTCGACAGGTGTACAGGGTGTATGTTTGGGTTTCGAGAGGGTTAAGATGGTGTTCTTCTGGTCTAAGTAGGGCGTAAAGTGGGTATCGTTTTAGACCACACCCCATTTACACCAAAAAAGGAATCATTTGAGTTTTGAGTGTAGGCACCTCTCGCGGAGTTTTGTGATTAGTTCTCGGAGTGCTATCGGAGAGCGGAGTTGCCCCATTTTATGGTCGTGTGGGTGACCTATGGTTTGTGATCCGAGCATCGCGACGTCACGTTCTGATATTGGCGTCAGCGATCGTGATTATTATGGTGATAACGTGGCGGATACTGTAGAGAATCGTCAATCGTGACGTTTTATGGCCTGGAAACAATTGCGACGCATAAATGTTAGATGGAAATTATTGAGAAGATAATGAGCTTTACTTCGTTTATAAACTCAAGCTCAATCCAAGTACTGAAAACACTTCTGTTCTAAGCCTCGCTCATTTTCTTCCAGGGGCGTAGCCAGGATTTCCTCCAGGAGGGGGCCAAACTTACAGGGGCCCAAGGTAAACCCCCTCAAAATCCAAAAAGTCATCGGATTTCATCCACTATTTTTTTAGGGGGCCCAAATAAATTAAAAAAATATTTAAAAAATGAAAAAAACATGTTGGAACTGAGGGGCAAGCAGTCCATGGGTCCCTGCTAGATAGGCCCACGAATAGCTTCATAGAGTCGCTCAGCCGGTTCTGAAGACGGTCTTGAGGGTAGGATGAGGGTCAGATGAGGGTCCTTCAGACCGCCAAAGGCCCCTACAGCCCATGAGAGCCTCGTAAGCCGTCTGAGGGTCATGTAAGCCGTCTAAGGGCAGGGGCGTAGCCAGGATTTTCTTTAGGGGGAGGGGGCCAATCAGACCGAAAGGGGCCCATGTGAGCGAAGGGGCCCAACATTTTCTTAATTTCATGACGTAGTTATTTGCTTAACTACCTTAAAATTACGAAGCGCCCCTGCGAACCCAATGGAGAGGGCCCCGAGGGGCCCAGTGGCAAAGCCTCAGGCCCGAAGGGCCCTTTTATAACCAATGAAGAGAGCCCAGAGGGCCCTAGCGGCAAGGTCTCAGGCCCGAAAGGCCCCCGCGAACCCAGTGGAGTGCCCCGAGGGGCCCTTCCCTTACCGTACTTATGACACCGCGATGGGGGCCCTTTTGGGCTCCAGGGGGGCCATGGCCCCTATGCCCCCCCCCCCTTGGCTATGCCCCTGTCATTTACTTTAGTGATTGTGGGAGTGACTCGTAGGTATCTTAACATTTCAATGTAAGGAAAAAACAAATGTCTGTAGGTACCTCAGCAAAATAAATGCCTATGGAAAACGGATCTGCCTCTGACATTAAATTCAGCATAGGTATGTTAGCAGTGTACTTTTACGTGTTAATGATTCTACAGGTAAAGATAATTAAGCATGTTGATCGGATAGAAAACTAACAAATCCCGCTTTTCTCAAAAAGCCCAGTTCAGCTAGTTACCTTACCAATACCTTTACGAGAACGATCAACGAGGCGATGTCGTGCACGGTGGGGCTGGAAATGCGTGCATGGTGCCACGCATGGCGCCAGAAATAACACCCGCCGCTCGCTCGTCGAGCCGATATTCCCACACGGCGATGGCTATTTTTGTGTGCTATAGCACATGTGCTATGTGTGCTATACCCTATATGTAGGGTTGAATATGTTTGGTAGGTCCGAGCTATTATGGTCACTGCCTCTGGCGAGCAATCTGGGTGGCACTAAGGAGTTAGCCAATATCATTATTGTTAAAAAAAATGGATTGCTGTTAGAGATGTGTGCTGCCATAGAGGGCGGAGCAGAGCTGTACTGTAAGTATATGAACAGACTTATGCAAAAAAAAAAATGCGAAACAGCAAAACACGGAAAGCAATAATTCACCAACGGCCAGCATTTGGCTCATGATTTTACGCACGGCATATTAGCACACTGTGCCCCTTTGTGCCGTTATTATTGCGTCGGACTCCAAACGGAAGACACGCAATGAATTTTTCTGTTATTGTGCGCCACACACGATGACAAAATAGCAAATTAAATGGTCTATATTCGAGCAAGAGCAAAAAAAGTCAACAAAAAACACAATCAAGTTTTAAAGCATGCGAACAACAAAACCCAGTTCAAGCAGGAATTTTCGAGCTTCTCTGCTTTAACCCTCGCCCGTAAACGATGTTTTCCACCTTCGCCCACGCAGGGGGGGGGGGGGGTGGTGCGACCCCCCCTGGCGTTTGAAAACGGAGCGTCGTAGAGCTTAGCGGAAAAGATCAACGGATTGTTCTCAACGAGATCTCGTGAGTGGTGGTATATTTTTGGTCCTAGGTCAACATTTGGCCTACTTATGACCGGTCAAAGGTCAAATTTTCGGAAAAATCTAACTTTTTTAGATTTCCGCGCCGATTGCGACAAAACGGTAAGAGATATCGACTTGAAACCCTCGCTATCGTGATCCTTGATCAATTCTCTATCGTTTGGTGTGTATTTCGATGTCATAACTCTAAAAATGATGCGTTGGGAGCATCGGAAGTTTGCAAGGTCATTTGTGCATTGGGTCACGTCAGGCGTGTGACGTCACTGACCTGACCCAGACCCAAAATGAACTACAAGAAACAACCGACGATGCCTGAAATGGATAGCAAATTCGAATTCAGGGCATCAAAATACCCCGAAAAGGCATAAAAGTGCAAGAAGTCATTACAGGTCAACCGAGGTCACTGACCTTACCTTGACCTTTAGTAACCTTCAAAATGTCAACGGACATTGTGCCAATGTCAAATCGCCAGTTGTGATTCTAAAACAATCCATCAGTGTGTCAGGTCAGTCAACATTCATACCAATGTGCAGCAATCTCCAATTTAGCGTAAATCTGGCCGGAGGTTGTTCCCTTTATGACGTCATAACTCCGTGACCTGACATGACCTTGACAAAAAAAACAAAAGTTGCGCAAAGGATGCCCCAAAGGATCCTGAAAATTTGAGCAGGCTATCTGAAACGGTTCGGCGTGTAGCTAAGAAAAACCTCAGGGGGGGGGGGGGGGTGCACCAACCCCCCCCCCCTACATGGACGAGGGTTAAAATTCCCTGTTACTTGAAGGTTTTTCAAAAGTATAAGCTATCATCCCGATTATCTTGCGAAGCATGAATTAATAAATTATAAGGTAAAGACTCACCTAAGTGCTGCACCTTACGGCGCTCCAAAGTCCAGTGAGGTGGCCGTTCAAAGGAGACGTCATCATTTCCAAAGCTCATCACGAATTGAGGAATTCACGGCCATGGACCACCTTCCAAAGCACCCTAACGCAAGGCAGCGACACCCACCCTACGCAGTGATCCAGCCGATAGTTCTTGACCTCCGCCGGCCGACCCTGCTGCTGACCCGGCCCCGGCAGCGTGACAGGTCAGCTGGTCACGTGGGCTCGAGTCGAGTAGATGTCAATCGGATAATTTAACCCGATATTAGAGGTCCCCTTTTGAGCTAAGACTTTAAAATCGGGCTACCAGTCACTGTGTTTCGTAACAGCCCACCTGCTTTTTCACGAATCTCGATGAGGGGCGAAACGGCTAGGGGATCGCATCCTTTCCCTCGCTCCCTCGCTCTGGGAGAGTTCGAGAAATATAATACGATTTACATTTGCTGATCCGGATCAGTGATGCCTATGGAAACGGGGTCATTGATTACGTAGATGAGTTGTTGACGTTTATTACACTGATGGTGTAAATAACTTTGGTGACGCTTATGACGGTGATGACGTATATGACTTTGGGGACATTTATGAGGCTGATGACACAAAACACCTTGATGCCGTTAATGCCATTGATGCCGTTGATGCTGTGGGTAACATTGTTGTCATTCTGTTCGCCAGGTGAGCCCCGAATTCTCTTTGGCAGTGAAACTGTAGATCACGTAGATGACGCAGATACCGCTGATGAAGTTGTTGTCATTCTGTTCGCCATGTGAGCTCGGAGTTCTCTTTGGCAGTGATTCTGTAGAGTACATAGATGCCATAGATGCCGTTAGTGACGTTGTTGTCGTTTTCTTCACCAGGTGAGCCCCGAGTTCTCAGTGGCCGTCATGTTGCTGAAGGCCGGAGACGAGGTCGGCCTGCAACAGTCCCGCAGAGTGTCAGGCAGGGCGCCCGTCTGGAACCAGTCGTTCCACTTTGACATTCCCGAGGCTGAGGTGAGGGGTCAGGCGATTAGATTGGGGGGATATGAGTGCGTGTATAGAGGAGCCGGGAGGGGTACCTACTAGCTTCTAACTCCACATACTTCTAGCGAGCTTATATTTCACGCGATATTGGGTGCACTAGTGAGCCGTTTTCTGTTTACACTTTTGCTGTGATATCGCGTTCTGACGAAAGTTCACACCTAAGTGCTTGCCACTTGAGACCACGGTGTATAATGTATCCCGATAGTCACGTCCTATCAGTAATTCGAGCAGTTGGGAGTTTTTTCGCGTTAACTCTAATTGCGGCGACGATGTGCATTGCATTGTGCACACGTTCATAAATCTCCCTTTGTGCAGGTCTTCGCCCCCCCCCTCCCGCTGGCTGAGTTTGAGGATCTCAGATCAGTTCTTCCTACTCAGGCTTCGCATCATATTCCCAGGTCGTTCCCCTTCCCAGACATGGCGTCGCATGCATCGTCTCATGACATAACCTCGTCTTGTCGACAGCTGGATCTCCACTGGATTCAGTGCATTGTTATGGCCTCCAAGATCTACAGCAAGGACAGACGCGTGGGCTTCTGCCAGCTGGGTCCAGACACCAGCCCCAGCGGAGCCCAACACTGGGAGGAGAGCCTCAAACCCAAAAAGGACGATACGCCAAAGTGGCATCCGCTGCTGCCGGCCGCAGAGTAGAGACAGCTGGTGGTAGAACGGTGAACCTGTGGTTACTTGGTCGCGCGCCAGGGGTGGGTCGATAAATATTGGACGTGGTCGGAGACCGCTCGACCAAATGGAAAGGTGAACATTGTGAAGTTGTTGTGTAAAGTATTACTAGGTAAATGCTGGTTGACGGACCGTTCCATGCTTCTATCCTCAGGAAACTGAAATCCTTCTCCCCCACGCCGCAACCCCCTCCGGGCTGGACAGGCATCTTTATCTCATGCGGGCTGCTCCCTTGGAGCGGCACCGCTGCTCCCGAGGGAGCGCACCCCGTAGCCGGGTGCAGTGAGTGCCTTGGGGCTGGGTGGCCTGTCCTCTGGACGGGCTCAGCCCCGGCGACTCACTAGGGTGCCTGCCCAGACCAATGTCTCCCCCTATATCCTATCATCCTCCCGGCTCTGAAATGGTCTTAATGGACCGAAAGGGCCTAACCCAACAAAATAAAAAAATGCTGGTTGACGTTAGCAATGTTATTGAATAATCGTGATGATTTAGTTTTATGTGATCTAGGACTCATTACAATCGAATGTCTTTAACGGATCGTCGGCGGATGTAGTACCTATAGTGGAGAAGAGCGGCGAACTGTATCGTACCGTTACCTGTGTGAACGTTAACAAAGCGTCGCTATTAACTCCCATAAGATATTCGTATCAGTAATATATCATAAATAAAACCAGCTAGAAAACGGTGTTTCAGCATTCAGCTGCTTTCTGTCGTTACGAAAAATAATAGGTATGCAAGACAAAATTTGAACGATTTCATCGCGGTAGAATATCATACCTTGCATCAGTATCAGTTGGTTTTATAAAGCTTTACAACGCGGCGGCACCATTTCGGTGTCCGGAGACTAATCTGACACTTTTGGAGCTGCATTTTGCTTGCTTTTGGACATTCGCCGTCTCACAGCTTCAGCGTATAAACGAGCTGCTTCGTTTGATTAGAGCTGATTTCCCGATAGAATATCTTCATGTGCCCGACATTTGATAAAACACCATTCAAAGTCGCAACGTGCATTTATTTAGACAGAATCGGCGCTCCTTCGGGCGCGGGTGACAATTTTTCAAAGCAACATCTGTTCTAACTAGTGCAAATTCTGACACATACGGTCTAAAAACGAAATACATCGTAACGAAGGAGGATAGGCCTAGCCGCAGAAAAGGTACACACTTCAAACTTGGCCTTAAATGCTGCTTAAACCCGCTAATATAACCTCACTGAGAGCGACTCAGGACTACATGAGGTAAAACTTTGTACAAGCTCGCAAAGAAACTAACTCCAAAGTGTCTAGTTTCCAGTGCGCTGCTCTGGTACGTGGGTGTACACCACGATTTTTCCGCCTAACAAGACACCCACATACATTTGGCGACTTCGGCTCACTTGTCGACCTTAGTGCCGCTCCCGAATCTGGTAATGTAACACTCCCTGAGCTGTGATAGTTAGGAAAGTAACAGACCGTCAACAGCACGGCCAGCGTACGAGCGCCCACGCTCGAGCGTCCATTGCACACTGAATGATGCCCAAACGCCGAATAACAGCGAACAGGAACAGGAGCGCAATCGGCTCCCCAACAGACAAACATACCACTGACTGTCGGCCGGGTGCTCCGACGCACCGCCCGTCTCCGGTTAATAACAACGGCAAACACATCACATTCCTCGCCGGGTTACACTCACCCACACACACAAACCGTCCATAGATTGTCCGGTGAGATCCGGGTTATCGTCTCGTCCCTGTCGCGACGGCCAAACCCTCACTGCGACGCCAGCGCTGCACGCGGTCACACAGTCAACTAGTAGTTGGTTATCAAGCTCAAGGTGACAGCACTATCCACCGTTTATACTCGAGCCGTCTTTGGCTGCGCGAACAGGACACCTTGGTAGACTACCCCGTTCATCTCCATACTCAGAACCATGCTGCTGTCACCTGTAAACAGAAAGAAAATATTAATGCATGGTAACTCACGCCTGGGATTTTCACAGCAGCAACTACGAAATGCGAATCGATATGTGACCAAGCCGAGCGGCTAACCATAATAGCAAAAGTTGCGGGCGAATCCATCCTCAACACAACTCCTTCCGTGTCTCACTGACCGTTCTGTGTGATGGTGGTTTTGGTGTGGGGGAGTGAGTCGGCCTTGATGTCCTCAGACTCCTCCCGGGCCTTCTTCAGCCTCTGAGCAGCCGCCAGTTCCTGACGTTCCCTCTTGGTGGGCCTCTTACGCTCGCGCCCGCCGCCGTTCTCGTGACCTCTGCGCTGGTCACGCTCCTTCTCTGACCTGAGGGGCAACGATCGGAGGGAGCGGAGAAGTCAGATGATGGACTGAATAGTGCTTACTAAATAATGGAATCCACAGGAAAAGACGCGTTTATTAAAGACAGAACACCTAACACACACGCTTTCAGATTCTTCGCCATCATATATGCGGAAAAATATTCAAGCTCGGCAAACGTAGCCAATTCAATAAGTTCCTTATCTAATGACGATATTTTTGCAATGATCCGGCTATGTTCGTGTCACAAACGGACAAAAGCAGTGACATAAACGTTAAAAAAGTCTCTCGGTCTCAATCAAACATCCCAGCCTCCGCCCTGTGTCCAGACCCAGCCGAGCAAAGAAGCTCAATTACAAACCCCTCTTTACCTGGTCAGATCTCTATGCACGCCCAGGTTGAGCGCTTCGCTCTGGACGGCCGGGGCGGGGGCGGGGGCGGGGGCGGCCGGCGGCGGCTCGTGGCGGCGGGCGGGCGGCGGGGAGGCGGCGGCGGCCGCCTGTCGGCTGTTGTACAGGTTCCAGAGAGTCATCAGCGTGTCGTTAGGAGTCGGCAGACCGGGCGGCACCATCCCTGGGAGGAACGGAGAGCCTGCCCGACAGACACGGGGAGCGAATGTCAGCGGGTGGGCAAAAGAGCTTGCCTTTGCCGTACATACATACAGGGGGGACCAGTAGCGGCGGAACACCTTTTAGGAGGGGGGGGGGGGGCACTGCCGACTTTTGGTCCCATTCTTTCCATGCAACGCCCATAGGGCTAATGTTAAAATGGCAAAATCAAGGGGTGCCCCGGTGCGCTCCCCGTTCCACCGCCTATGAGGGGTACGCGTCCATAGAAGTCAACAGTTTTTTTTTTATCCGCGAAATAGCATAAAACAAGCTATATTTTTGGGAACGATAGAGCGTTCTTTCAAAATATGTTGATATTCCAGACTAGAATCGGTAAGTCGGCTGTACCAAATTAACTTAGTTTCCAAAGTACATTACTTAGGAATGCAGAAAAACCGTTGAAGAGCAGAGTTCAAGTCCCTTCCGCTCTTTAAAATAATGGAAATAATATAAATGATATAATATTATAATATTATAATAACGTTAAAATAATAAAAATAATACAAATATATTTTCTAGCAGGGATTTTACGCAGCCGCAGCGGTTCCTTCACCGAACTGCTCCGCTATGCCGGCCGTAACCGATTCCCCAATTGCACAAGGCCCCACCATCCGCTGCACTCGGCCGTAATTCACATCAGCACACAATTGTGCGGTTTGGTCGTGAAGAGCTCAGCAGCGGCGGCCCACCAGCAGTGGTGATAGAGGCGGTGACAAAGAGAGCGCCTCGTCGCCGCCGGGCCGTTGCACAATGTCACAGAGCGACAATCCATCGGAGGTTTACGATCCGCTAATCGGCGGAGGAAGCTCGCTGTAATCCGACGGGCCGACCGCAGGGCAGACACCACCCCCGGAGCACAGGCGAGACGGACGAGAGCGCAGCACGGCGAGAACGATGTCACCCAGCGCGACCAGACGTCATCCGATATGAGCCGATGTCACGGAACGACGAGCCCTCACGCAGGTGCGGCAGACGGACTCGGAATACCAGTGGTGCGGGGTAATGCAGTCCCGGGAAACCAATTTGCTCGTAATTTAACATAATATATTACAATTCACGCAAGTGTAATCACACTTTGAAGGCCTCATAAGGCCTTATAAGGCCGAAAGGTATCATCGACCCATCGGAAGCAAAAATTACAATAGATTGATGCGTTAAAATTTCAAAGGATGGCTTCTGACTTTTATAAAAAAAAAACTCCAGAAGCTGCGTAAGCAGTTCCACGGATGACATGATAAATTTGAGCGTCTTTAGTGAGCAAGTCGAAATAAAGTTTTACCAACATGAAGCACCCCATTTTCTTAAATGCTTCACTATCAAAACACATTATAAGAACCGTTTACATGTCACGGAACCGTTAACATGTCACGGTAGCCTAATAAGCATAACCAATAACCATCCAAATTCCAAATCCATCTTCGACCCATTTACGTTCGATATCGCCCCAAGGCTGTGTGGATCTCCCGCGTCCCGGTCAACCACTGTGGTAACGATGTTTTAAACGGGCCTGCCCCGGCGACCGCAGGCCAGGCGCAAACAAGCCACAGCCTTTGTTTTTCGGTGGCCGGGGGCCAGCGGTGGCCGGCCCGTGTCTCCTTCACTCACCCAGACTATTGACGCCATAATTACACGCAGACGTTTGATGGAAACCAGATCGATTACGAAAAAAGCGGGCGCATGCCAGCACTCCAACTCCACGGATGTAGGCTATTTAACGCGGTTATATAGTCGCAAATCGCCCACAGGTTTCGGGATCAGAGGCATTTTTGTGTGTGCGGAGGCGTTTTGGTTAGCATTTACATACACAACGATGTCGGACGATTGACCGCTCGGACATTGTGGGAAGAGACGCCCCTGGCGGGTGACCCCGCAGGGTGGGTGGTCTAGAACGCCACACAGGGGTGTATTATTACGTCCACGGCTACTGGGCAGTGGGAACCATTGATGACTGATCGTACAGTGACATGAGGTGTCCGTCGGGTCCGTTGGATTCGGACATGGATCCAGAAATGGATCCGGTAGGTCCATTAATACCAAACGGGGCGGCATGGGGTGTTCTGCGGGCCCTTTGGATCCCGGATACTCACTGGGCGGCATGGGGTGTCCGGCGGGTCCGTTGGATCCGGGAGCGGCCGGCCGACTGGTGACCAGTGACAGCGGAGACAGACCCTGCTGGTGCAGCGATGTCGGCATCGGCATCCCGTTACCGAGGCCGAACGACGGAGCCATCGGACTGAAATGGAGACGCGTGAACTTTCAGAAACAGCACCATGCGTCGTTCTGACAGTAGAACCGCCTGTGGTATTCTGAGAAGTAAGTAAGCACCCATCAGGGTGCTTACTTCATCAGCACCCTCTTTCGAAGTATCCACACACAACGCAATTACTCTAAGCCTTCCACTAATCCGTCTAAAACAGTATGTATGCACTCCAGTTCATTACATTTTATCTTAAAATGTTGGAGCGCCCACGTTTCACTTTTTAAACGCACAAAATGCATTATATCGTGCTAATTTAGGTACTTACCCGCCGACCATGGGCGACCGCTGCATGAGCTCGGCGTAGGGACTGTTGCTGTATGTACTACGTCGGCCCTCTCGCTTGTTGCCGTCGATGGCCGTCTGAAGCTCCGAGGGGCTGCTCAGGCCCTGCTTGTGGCACTCGTACGGGTACAGGTACTTCATGTACCTGGAAACAGAGCGAACAGTAAGTGGTACAGTTAATGCGAAACACAGCCAGCCAAGTCAGTGGGCACGGAAGTGAGGCACTCAGCGGCCACAGGGGTCTGCTCCCATGTATGCATTAGCGTTTTGTGGCAACCAGGTTGTGTCCGTTTGTTCACAAAGATTTTGACTATGCTAATTTCTGGTTGTTGGTTTCGTAGTTCGAACAGAGATAGAACATCCTGGATGAGCTATCTGACCAGTGACCTTGCTGGGATTGTTCGCTGACGTATGTGTGTTCATGTTCAGAGCCCATTCGCAAAGGATCTGTCTGATCCAGACGATATGAGCTATAAAAACCGGCGCTATTCCAGCCCTTGCATTCTAATGTTACCAAGGCTATCTCATTTGCCATTTCTTTTCATTACCAAGCTAGGAATGCTCTCTTGCCGACTAAATGGAGAGTTCACTGCATCTACGTCTTCCCGTATCCGTCTTTTTGCAACTTTAATCAAGCAAAACAAGGTCCAGGAAATGTGGCATGCAAATAAGCTAATAACGTCTACCCCAGGATTTTGTTAGCACATCGGGAGCATCCGCTGTTTTGGATTTAGTAGCCGCCATTGATAAAACATACTGCAACCTGAGTCACAAGGTATTGATTGTAATTTTGTCGTCTTCCTGCATCTTGGCACGCAAGACCGGCAATACTCCGTCTGACTTGGAGCCCGCCGACGCAACGTCAAGCTGCCGAGCCCCGAGCTAATCTAGCTCCAAGCTTATCGAGCTCCGAGCATACAGAGCTCAAAGCTGGCCGAGCCCCGAGCTGGCTCAGCCCGCGGCCCCCGCAGCCGCGCCTGCTAAGCTGGATCCAGCTCTGAGCTTTCTAAGCACCGAGCTGGCTCAGCCAGCGGCCCCTGCAGCTGCGCCTGCTTGGCTGGCGTGACGCGCATCATCGCGGTGTCGGTGCCGGCCGCGTTTTATTGATATGAAATCCGAGAAGCGGCGCCCAAGGCCAGCGAGCCGCGCCGTGCGGCGCCAATGGCACCCGGACCACTATTGTTTGTCGGACTGTGCAGCCGCGACCGGCGGCCGGCGGGCCCCCATGGGTGCGGGTCCTCGGGTCCCAGAGGCATGGCGTGCGCTAAACGGTATCTAGGGTTGCTGGATCCTGGGAAATTATGTAGTTTTGTGGGAGTTGAGCTTCCGAGAGAAAATTCAATGCTGCAGGGTCTAATTTGAATGCGGCATCGGGCGCTGATCAAATTTCACTGAAAAGCTGCAAATAATCAACAGATCAATGAGTAACAGTGCTAGTGTAGATCATATTGTGACGCATTCACAACTGATTTCGTGTACCGTTTTAATAGTCCGTATCAAGAGCCTCGTCCGCTCGCCGTCTCTATGTTGGCATTGCCATATTCAATATCCATCACACATCAATCGTGTTATATATGTCTGGTTCAATAGCTACTCCCCTCCAATGCCATACCTACCTATAGGAAAGGGCAACAGGCCATTCTCTCTCGCTCAGTGAACGATATCAGGTACCGGCGTGCCAGATCTGATCAGCGAGCACGCGAGCCGCCGAGAGCGTGCTTTTCTCTATCTCGATAAGCCGTTCATTTACATTCAATGATGCTCTCTGTAATCAGGCGTCCGGTCGGGCGCAGATAACCGTTCCGCAGAATCTCCGACCATAAGGCCACAGAACATTGCGGCCAATCCACGTCCACCCTGTCATTAGGAGAAATTAGAATGTTAATATTTATCTAATTGCAGGCTGTGCCGGCCTTTATCCCCGATGCATCTTTTAATGGCGGCGAGTGGCGGCTGCGATGGAAGCTGCCGGCCGCCATATTGGAGAGGTGAGACGATCACGGCGCAGCGTGCGCCGCTTTTTGTCCGAGTTCGATAATGACACGGGCAGACGGACTGAGCGAGCAGTGGAGGCCGCCGGTGAGGGCGGATTGAGGAAGGTGGGCGCCACCGGCGCCTCAGGGATGACCGACGGCCGAATGACAATCGAATATGCCAGCGTCAACCACAACAGCACATGGAAGGCGCTATGCAGATTTTCTTCGAGAAGAGAAGAGAAAATAGCGGATGCAATTAAATTTGCATGAAGTATACTTTTATCATAATTATGAGGCTATCGTTGATCTTAAAGATAAATTATCATTTCTTCTCCACGCTTTTCTACGACATGGTTACATGGTTACGTTACCCTTACTAAAAACACAATTTGCTTTGAAAAGAAATAGTTTTGTGTAGGCAATCTCGCTTTAATATTTTGTTTATTTTGTTTGTTTTGTGCTTAAGTCGAAAGAGTATCATTGCACAAAATGCATGACTGCGAAGTTTGATTTGAAATTGTAGTTGACGTGCAATTTTTCAACTTTGAGTGCTCCTAGTCTCTTCCTTTTTTTAGTGCTACCCATTTATTGGTATTTTCCGTTTTTAATAAAGCAGCACATGTGTCATTGTAAGGCTGCATCATGCACGCGCGACTATCAAATAACTGTTCCGATATTGTCCTTTAGCAGTCCATTTTTCATTCAATAGCACTGTTCATCGTCACATAGCACACGAGACGAGTCGAAGGCCCACCATTGACGTCATCCCCCATGAAGTCGTGATTGACTAAACTAATGATGATCTCACCAGATTGAGATAGAGCGCTCACCTCGTTGACCCGCCTGCTAATAGGCTGGGCACCGGGTTATATCGAGTAACCGTTGTGCTTGGAGGATATTATGGCCACGTGTTGCGTAATCTGGCGCCATTAACAACCACCATATTTCAGACTAAGTACCCGATCTTTATTCCATCTTGCCAAATAATGTGATAATTGCCCGAATTAATCACGCTGTGAATATTGATGGCCGATTGCTGGGAGTAGAACGCACGGTATACCTCAACCAGGTCGGGGCACCTTCATGCAGCGCGTGCTTCAACCTCTTTAATTAGACGTCGTTTAGAGGCCGATTTGCTCAGTGGAATCCAGGTTAAATATGTCGTCACGACAATAAAATAGTGCAGGGTCTTCCCTGATCTATCACAGCGAGTAGAGAACGCAACTGATTCCGTTTGATCATGCAAGTATGAAATGGACTGGCGTATAGCATGCAGCTAGACATCCACATATTAGTAGACGCCTCTAATGTTGAGTTAAGTGGCACTGACGAGAAATATCTAGTAATAACGATTTGATAGAATCTGACATTTAATCGAACTTTGTTGTTTTGTCATATAACTCCTAAGCCTAGTCATCCATTGTAGGTAACAAACGCTCGTACGAACCCCTCTCGTAAAAAAGACTCGTAAATGCTAGTTTTCGGGACGGGCAGGCACCGTACCCGAACACTCATTTATCGGACGCTCTAGCTCCGAGGATTGACCTCGTGACGTCAGGCGCGCGACCGCGGCGGCCGGGACGAGGCCGGAGGCTCTTTCGCTCACTGGACGGCGCGCCGAGCGGTCGCGACCAGCATCCCACCCCCACCCCGACTGCCACCTGTGTATACTGTATACCAGTAAAACGCCTTTTGGGCGAAGAACGAGCGAGCGAGATAGTGAGCCCTGCACGTGCGGAAGGGCGAGAGAGTACTTCCAACGGGCTTGCGCAAAGCACCCTTCTAACCGGTCGCTAGCGGTGTGCCAAATTTGAACACAATCGGCCCAGCCGTTCCTGAGATCTGGAAGCGGCATTCTGCACGTGCGCACGTGCAAACGGGGTCCAAAATGACTTTTGCACAGCAACCTACTAACTGGTCCCCAACCGTGTACCAACTTTGAGCGCAATCGGCCCAGCCGTTCTCGAGATCTGGAAACGCCTCCTGCACGTGCGCACGTGCAGTAGCACCCTAACCGCAACACATGGGAATGCATTGCCTGGTGGGTGCCTACCTGTATGCCAAGTTTCAGCGAAATCGACCCAGTAATTACCGAGTTACTGAAATGGGAACAAATTTGGCACCTCTTATTGTTGTATTTTGCACGTGCACTGGGGGTGAACCACATGCATCGAGAGTATCCTATTTTGGGTAGAAGGGATGCTGCTACCCTACAAAAATTACCGCAAGTCAATCGCCCAAGCGGCTGCTGAGATATGAGCCTCTCAAAATCACTACTTTTGCAAAACAGCTTGAACACCCTTGACTTTTCACGTGGCACGTGCCGTGACGGTCACTGAGATGTATCAAAAGTAGTCAATTACGGGGTAGAAGGGATGGGGCTACCCAACAAAAAAGACCGCAGGCCAATCGGTCCAGTGGTTGCTGAGATATAAGCCTCTCAAAAGCGTTACAGGCCGGGCCGGGCCGGGCCGGGCCGCTCATACTGAGATTTTTCCGTTATATTGAAAAGACTCACTTCGCTCGCTGCGCTCGCTCGCTCGTAATAATGTATGTATAGCGCGATGCTGTAAATGTACGTTATGCCATGTTTTATGAAGACTGTATCTGTATATGGTATGCAGTCCCATGCGGGTACGCTCGTCTGCATACGTTTCAGCGATTTCAGAGTTATCTGTCATTTGCTGAAAATGGATTCCTGTTTGGTCCGTCATTTTCGGAAGGTATTCGCCAAGGCATAGTGTTGTATCTTCTGGGCGGGTCACCTCACAAAGGCTGGCTTTGTGGCTGACCATTGTGTTGCCTCATGCCTGACGAATACAATCCCTGAACACGCGCCAGCCTTTTCCTCGGGAGCGAGACGGCGGATAAAATATAATAAGAAATAGCAGACTAAACAATCCGACAGGATCACCAACATGTCAAATAATATATGAAGGAACCCTGAGCAAATGTCGACTTACTGTGTGCGGAGAGTGAATGCAGCTGATGTGATGGAGGAGGGCAACTTCAGGCCTTTGATGATCTCCTGCCACAGTTTCTTGTTGATGACTTGAACGAGCCCTCCTTGTGCCACTACGAGGTTGTATAGTTCATACATATCGAGGACTTGCTTAGCCATGATCGGTAGGCGGTTGATCGGGGTTCCTGCGAAAAGAAGAAAACCGTTACGTTACGTCATTCTCCACTCTCCAGCATTCAACGAAGCACTTCAGTTGGCCGAGCCCAATTGCTTCAACGGGGAGTAAATCCTCCGCGCATAAGACTTAGCGCTCAACCATCCCCACCCATCGCCGCATCTTGGCGACGGCAGCCGTCGTTACGAGCTTTTTTTGGCGGCTGTTTTTGCGCGTCGCCAAGCACGGATGCGATGCGTGTTTTTGCGAATTTTATAGGTGTTTCCAAACAGGCCCAACACGATCGATACTGGTCGCCCCCGGACGGCGGCACCGCCGTCCTTTGAGGGGAGCGGGTACTTCGTCTCCGCGACAGCAAAAAGTCGCAGTTTTTACGGATGAAAGGCGCAGGGAATTCGCAGCTTCCCTGGAATCATGTGGAGCGTGCGCCACCGAGCTCCAACGCTGACGCATAAATCACTCATCTGCATTTAACTCAGCTGAAAAACATAACAAATATAGCGTCCTAAAGGGATTAGTTAAGCGACATCTGTAAATGCAAATGCAGCTCCATAACCCTGTCTTCAGTGTCATATAACGACTGTATCAATAACACCGTTCGGCAGCTGAGTTGGGCGCCCGGCTCTCCAGCTGCGCGGCTCCTCAGACAAATGTCCACTGTCCGGGGTGGCAGACGGCCGCCCGGTCAGCCCGCCCGCTCTGAGGGTGTTTGATATTCCACCACCGATCCGCCCACCAGGGAGCCAGCCGCCGCCGACGCTCCTTCCGTGCTAATTTATCGCCAAAAATAGACATCGTTGATTGGGTGCGGCCGGCGGGGACTCGGTATGAGGTCCAACTCTGGGTGGTGAGGAGGTGTAGATCGCAAACCACGGTTTGGTGATGTTCCTTGGGAGGTATACGAGAGGTGAACTTTCTCGACGCGATGACCCGAGCTGAGGTCCTGGACAAGAGCGACAAAAAGTATCGATTCACTCGCCCGCAGAGCAGCGCTGAACAGTAGTGACGGCATTAAAGCGCGCAGGTGGGTCACTTTATAACCGGCCCGGAGGTTTATGTGGCAATCATGGCTCCTCTCAGGGGTTGATTGGGTGCGCTGGGGGTGACACAAGCCAGGTTCACATCAGCCCCAGCTCACAGTGCAACAGGACGTGGCAGAGCTCCAAAGGAAAGTGGGACAGCAAGTGGCAGGGACATAGCAGAACGATGGGTAAGGTATGTACAGGTCCAGGAGGCTTGCATGTGTGTTACAGGTCACTAAATACAGAGTGGATGGGGGAGTCAAAGTAGAGAACGAGTGACGTGCGAAACAATTAGTACCGGTGCAAGTGAGATAGCATTGGAGCATAACACATCCGGATGCTTAGCACTCGGGGCAGCAGAGCTTACTGTTATAGCTCATTACTGACTTCCACCCTAACGCCGTGTCTAACTATAGTTCAACATTACAGGCAAATGACGTAAGTAAAGCGCTGCTCGACGTGGCTAACCAAACTGGCGTGAAGACGTCGTTGCCACGTAATAAATGTTGCCATTGTAACTGTTTGTAGCGCTGCGTTGGCACCAGTCATGTGTTAGATCGTGCCTGTTACTGTTTCCTGTTGGGTGCCATCCATACGCGCACCTGCAGAACAAACGGGTCCATTTGGTCGAGGGGCCCGTTCTAGGTACTCCAGACATGCCTCCCACGAGAATTCGGCCGTGGCTGAACCATATAACACACCACTAATAGAGACATCCGGTGGAAATGAAATGACAGAGGCCTAGGAACTACGGTAGTGTGCGCCAGACATGGAAATGTTGTGAAGCTGTGAACATGTGCACAGTTATCACTTGCAAGTGGAAAAACGCCACCGCGTTATCAACTGAGCCTGCAATGGATATCCGCGAAAATGTAAACGTGTGCCCTGTTTATGTCTAGGAAGCGTGCATGTCTGTTACGGGTCACTAAATGCAGAGCGTTTTATTCAGGCACGAACATTTGATGACTTCTTCATAGCCCATACGAAGCAATTTTCGAGTTATATAACGAGTTATTTCGCGACGTAAAGCTTACCTTACACTGAACCCCTTTGCACTTCCTAAAAGTGAGAATTATATGGCCTTGTTCTTTGCATATGAACACGGAATACGAGCACTTTGATACACGATCTGAACAAAAACACATTGTTCCTGGTCAGTGGAGCTCACATTTGGCCAGTTTTACGCTCCCCTGCGCTATAAACTATGCACTAAATTAGAATTACCACTCGGAATCCGAACGGCACATCGGCCGATTGGCTGTAAACTCAGAGCGCTTTTAGTACTAGGTCGGTGTAGTGTTACCGTTCGCGGTATGTGCATCATCTAAGAGCTGAAATTACCTCTGGTTTAAGCACGGTATCGCTCTGCCCTACCCCGATATTACTCTGTAAGTGCTGTGGTATTGCACTGGGGTAGGAAACAGTTCCTCTAAATATTATGAGGACGTCAATAAGAGCGGATAGGGTGACGGTGAAGAAAATTTGCGAAGCTGTTGCAGTTAAAAGATACCACATCGTAATGCTCAAATGATTTTGCGGCTCATACGACATTAACAGTGTCCCTGACATCACCTTCGCACGAATTAGTTTTGCGTTTCACTCAAAAGGCATGCCTAACAAAAGGAGGCTGACAATGAGGCCATAGCATAGCTTTGGTTAAGGATGACCCTTTACTTTAAGTCGTGGGACGAAAATCTCAGTCAATTTTACTGGCAGCTTTCCACTAATTCATCAATTAGGCTAGACTGTTTCAGTCTCCGTAAAGCGTAGACTGGCCTATAAAATCCTACTTCTCTGCCACACGACTCCGCTTTTGTTCATCAGCGCGGGGTGGACAAAGTCAAACGACATGTTTTTGTGTTGTCTGCTCCCCGAACGCGCGCGGGCAGGGCGCACTATGGTTTTATGGAGCTCGTCACTTATCGAGCCCTGCCGTGACCCGTTCGTCACAGGAGGGCCGTTCGAAGACGGATAACTCTGATGGTCGTCAGAGACAGAGACAAAGGCGACCACCGGGAGCGGTACCGAGAGCGTGACGTCATCATGAGAGGGAAGAGAAAGAGAGAGAGAGAGAGAGAGAGAGAGAGAGAGAGAGAGAGAGAAGAGAGAGAGAGAGAGTGCAAAGGGATGTGCTATCGACCCTAGAGGGTGCGTGAACTTCTGTCCTGTCAATATATCAAATTATTTTGTTATAAAAGCATCCTTGTTACTTTAAAAGCGGGTCGGGTCATGTGGAAAAAATTCGACTGTTTATCGCTGATGGAGCATAGCACACACAATAGTTCGAGACACCCAGTATACGAAGAGGCAGCATAGAATACACCTGTGAACGTAGCATGTGAAATGTGATGAACAATACGATTTCCACCAAACAATCTAGACACGTAATCACAAAGATTAGGACAAGTGGGTGTCCGGAAATAATAGATTTGGAAGAAGCACAAACAAAAGGATCAGCTGGGAAGACTCGAGCTGATGTCCTCAGCTGACTGCTTTTGAAAACCTGAAGTATATCGTATTACTCAATCGAGTATCACAGTTGTTTTGATAAGACTGTAGGCCGTTGGGAGACAGCCGTTATCTGTCATCGTCCAAAATGTGTCCAAAACGATAAGACGACCGTGTTTCATACTATGATACAAAGTAAGATTCCATATAACTAGAAATAATATCCTTTGATACGCTATCCTCAGCTCAGAGTGCCAGAGTCCAACAGTCTAAGTACTGCTGACATTGGTGACATGGGCGTTAATTTCCGTGTCACCCGATGGCCCCTCTGGCACTCGTTCGTCACCCCACCTCTCCGACGCGTTGTCCGACTTCGGACAGGCCACTCAGCGGCAGCTGCGTCGGCCTCGATGCGGGGGCGCGCTCCCCACATTGTTTTCGTCGACTTGGACATTTCGACGCTGGCCGGCGTCGCCTCCGACGCTCTGAGAGGGGAGGGGAAGGGCCACCTGGTCCGCTCAGAGTGGAACTGGGCCGACTGATGAGGTGGGGTGAGGGGAAAGAACTCCACCATCGCGCCGCCGTGTCGGAGCCGACGTCTGGCGTCCAGTGACTGCCGATCGAGTCCATAGCGTCCCCTCCGATCTCGGGCAGAGCCCGGGCACCGGCCGGACCGGATGAACTCGATCCCTCGCCCCGTCGGCCGGCCGGCCACCGCCAGCTGCCGGTCGTCGCTCCAGACGACCGTCGTCTCCCCTCCCTCCCTCTCTCCGACGGTGCCGACACCCTCGCCACCCGGTGCGACCCGCGCCCTGCCTCTTCCGGTCGGTGTTTGTTTATTGCGCCCGACACCCGAGCGACGATAAGCGCGAGATTATACATGAGGCGCGACTGACGCGGCCCGCGGCCGACCTACTCGCCATTGTACCGACTTTGTGAAGCCAGCGATTGGTTATGGGTGCGTTCGGAGAGCGCGAAATATTCCCCGTCATCGTGAAAATTCCCCGTGTTGCGTTCGGAGAGGGACATTCTATACCGCCAATTTCAAGGATCGCCGCTACTGCGCCAAGTTGAGTTCGTGGGATTTTGTTTGGGTTATTTGGGTTATTTGGTTATTTGGAACGCTACATCTATGGCAAGATGTAATAAGAATGAAGCTCTTGAAGAAAGAACAACTAAGAAAATTCACAATTATTTTCAAGAAGTTCCATCTGTACTGTGCCCCGCCCCCCCCCCCCAAACACACACAACACAAGACTTCAAATTATCGTTTTCATTGCTTCAGAGGACAATCAAACAACTGAGTAAGCATTATCAATTGTTGGATTTGCAATAAAACTGATCAGGGTGGAAACAAACGCAAGAAATATCCATTTATATTCAATAATATACTCACTCGAGCATACCGATGGGCGCCGCCATCTTGACGGGAACGACGCGTGAGATGCTTTTTAGATTCCGCGCTTTCCGCGTCCGTTCCGCGGAACTTTCCCCGGGAATCGCTCTCCGAACGGCACATTCGGCGGAAATTTCATGCCGGCGTGGAATATTCCCCGGGAATCTGCCTCTCCGAACGCACCCTATGTCTTACCATCTCCGCATGGCACGAAAGTAGAAAACCTGTGCGAGCCGCTGGGTTACAGTGGGTCACACACTAGTCTCTAGCGTCAAAAGATTGTTAGGCGCGCTGACGCGAACTCTGTGTGGTGGCAACCCTTCCCACTGGCCGTGACAGTTTCATACGGTTCGTCTCGACACCCGTCGGAACAGCTGAAGGATGCAGCAACTTGGACATGGTCCGGGAGCGCACGACTGATGGATCACTGCCGACTGCCGGCAGCTGACCCCGTGACTTTGTGGATAACCATTTACATAAACAGTGGTTACTGGTTACCGTAGAGAAGCTTTCAGACTGAAATATTCTCAAGGAAGTGATAATTATTGACCTATTGCTTCCAAGTTCCAACAAACATTTTTTTTTTTTGAATATCAGGAACGAGAATATAATCCAACTTTGCCGGCAGAACTACAATTGCAAGAAAATTCTTATTTTCATCTTGTATAAAGCTACTTAATTTTCCAAATGTTGTACATATCAAGTTGTCGTATAGTGTAAAGGGTCAGAGACGCTTTAACGTTTCTGGCACGGTGGGTGATTAAGAGAGGGTATCACCACTAATGATTCCGTCCCTTCCGGCGCGGGCCAAAGCACACATCTGGTGAGACAGTGACGCTGTGTTTGACTAGTCCCAAATCTGAGGCACGGTCTCTCCTCGACCAGTAGGTTGCTGTTGGTGGGGCCTCATGGTGTGAGAAATGAGGGAGTCACCCGACGAAATCTGGTATCCTTTGACGATGCACAGTCACATCTGACGCTGGTGTTTCTGTGTTAACTCACCTCTCTCCTGCATGAACCGGAACAAGTCGTCCAGAAACTCCTTCCGCTTCGGATTTTCGTCGATTTCGTAAAGCTGGAATGAAAGCGAGAAAACGTTATCATTCGGTCGTCCCCTAGTATTTCCTGACATCATTCATTTCACCCTATATTGACGTTCTGTTCTCCCAGATTAGACGATGCTGCCTGCCCATGCGCCGTGTCCATCCCGTGGTTCGAGTTGATATGCATCCATCATCCATAGGCCGCTGGCCGCCGCTTTCCGTAATGGCCACCAGTGATGGATCCCAAGTGGATAATTACAGAATGCAGCCACCATTCGTCAGTGGTCGGCGCTCAATACTGGGCGGGTAGCGATGGGATGGGTGAGGGGGCAGCGGCCGTGCTCCCGCCTCTCTCCTCTGAGAGTGTTGTGCTCTGGTCCCATGTGTCGTCCCGTGTCCCGTCCCGTGTCCCGTCCCGTGTCCCGTCTCAGTCTCCCGTCCCCGTCTCCTGTCCCGTTCAACGTCTCCGTCCCGTGTCCTATTCCTTCATTCCAACAGCCCATCCCCTTCACCCTGTGTCCCATCCTCTCCACCCGGTATCCCGTCCCGTCTCGTATTATGTGTCCCATTCCCTCCATCCAGCGTCCCGTCCCGTCCCTCGCCCTCATCCCATCCCGTCCCTCGCACTCGTCCCACATCCCTTCCTGTCCCGCCGAGCTGCCCTGGCCTGTGAATGCCGCACCCACCGGGCAGGGCGCGCACACCGGTGACAGATTGGACCGGTAAGACAAATAAACAGGTCCGTGGGTAATCGTACCCCGTTGGACGGACGTGTTTGGGAGGCGATTCTCAGCCGCCCCGGACCCAGTACCCTGGGAGCGGGCGGAGGGAAGATTGAGCGGTTGGTGTTCGGTTGCAGTTTGGCGGGCCTGGACGATAGGAAGCGGATTCATGGAGCTTGGCTGCATGGCTTAGTGGAAAACATTGGATGGCTGTTGATTGGTTAGAATGAAGCAATGGCGATGATCAATGGTACTGACCATTTTTTTTTTCCGAGAAGTTTTTGTAAAATCTTGCTAACGTAGGTATGCATGCTGGCCGCATAACTATGTGGTGAAGTGAAATACCGATGGTTTGCGACTGGGTACTGCTTTAATTTGAGTCCAGAAATAAACGGTAACTCACGGAAAGCTGTAGCCTAGACTGGGTCACATTTTTATAATGGCTGCAATATAGAGACTTCAGCTACTCACAAGAAGCTAGCTAATAACGGCTCCAATCGGGAGACTACAACGAGGCATATGACGCTAACCAGACAATCAGTTTTTATGGAACCCAAAATATGAACAAAGCACTACGTGAGCTATGTTGAAAAAATTGTTAAAACAAACCAATAAAATTAAGAAATTCTCATTTGTAAGTTTTTGGCTATGCTGTGCACACTTCTAAAATACTAAGGCATTACAAAGCAAGCTCAAACGCATATGCCATTCATATGCCATTCATAGAATTTCTTATTAAAACCTAATCCAATCTGTAATAATATTTTCGCAACCTATCCTGCACACTCATTTCGCGGTCGCACTAGTATTCCCTTGCCCTCTTCTCTCGTGATATCCGGCCGGCAGCGGTGTCAATGTGAAACAGCGAGGAGGACATTCGGATGAGTGGGAAAGGTAAGACGAGAGGAAGGGACCGTGTGTAAACTGCACACCACCGTCCCTCTGGCACTGAGTTTGTCCAGTCCGACCCACCACCCGCCCAACCGTCGTAAGTAGCCCCGCCGCCGGCCGCGCACCGTTTGATTTGAGGGTGTTGTTCGCCCACCGACCGTCCAGCGTCCACTTGACTGCAGTCACCTGAATATCTGATGGCTGCTCGGGCAGCCGGCCGGCGCGCGGACGTGAGGATTTTGTTGTGGCTCTGGGTGGGCGCCGGGATCCGTTCTCGGCTCACAGACCTCCCGAGTCGAGACGCCGGCGGGACAATTAATTCCCATTGTGCGGACAAGGCCGTGTCGCGGGGTGTTTGCCCGGAGGACGGCACACTCTGGTCCGCGGCGCGGCAGAGAATGTCCCCGCCGGCCGACTGACTCCGAGCCCGGGCTCCCGAGGAGAAACAATGGGTCGTACCGGCGCGCCGGCCGGCCCACGAAAACAAAGCCAGAGATCGGGGATTTGGGCGTCGGCCGTGGGCGATGCAGGTCATAGCGCACACGGCGCCGCGGCCATGCCATTACCGATGGAACGGTGCGTGTCGCGCCCGTCGAAACCTGTGAGAATGGTCCGAGCGTCGATCTTTATGACCTATAAATTAGTGGTCCCTTACTCCCGGCGGCAATCACGAATCTTAATCAGGTCTGCGTATGATAATTCGTTGGGCGTGGAACACGGTCCAACCGCCATTCATCGCACAGGGACTGGGAAAACACGCCTCAAACCACCCCAGAACAGGAACACGGAGAGAGCGTGAGAGGAAAAGGCGGAAGGAGAGGAACAAGAAGAAGAGCAGAGGAGTGGAAAGGATCGGTGACCCATTCGACGACGAGAGAAGTGGTGAAAAGAGACGCAAAGGCAAGCCTGAGTGATTTAATACATTTAGATCTCAATAGAAAAACAATATACTGAGTGATGAGTAAGTACCAAAGTTAGCGTTTTGCTGTAAGCCTTTTAAAGACACCGACCAATGAACACATTCAGCTCAGTCGCCGGTGTGTGGTCCCTCCCGCTCTAGCTCTCCCGGTCGTCTCTCAGAGATAAGGCGGTTCACGTCTCTCCATCGCCCGGCCGCCGCCGATCGCTCGTCCGCCCCGACTGGGAATGTTTCCGTCTGACAAAGGCGGTGTTCAGGCGGCCATGGCGGCGCAGCGCGCCAGTAAATGTCGACGGATTCATCACCCACTATTCCTGGCGGGCGCGCGCGTCCGCCGCCGGCACCGGCGCTCCCCGATCTTGGCACAACAATGCTGTAGTATCGGCGTATTTTTGGCACGCTCGAGCGCCACCGCTCCGCAGAAATTCTCAGTTCCGGCGACATGAGCACGAGCGACCAGGAGCACACCTTATCGGGGCAGTCTCACAAGATGCTTATTGCTTTGGAGCTCGGACGTTTGATCAAAATATATCAGTGATTATTGATGAATATTGAAGGACTATTGAAATATGATTTCCAAAAATACTTAATTTTCAAATGTCAGCAACTAGGCTCTGTAGACCAATGCAGCGTTTATTTGCTTTCGCTCGTGTTTCGCTTAGATAAAGGTAGGGGGAAACAGCTATCGTCATCTTCATCGTACTCGTATATAGCCGAGATCTAGCAAGTGTCGCTAATCTCAACCTACCCCACGCAGCTCGCCGCTCATAACCACTTATTTTCTGCGCCCATCCATCATTTATCGCCGTCTGACTGCAGGCCCGCGCCAGCTATCATTTAATCACGACTGATCGGCAAAGGCCGTCGTCGATCTGGTCTAAACTAGCGATAACAAGGAACGACAGCCGATTGTGATTAATCCTTGTCCGGGACACGCGCCGTCTCCGCCAGGGCGTAGTCGCACCCTCCTGGCTCCCCTGTTCCTTGTCGTGATCTCTCGACCCCCAACGATTGTCGTGTTGCGCCCCTAGTCCCGGGTGCTGGAGTTAATTTTAAATCGCCCATCATATACGGCTGGACTTCCATCAAAATAAAATATTTAATTTTGTCGCGCTCTGTGATTTCAACAAGAGGGAAGTCGAATGGTGTGATTAATTCAAAAAGGACTACAACTTCAAAGAAAATACATCGTGGTTCTAAGTCCCCGAGGAGAGTACATTGGCGCACTTACCCGACCAGGCTCTCCTCAAAACATCTGTGCAGGTCGCTGGCGGCCGATTGTTTTGATAACCACTACGTAAATCAGCCCACATACCTTCATCTGCCTGCTCCGGTTACAACGAAGAGCAACGACGATAAAACCTCCTTCAAAACGAGCAGAAAAACGCGTCGATAACACATGTTGGCCGGGTTGATATCAAACGCTGCGCAGGCGTGCGCCAGTTTTTGCTAGCGTTAACCGCGTTTGCCAGACTCTGAACACATGTGACGCGTCGCCGAGGGCCGCTGGTGGCCATTCTGGAGCTCCGGTAAAAACATAATTGATGGCGATTTTATTTCCGGACCATATGCGTCGGATTCGACGCTGACGCTGCCAGATGGGCGGGTGGCGCGGCACGCCAGTGTCGGGTTCCTGTATCAACACAGAGCGCGCACTGTCCGCGCCACAAAGAGCCCCATTATGAGCCGCACCAGGAGGCGACAGAGGTGGTGTCCCCTCTTCTGCCGGCGAAAATTAACCCAACGCTGCTGGTTAACACGATCCGCGCAAATAATTCACCTTTGATTGAAACCAGCCGGCAGCCGCCTAGCTTTTTCGAGGGTGGTTGTTTCTCCCCAAAATACCACGAATGAACGTCCTTTTGTTTCACTTTATTTTACTTTTTTTTTTGCTTTTTAGATCTAATAACGAGCTGTAAAGAAAGTGCGACATGAACTTCCGGGCCCATTTCATTTTCATCCCTGTTCAGCGCGTTAAGATGAAAACAAAATACCTTCGTACGCAAAAGTAATGTTGTTGACCTTTATTCTTATATGCACCAATGGATAACAGATTCCAAGAAAGCGTATAACCCAAAATTCAAATGTAGTTAATACCGTATCTGACTGTCCCGCACAGGTAACGGACAATGCTCACAGCAAAACACATTTCCCACTGACCTGATCCCTTGTGCGATTAAACCAATCAACTTACGGTCCTTTTGTGTTACTGTGTCCCTTTGATCCCCCGACCAGTCACCCATCGTCACTCGCTTGGTAAGGACAGAAAAAAAACGTTCTTACGTGCCATACTCCAGAAAACATCTAATACCAGATATGGCAGCCATCTGGCAGCGCGGCGCTTCCGGCACGGCGGCGGCATCGATGGAGCGCAGGGTAATGGCGCACCGAGGACAGTTTCCCGGTACCTGCTGTCTGCCGCGGAGGCAATGGGACCGTGGCGCCAGCGCAATTGCATGTGTCTCCCGGCGGCTGACCACAATAGCCGGCTAACGCGTCCGCCGGTGGGAGTCGGGGAGGGGAGGGGCGCTGCAGGTGAAGTGCTCGTGTCGTGATTGCAGGTGTGTGTGGTCGGCGCTGAGCGCCCGACAACCAGCCGCCTTTGTCGGCGAATTCATCAAACCAATCATTTCGCCACTGTTCGATCGCGACAAAGAGGCCGCCAGCGACTGACCTGCTTGAATTGCTCCTCGAAGTTCCAGGAGGCGTGGTTTCCGGCCGGCTGGCGAGGCGAGTGGCCCGACGAGCTGGTCGGCGGGCTGGCCGCCTCGCGGGCCGGCGGCGACGCGCTGCTGGCACGGCCGGCAGCGCCGCCGTAGCCAGCCAGACCGCCGAGGCCGGGCAGCGGCACCAGCGACGGCGGGTTGCTGGCCATGGAGGCGGCCAGCAGCGACTGCGGCGACAGACGGTGGCGCGGCAGCGACGACGGGTCGACCGACGCTCGAGACATCATGCCATCTTGGAGCCGGTAGTCGGCCGCCTCCTCTCCACTCGACTAAAGAAGAACAAAATCCGGTTACTTGACCGGGCTGGGTGGTCGACACCGTCCAAAGCATTGCTACTCACTTTTTAACGTTACAATGATTGTTATCATACACAAGAAAAACTATTGAATTTTACATTGACTTCCCACAACGACTCACGGAAATCAATGAAGATCCCCAGTAGCGGCGGAACACCTTCAATTACGGGGGGGGGGGGGCACTGCCGACTTTTGGTCCCATTCTTTCCATGCAACGCTCATAGAGCTAAGGTTAAAATGCCAAAATCAAAGGGGGGCACGGTGCCCCGGTGCCCTCCCCGTTCCGCCGCCCATGAAGATCCCCCTCCCCCCCCCGGTGCTCAACCCTCACCGCCTTCCTCCTATGCTCCTCCCTCCTCCCTCCTGTCTTCTATGTTCTGTGTCCCTCTTATCCTCTCCTTTCACTCACCTGGCGGTGTCGGCCGTTCGTCACGTCCTCCACCTGCTGCTTCAGCTTGTCCAGGACACTCTGCGTGGGTGCCGGCGAGCGGTTGTCGCCCACCTCGACATCAGCCTCGGACTCAGGACGGGGTGACGGGCCGCGAGATGCTCCGGATCCGGCGTCGGAGGTCGCTCCCTGTGGAAGGAAAAGAAAGAAGCGTCTCAGGTAAAAGGGAAGCAGGCGAACGTCTCAGCTCGTGACAGCAAGATTCCTTCAGCAGGAACATCTCAGTAGCGAAGTCTAGCTGCAATGACTCAGAAGCAACGCCTCTGTACCCGTGTCAGCAGCAACGTCTCGACAGGAAAATACGCCTGCAGCTTTTGTTTTGCAAGAGTATGGAAGCCACAACGGCAACACAACTATAGCATGACCTTAGTGAGAAGGAACAGTCAGAGCTCTCCCAGACTTTCGTTATCAAATCAGCGGGGAACTGCTCAATACCCAATACCCATGTGCGCTTGCGCAAATACACGAGATTGACAGGAGCGTGCCCCGGAAGTTTCGAATGTTTCGAATGCTTTCTCTCTTGGGACGCGTTCCCAGTAGCTCGGTTATGTATGCGGCCGTGTCAGTTTTCGATAGGCCGTGGGCGGTGACGCCTGCTCCGCTGAATCGTCAGGACTTTGAGTGACGGGCCTCGGCGGGAGGCAGACTGGCGCAGTCGGGGGCGAATCCGGCGCCGGATTATCGAAAGTCAGTGGACGGACACCGCCCACACCTGCACTGGAGCAGCTTGGGGGCCTTCAAATGTAGGAACTAGGAGGAGGATGCAGCACAGAAATAGCAGAAGACCGGGAAGATCGCAAAGAAAGGGTAGAGTATGCACCTTTGAAATACAAGTGTTTTGCGATTTTACTGCATCTTTCCAGTTCTCGACTATCTCTCATGCATTGTTTCCAAGAATAATTAATTAAGTCAACCAATCACTGAAACAAACATCGTCAGCACTTTGTGCCGCTCATCTCAGTGTCGTCAGCGGCATCACGCACCACGCAGCGACGTGCATAATTGACGTCGGCAGCAACCAGCGTGGGTCCGCGGCCGCCGGGGTCACAGCAGCGGGGGATGACCGCTCAGGTCGGCGTCAATCAGCCTCTGATCGACTGAGCGGCCGGCATCTGTCACCACCGGCACTGGCTGAATGAAACGCGCCGCTTTCACCGGTTCGCCGCCGAGCGGCCGCTAATCCGGCGGCGCACCTCTGCGCGGCCGACCCGGCGCACAGCGGCGCTCGGCGGCGCGGCGGAGACGCCGGCGACGCGTCGCTCTTCCATTGTTGGCGGATTTCGTCCACTGCTTATCGCGCGGCATCTCGCGCTGCCATCAAACGACGGCGTTGATTGGTCGGTCCTGGTCGTCATAGCAACGGTACTGACCGGGCATAAACAGTTGGAGACTATCCCGCTTTCCGATGTGACTCGTGTTTATTCAATGCGCACACAATATTTCATGTTCGGGCTTTATCTGGTGCATTGTCGCGGCTACTATGGTCTCGACGGGGCGCGTGGAGGGACGCAACCGCCTCCTGGGAGGCTCCGCGGCTCTGAACCCGTTTGTCAAATGCTTTAGTCGAGCCAATAAATTTCCAGTTCAGATCGCTCACTGGGGTCACAAAGACGGACAAACAAAACAAGGAGCGCACACAGCCACAGGATGAAAACGATACACGGGTTAGCCTGCATCGATGTCTTGACTCTTGGCGATCGAAGAGGTTGCCAAGGTGAGTCACGACTCCTCTGAGTCAGCGACTCCGCTGGTGTCTGATACGGCGAAGACGGTACGCGAGGAACCCGTATCGGCGACCGGCCAGGGGTGCGGCGCCAGCGCCCCGCCGCGGCACCGCGCCGCCACCCGCTCATTCCAGAGCGAGCGTGACAAAAGATATGAAAATATTTGAGACGATGGACCAAGTGGCGCATTTATAAGATGGACGGCGCGGGCGCGACCGAGAGAAAAACAGGCCATTTGCATACAGTGAGGATCGATCGAGTCGCTGGCGCGCCGGTCACCGCTGTGTTGTGGTATGCTGTGTGGGGACATGGGACGCGAGGCGCCGAGCGGCGGGACACCAGCCCGGTATGTCACCCCGGGCCCCGGCCCGCGCCGGTCGCTCTGATAGCGAGCCGCTCTCCACAGCGTATCGGACATCTCACCGCCGACTGGTAAACCAGCGGGCACAATAATATTTGCGCCGTCCCCAGATAAGAGAAGTGCGCATTTCTAATCGCATATTCTTGAAATGGTATTCAAATATTATTGTAGGTATCTATGATAGCCTACGAAGGGAAACCATTTGACGGCTATTGCATTTCTACTGCGCTGGTGCACTAACGTGGAACCCGCAACACAATAGCCTACATTTAAGCATTTGGTAAGTTAATCCGAACTCAATAATAAATAATCCTCAAATTAATCCAAATTCTGAAGACATTAAATTTCACAACCTATGTATCGTCTGACGACGAATTTGGGAATTTTCCTTGAGACGCTTCTTCTTGGCAGCCGTGCAGATTGGTGCAAGAAGCTCGGCAGAGTCTCTAGCCAGATCAGCGACCACAGTCTAGCCAGCTCCACATTAACAAGATTTACCTTGGATGTCAGCCATGAGCCCCATCCGGGCTGATCTTGGCTCAGAAACAAGATTAATAGCTCCTGTTGTCAAGGCGCTTCAGATGCGTCACCACGAACAACGCTTGCCCAAAAGTGACTCGTGCGGCCCGATCATCACCGTCTTTTCTTTGACATCTACCTCCCTCCCTCCTCGCCTCCCGAACAACGGAGCGTGCCGCTACCCCACTCCCCCTCCGCCACCGTCTCCCCTTCCCTCCCCACCCCTGGGGCGCGGCGGCCCCACCCCTCGGGCCGGCCGGCCGACGGGGTATTCTTGGCTGGGTGTATTTATATCACGCGATCGGCGCGTGCGCGCCATAATTTGGCGCGCTGGAGCTGCTGGAGCGGCGGCGTCTGAGACGGCGGCTCGCGCCAAATCGGACCCGGCCCGAGCCAGGAATCGGAGTGGGAGTCGGAGTGGGAGTCGGAGTCGGAGTCGGATGTCGAGCAAACGTGAAGTCGAATCTAAGCAGCAGGATATTAATTTATGCCTAAGAAGTGGTGCATTGATTAGGGAGAATCTGGTTACAGCTTTGCTCCTTATTCAAAGCATATGACGTTTCCCGTTTGTGGCCAATATTGTCTCGTGATTGCCTTCACAAGCGCAGCCGAAGAAATTAAGAAAAATTAAGAGCTTATACAGATTATGATATTAAATCAATATTCATTACATCTAATGACACAAAGCACCTCACTATTGAGTAATCATCCGAAAATATATCCAATCCTGCTTTGCGAGCCACCGCAGCCCTCCGACCACCCCCACCCACTCGGCTGTCATGTGACGTTTGATTCGGCCGGTCCGGCCGGCCGGCTGACGGCTGACGGGGGCGGAAAATTGTGTCAGATGACCTGACAGATGGGTCTCCGGCAGCATCCCGGTGACGATAGTGACATTCTGAGCGTGCCGATCGCGGTCAACGGAACTGATGAATGGTAGGTGGGCAGTGCGCCAGGCGGCTCGGAGCAGGAGGCATGGCGATATCACTGAGCCAGTGACAAACACCATCGGGGAGTATAAATACACCCAGATCGGGGGTAGGTTAACGTGGGGTCGTACACCCGGATCGGGGGTAGGGTGGGGTGAGTTCGGGAATCCATTGGGAGATGCTGGTGATATTATTTATTATACGAGTAGACGTAAAAACCAAAAATAAGTTGGTGATTGAGCTCCATATTCTTTGCATGCAAAGAATGCATGCCAGAGACGATTTATCACACTTTAAATAACTCATTTATTTTCAAAATTCGTTCTGATTGTATTCTGCTCAAATATCTAGAAGGTTGTCTAATAACATTTGGCGCACGTTAGTGAAATAATATTGAAAATATGGCACAATTCCCTAAGAATTGTTAGTTCTCCAAAAAGAGCGGTTATTTTTATCACTATAGGCTCAAATTATGTGTGATTTATTGAGGCGGTGAGGCGTGGACATCTGAATAAGGCCCATGCAAACGAGGCGATAAAAAGTGGATAAATCGCTCCCGGTAGCCACATATTTATATGAAAATCTGGGGCTGATGGCTCTTTCAGACGCTGCTTTGTGGGGTGGGGTGGAGAGGGGATTAAAAGCTATATTCCGACCGTATTCGAGGTGAAGTGAGCTAATCTGAATAGGCAGCTGAGGCCAGCTGGGTTTATTTTGTGAGAGTCGGTTACAACGTTACTAACCAGCCGTAGGACCCAGTGCGCGTCAACTGGTTCTCATTGGCATTGTGTGACAACAATCACAACACAAATGCCCCACAGAGCTGTGGAATTTCAAGGACCTGGGGCGGTCGAAACAGCCCGTATGCAAAACATCCTATAAACACGGGGATGTAAGAGCAATGTTAAAAAGTAGCGCACTGGGCGTGAGCAGATACACCGTTAGTAGTCGCCAATCGGTACATACCTCTTCTTCGGCTGACTGCTGCTGCTGCTGCTGCTGCTGCTGCTGCTGCTGTTGCTGGATAAGCTGACGGTAATGGGCGGCTGCGCCCCAAGCTGGTCCACTGATACTGCTAATCTGAAACAGGGACAGAGGCTAGTTAATAATCCATAAGCAACATGTGTGTAACTCGTCGAGAAACTCGACGTGGTGACTGTTGTTGACAAGTGATGTTCAGGTAAAAGTGATCATGATGGTCGAGTTTTTACATTGGTCCAGGGCCGCGTCCTAACTCAAGGATAGACCTACAATATTAACGTGCTAAGCATTTTTTTTCAATTTTAGTCCATTTTCAGGTGACCATTCCGATACGCGTCTCCACCTCATATCAACACGAGACCATTCCATCTACCTGAAACTGTGCCTCCCACCTGTCCCATCACAAAGCCGGCCTCCCGCTCTCCCGAAACGTCACCATCGGCAGCGTCCGTGATACGCGGCATTTCCCTATAAGACACAGCCTAATGGCCGGGTCGCCGGCGCCCAGTCCTCCCGGCTGACAATTGAATGGCCACTGGGCAGATTTATGCGCTACAGACCGTAATCACTCGCTATCAATCGACGGCCCCGACCGGGGTCACTCCAATAATGGCCAGCGTGGCCGGCACTCCCGCAAGGAGAGAGAGAGAAAATTGGATAAGGACCGACGCCCGACGCTGAATTAGATGTGAAGACAAACGGCACAACTGTCCTCCTCTCGCTCGCTCTCCGGTGCGCGCGGTCGTCCTCTGCGCCCCGTTAATGTCGCCAAGAAAATGGCCAGGCCTTGAGACTGGGAGCTGTGGAATTTATACCTGGATGGAGGTGGACACCTGGGATTTCTCAGAGAAAAAAGGACAGGGAATTTGAGGCTGAAGAGCGTGACCGGTGCTCTAAGATCGACGGAAAATCTCGCCCGTAGCTAGCCATGTATCTGATGTTTGGCATAGATATCATAATTGTTGACCACTGTTTCAGCTACCGTCTATGACTTGATCTGATCACTCATGCCAGAATAATCCGACATTAATGGAAACTGAAACCCGACTCGGCCGGCAAAACTCAGCGACCTGTGACAAACACTGATCCCGCAGGACCAGCCGAGGGTCGTCCGCACGCCATCTGGCTCTCCTGCTCTCTGCGGCCCTACGTCTGAGTCGCCACCGCCAAAACAAACCGGACAAATCCGCTAACCTGATTAGAGGGCTAGCCGCTGCCGCGACGGCTCCGAACGCGTCCCAGCCACCGGCGCACCACTCATTATGGCTATTTTTCTCCGATTATAAATCAGTCGAGACGCGGGCACCGGCCTACCGCGGAGACGTTTTTAAAGAGAATGCTGGTGGTCGAAAGCTCCGCTTTCCTGCTGGGTAGACTGTTATGGTGAGACGGTCAAGCCGACTCAAATAATTTCCGCAGAATTCATGGATACATTTATTTAACTGTGATTTTTAGTTATGAAATGGTTCAGCTGTTGAAAGAGTCAAAGAAATTACAGGCCAAGTTTTCGAAGCCATTGATTTACATCTTGAAAACAAACAAATGACAATGGCGATAAGAAAAGACGATCATAAGAGCAGAAACTCCTTATATTTGTATATATCAGATGGTCTAAGAATGCCCCCCCCCATATGGACTAAGAATGTCCTCCCTCCCCCAAAAAAGGGCCCTTCACTAAAATGAGCTGACACATTTTACTTCACCCTATTGCATATACGTTTGCCACCTGTGTTCGATCGCTCTTTTCTTGTATCGATCAAGGTCACGGAGAAGGGGTTACGACCCCCATTCTGTGGTTTACCTCCCTCACAGAACAAACACAAACACATATTAACGCACGCACAGATACAAACACAGTCTGACAGTGTGTCATTACGAGCAATACTGCACCGCATCAGTGAGTCTCAATCCCCGCATCAAGCCCGAATTATTGCCGCATCAACCTTCAACCGCACCACAATTGTAGTCTCCCTTTCAGCGATAACAGTACCACGATTGGCTAGCGTTTCGTGTGAACCGGTGATCAACTCAGTCACTGGTAAACCGTATGTGTTGTTTTGGAGCTGTAGTGTAGCCGATTGCGCATGCGATTCCGCTGAATTCGAGTGATCTGAATCGTAGAATCGTGCTCGGCTGAGCAGGAGACCGAAGCGGATAGCGATTGGGTCTGCCAGACAAATATGAGATATGAGAAACCGATGAGACAATGAGATGAGAAGATGAGACGAGACAAATAGGCCAAACTTATATTTTCCTTTAAGGATGAGTTGCTTGGAGACGGCCGACTGCGATTGTGTAAGGAAACATGAAAAGTACAACTTGAGTTTTGAGTACCATGTTTTAAATGAATGTAAAAAAATATCTAGTTGTTTCAAAAGTATTTCATATTCGTAAGAACTACCAAACTTCATCTCGAGAGGACATTCAAGCTGAGCTTAGCCAAATAGCTATCTACCACATTCTCACCAACCGTAGAAACGTCGCGAATAATGACATTATACGGATATCTGTCAGAAGAACCGAACGTATTCAACTACACAGTGGTGCCAATTTTATGCCCACGGATGATTGGTTTGACATTAGCCGCAGCTTCGTATGAAATCATCCGAACCGCGTAGATATCCCTTGGCTACGCTGTATTTAGTGCCTTTATGACACATTATTAATTCGAACTTTCAATTTGATCGTCATAAATCGACATTTGACTGCGCAGCCTGCTTACATAATCCACCCCTCGACCTATCATAACGCCGCAATCGCTCGTGGTATCTCATGCGCAGTTCAGTACCTGCTGCCCTGTGCCCCTTTCTGTGACAGCAGACACCAGCCTGGGCCGGCCCACCGCGCTCTGCGCGTGCGTGCGTGCGTGCGTGCGGGCGGGCGGATTGACCTCTGGACCGGGCCATAAGAGGGTCCTCTCCGCCACCAGTGTTTGTCGGAAGGGTTCATCCCCCGCCCCTTCCCCCCCCCTCCCGCCGGCCTCCGGCTCTCCTGGAGCCAATGTCCGATACGGAGCCGATAGAGGTGGACAGGAGATCATAGAGGTGGACGGGTGGAGTCGGACGGACGGGGTAAGGGTCGTGAATCAGTGGGGGGGGGGGGACAGCAGTGCTGGGACCTCGGGGCAGTGAGAGATGAGGGAATGCGATGTGACCGGAGCAGAGATGTCTGAGATGTGTGGCCCGCCCGAGAAAGCGACTGGAAAGCGAGATATAGAGGGAGAAGGAGAGGGAGAGAGAGAGAGTCGAGAGAGAGAGAAAGAGAGAGAGAGAGAGAGAGAGAGAGAGGGGAAGAGAGAAGGAAAGGGAAAGGGAGAGAGGAAAAGGAGGAAACAGGAAGTGGGCGGTGAGTTGAATGTTATTCCTTCAGTAACTGATAGGTAAAATACATGAAATAAATATCAAGCAACACTTCCATGCTAGTGCTACCATCTAAAAGCATACCCGGATGGTCTCAGCAGCATATCACCTTTTAATCGCGTTATTCATCTGCCCAGCTGCCGCATCACAAAAAGGCGTTTCCCATATTTCACATTCCCTCCCAGCCTGTCATCTCCCCATCACTGCTTCCATCACATGCCACCACCACAGCATCCCCATCCCGCCACCTCTTCCACCCCATCCCACCACCACCACCCTTTTTTCATCCCACTACCCCGCTGACCTCCCCATCCCACCAGGCGGTCACCACCACCCCATCCCATCACCCCTCTGACCCTCCCACTGAGCACTCACCACTGCCGGGTCCATATCAGCTGTCTCCATTCTGCCGATCAGGCTGTCGGTTACCGCACAGCCCAGCATCACATGCGCCGGCTCACGCTTGGTCCGAATCTTGGCGACCTTCTGCGGCGGGCGGTAACGGTGTAACGGCGGCGCTCGCGCGATCAGCTGGCGTGCCTCCCCGATCCTCTCTCGGCGGCGGCCGGTCCGGTACTGAGCGCCACCGCCGCGCCGCTCAATGACGCTCCCAGATAATCAGCCAATCAAGGCGCGATCGGGCCGGCGCGGCCGCGCGGCGACCAATCAGCGGCCGAGCTGCGGCGGATCATTCTTATATCAGGACGATATCAGCTGCGGTGGGGAGCGACGAAGCGGCGCCGGCGCGCAGCACGATATCAGAGCAGCTACAATGGAGGACGACGGGTGAGGCGCGCCGATGCCATTGGTAGAGGAGAGTCGGAGAAGAGGAATACCGATACTGCGCGGGAGCACAGCTCGGATCAATACGGAGGAGCTGTGTGCCCTGCGTCGTGCCGGGAGAGATGGTGCGCAGGGCGGAGGCTGCAAGACAAAACCGGGAGAGCTGTAGCCTGGAGAATCGGAGATGGCTGCCGGTGTGAGAAAGTGTGATTGCTGCGATAACGGAAGCATTTAAAATAGTAATCGATAGGCAGGACAGCAATCGCCTCGGAGGCGTGATGGTGTGATTGTAGCACATCTAAGCAGAGGGTGAGGCATTTTTGCGACCCATAACTCCTACGTCACGAAACGGCATTGAAAACCACTTTCGCAATGCCATTAGCAATGAGTTCACAGATACCTACTCACTGACTGCATAGGTTTTTGCTTAAGTAGGTTTGTATTTCTTATTTCTAAGTCAGGTGAAAGGTCAGTTTACCCCTTTCTAGGGGTAAAAATTTGGTCATCAGAGGTTAACTCTCGCGGGCCCGGGGGTGTTTTCGCTCCACCCCCCCCCCCCCACACACATCTTTAATGAATATTTGTGATTGCTTCAGAGCGCTCAGGGACATGAGCGTGAAACTGTCACTAGTCAGTACCTTTTTCCAATCAATTTGAGCTCTTCTGAAGAATAGAAAATTTGGACCTAGGTCCTAGTCCTCTGTTGACGCCACAGGTTTGATTTTTCTAGACCCCTTCCAAGGCAAATTTCAACGTCACACAGGTAACCTACTATGGACGTCAAACCCCTTGAGACCCCACTTTTTTGCGATAATTTCTAAATGCGTCAACTCTCGTTGACGATATTCTGGCAATGTGTGTTTCAGAACCTGCCGAAACTTTTATTGCTAAGGTATTTTGACGCCAAACAATTATGAAAGGTACTTCTCATTCACTCGTAATGTTAAATTTCACGGAACGAATCTGCTGTTTGGGTAGAGGCTACGCGCTCATGGGGCGGAGCCACGTAATGACGTCAGCGCTAAGCTCCGCCCTAACCCTCCGGCGCTTCTTGCCCGGTGACCGGTCACTCGCGTCTCGCGCTCCATCCAGGCTTGATTGTAGGCGGTAGCTGGTAGCGGTAGCGGGCGCTGGTTGATGACATTAAGAGCAGATGGCGCTGGTGGTGGGGCTCGAGTATGGCCGAACGCAAGCCTCTGCCCGGGCCTGAATTGACCTTAGCATTACGAGTGAATGAGAAGTACCTTTCATAATCGTTTGGCGTCAAAATACCTTAGTAATAAAAGTTTCGGCAGGTTCTGAAACACACATTGCCAGAATATCGTCAACGAGAGTTCACGCATTTAAAAATTATCGCAAAAAAGTGGGGTCTCAAGGGGTTTGACGCCATAGTACGTGACCGTTAACCACGTAAAAATCAAATAGCTGCCAAAAATAAAGTTTTGGAGATAAGGACTAAAGACAATTTCCTAGCACGATGGCGCAGTATATGACCAAGCGGAAAGAATTGGTGACCTGAGGTCAGAGTTCAGGTCAACAACCTCGAGCTGGGTTTTTTTCGCAAGTAACTGCAGCGAAAATGATCCTAGAAGTAAGGCAGTGATATCAATGCATTCGTCTTGTCAAGACTCGCCAAATGACGTTTTTTAAAGGTCAGGTTTTATGTTGACCTCATGTGACCTCGAATGAGCTTTTGTTGACCTTGACACATGATAATCTTACATGATGCATTAGTAGCCGCTGATCACGATTCTGGCATCCATTCTGCTCTTAATGTTCATTGGAGCCCTAGAATGGCAAAAATGGATATTTCAAAGCATTTGGGAATTTGATGCACAGGATGTACGAAACAGTGCAAGCTTTGAGGTCATTTTAGAGCATGACTTTAACCCTGACCTTGAACTTTAAGCACATCATAAAGTTCCTCAGATTCTTCTCTTTTGTTTCACACCGGATTTGACCAGTGTCATGCATCCTGCCGTCCTTTGGAACACTTTGTTTGAGATCACCACATATATGCTAGTTTTTGCCTTTGACGTTGACCGTTGACCTTGAAAATTGATTTTAGGTCAAAGTTTTTGGGTGCTTTAAAATTGTCTTGTAGACATTCCGTTCGGTACCGTTATTGTTTTCATAGCTCCCTTATCTACAGAGTAAGTTTTTTAACCGGATCTTTTTTCTTTACGTTTTTAAATTTTCTCTTACGATCTCTATGGTATCCGGTGGGTGACAGCAGAGCTCCGACCAGAGTCCTCAATAGTCGTTTACATAGCATTTTTGACAAGGTTCTAGCTAATTTATTTTGATATTGTTGCAAATATCCGCCGCGAAAGGTGCTGCAGGATTTTCTCTCGCGACGGACGCATAATTTATTAATTGTAAATCGACGCGACGGAAAAAGGGGGATTTTTGGGGAAGCGAAAAACCAGCTACGTACTAGTTTATGTGTGGTGATCTTGCTGCTATGAGTCTTCGATGTGAAAGCAATAAATGCTAACCTGTTTTTTGTAACAATTGGTGTCAGAAGTGGGGTAAAAAATAACGTAAGTCTGGGAGCTTTAAGTTTAAAAACCACCGATAGACAAAAGTAGGTCAGTAGCGTAAAGTAACGTTGTAGCTGATCATTCCTAGTAACTGACTGAACTAAGTGACTAAGAAACGATGTCTACAAGTGCAGAAAATGTCAGCTCTAGAACCCGATCGAAGAGTCGACGTCGAACCAACAAGTTCAATGATGCCCAAAACTCGGGAAATGCAGTGGTGGTCGATGTTCAGATGGCGGAACAACCGAGTAACGGCGAAGAGGAGACGTCATTAGACGACCTGGATCACTGGAGTGACGCTAGTGGTGAAATTGAAGCAGCTACCATCGAAGGAAACGGAGAAGGAGACCTCATGAACGACTTGTCTGGAGAAACACCGGACGGGACACCGTCTGCGGCGGAGAGTCAGCAGACGCAGGACATGCTGCATACCATAGTCGGATTTATCGCACCGCTCGGCGAGAAAATGGATTTGGTTCGGCAGGAGGTATCGGACATGAAAACAGCCATTAGGAGGGAGTTCCAAAAGGAGATAGAGAAGATGCAGGATCAAATCAAGACTGTGAACGAAAGAATGGATGAATTCGATCGGCTTTTACAGGACCAACCAGCGCAGACTCGTAGAACTGGCGACTTAACAGCTCTCTCCGTTGGAGCGCCACCGTTCGTGCCAATGGAAACACCTGCACCGGTATCGGCTCATGAGCAAGTGAGGTACCCGCAGAAAGTACCCAGGTACGACGGTACTGCCGTCTGGGAAGCATATCTGGCCCAGTTTAACATCTTGGCACAGGGGAACAACTGGTCTAACGAGGAAAAGGCCTTCTTCTTGAGCACCAGTCTGGATGGGAAAGCGTTAACGGTGCTGGCGAACATGGCAGAACCGGATAGAGTGAGCTTCACTAAGCTTGTGGCTGCTCTGGAGGACCGTTTCGGTGCCCGCCATCAGCAGCAGCAGAGTAGAATGCTCCTCAGCACGAAGAAGAGGGACGCTGAGCCACTACAAGAGTTTGTGGAGAGTCTGAAGCGTCGTGTTATGTTGGCCTACCCATACGCCAGCAGCGAGATACAAGACGCCCTGGCACTGCACCACCTCACCACAGCAGTAGATGCACCAGTGCGAGCGGAAATCCTCAGGCAGAAGCCTAAAACGTTGCAGGAGGCGCTGGAGATCGTGGCAACTGAGGAGGCCATCAAAAGTTGCTGCGGCGGCGCCAACAGGACAGCTGCAAACGTACCAGTCCGCGCCATTCGAGAAGACACAACAGTTCTCCCAGAACCAGATACAACAGGAGCTTCCGAGCCAGGCGTTAGCCAGCTTGCAGGTGTAGTAAGTGAAGTAAAGGGAGTCCTGCAACTACTAAGGCAGCATCTTCCTCAAAACGACAGTCGATGTGGTGCTAAGCCATACAGATTCAGCGGATCCTGTTGGTACTGCCAGAAGCAGGGACACATGAAGCGAGACTGCCGTAAATGGCAGTCGGACACGCAAAAGGGAGCACGCCCCGGCCAGTCGGAGCAGGAACACGCGGAAAACTAGTGCAAGCCGAGTTCGGTGGGCGGAGCTCGGCTTCCATTAACGACAAAGCCTTTACTCTGCATTCTGTCAATGGTAGCGAAGATGGATTATTCGTTGACGGGAGAATCGATGGGATACCCGTGCACCTGCTTATTGACAGTGGCGCAGCGGTGTCTGTGATAAGTCCTGAAATTTGTTCAAAGATCACCAGAGCCACAGGTAAAAGCGTGAACCCCACGGAGTGGCAAGTGAGGTCCGCATCTGGTGATAAGCTGACCGTGCAGGGTCAGTTGCAAGTGAAACTGGCGGCTGCGCAGGATGAATGGCCACTCACAGCGCTTGTCGTGAACGTCAAGGAAGATGGAATCCTAGGAATGGATTTTTTGGGCGAGGCCACGATTGACTGTAAGAGGAGGACATTGAGACTGGAAGATAAAACGGTGCCACTCATCGGGAAAACAGCTGCTGACTCTCATAAAATCTGCTACAAACTTTATCTTGATGAAGGGCTGGAGCTACCTAAACACAGTGAGACGTTCGTGACTGCAAAAATCAATTGTGGTGTGAAAATGTCGGGACCAGTGCTGGTAGAACAAAGCACTTCCAAAGAGAAATTCATCATTGAAGACGCTGTGGCAGATCTAACCAGCGATGGAAAAGTGACCATAAAACTGCTCAACTTGCAGGACCTGCCGCTGAAGTTGAAGAGGGGAGCACACGTGGGACAGTGTGAAAGGGTCGCTGATCCCGTGGTTGCAATAAACCTGCTGAAGACGACCAAGAACGGACAGAAGAGACTTCAAAATCACTTGAAAGAACTGATGGACAGAAGTACCGAATTCCTAGTGGAGAGCGAGACAGAGAAGGTGCACAAAGTGCTGCTGAAGTTCCAGCACATCTTCTCGGCCGGACCAAGCGATCTGGGCAGGACTCAGATTGTAAACCACAAAATCGATACCGGCGACGCACGTCCTGTGCGTATCCCTCCTCGGAGAATTCCATTGGCAAAGCAGACAGACGCAGCCCAATGCGTGGAAGAAATGCAAAAGCAGCGAATCATCGTGCCGTCAAACAGTCCGTGGTCAGCCCCCATAATCTTAGTCAAGAAAAAAGATAACACCACCCGTTTCTGCGTAGACTACAGAGGGCTAAATGAGGTGACCAAGAAGGATTCGTTTCCACTTCCAAGGATCGACACTGTGCTGGACTCGTTGGCTGGCTCCTCCTGGTTCAGCACTCTGGACTTGAAGAGTGGCTACTGGCAGGTCAGCATGGATCCCAAAGACCAGGAGAAGACGGCATTTTCGGCGCTCGATCAACTCTGGGAGTTCTCTGTGATGCCGTTTGGACTTTGCAATAGTCCGGCTACCTTCTCCAGACTGATGGAGCAGGTGCTGCGAGGGGTGCCCCCAACCGCCTGTCTCAAGTACCTGGACGACCTCATCGTTCACGGAAGCACATTTGAAGAGATGGTGAAGAATCTGGAGCAGGTGTTCAGGAAGTTGGAGAGTGCTGGGCTGAAGCTGAACCCTAAAAAGTGTAACTTGTTCCAGCGACAAGTCAGCTATCTCGGTCACACTGTGAGCGCAAAGGGCGTATCCACGGATCCAGCTAAGATCGAGGTGGTCACCCAATGGCCTCAGCCTCAGAACAAAAAAGAAGTACGAAGCTTTTTAGGGCTGTGCTCTTACTACCGAAGATTCGTGCCAGCATTCGCAGATATTGCGCGCCCCCTGCACGAGCTGACAGAGGAGCGCTGTGCCTTCGTCTGGTCGCTGGAATGTCAACAGGCCTTTGATGAGCTGAAGACCCGGCTCACCACTGCACCCATCCTGGCCCTACCGAACAATGAAGAGGATTTCATACTGGATACAGATGCCAGCGATGTCGGCGTCGGTGCAGTCCTGTCCCAGGTGACAGGCGGACAGGAGAGAGTCGTGGCTTACTACAGCCAGGCGCTCAGCAAGGCTGAGAAGAACTACTGCGTCACAAGACGAGAACTACTGGCAGTGGTAAAGGCCATAGGCCATTTTCACCATTATCTCTATGGACGGAAGTTCCTCGTGAGAGTAGACCATTCGGCGCTTCAATGGCTCATGAAATTTAAGAGCCCTGAAGGACAGATAGCCAGATGGATACAGATACTTCAAGAATACGACTTCCAGATCATCCACCGAGCAGGCCAGAAACACGGGAACGCCGATGCGATGTCGAGAAGGCCGTGTTCCGAAGACTGTAAACACTGCACTCGAGCCGAGAAGAGCCAGCCGTCGGATTCCGGCGTGGCTAAAAAGGAGCACCAACTAAGAAGAACGACACTGCGTCCAGACGGAAGCCAATCGACTCGCTCCCTGCATGAATTGAAAACACAACAGGAACGGGATCCAGCACTAAAAGTAATCATCGCCCTAATGAAAGCAAGAACGGAACGTCCCGACTGGAAAGAGTTGGCGCCACAAAGTCTAGAAGTTAAAGGCTATTGGAGGCTGTGGAACTCTTTAGAAATGGAAGATGGTGTGCTATACTACAGGTGGGAGTCAGCAACCGGCAGCGACCCTGTCCTGCTCCGAGTTCTTCCCGAGGCGATGAGACGCGACACGTGGGAACAGCTGCACGTGGACCATGGAGGCGGCCATATGGGGACACAGAAGACGATGAGCAAGCTCAGAGCGCGGTTCTTTTGGGTTGGACAGCGCCTGGATGTGAAAAAGTGGTGCGAGTCCTGTCACATCTGTCAGGCCAAGAAAGGTCCCTCCGTGAAGAGAAGAGCGCCAATGAAACAGTACAATGTTGGCTATCCAGGTGAAAGGGTAGCGATAGATGTATTGGGTCCTCTACCAGAATCTAGTGCAGGCAATCGATATCTACTAGTACTGATGGACTATTTCACCAAGTGGCCAGAGGCTTATGCTCTGCCCAATCAGGAGGCAACTACTGTGGCAACTGCGATGCTGCAAGGCTTTGTATCACGTTTTGGAATTCCCCATGAGCTGCATTCCGACCAGGGACGTAATTTTGAATCTGCCGTGTTCAAAGGAATGTGTGACATGCTCGGGGTCACAAAAACCAGAACAACTGCACTTCACCCCCAGTCAGATGGGATGGTGGAACGATACAACAGAACCATAGGGAATCAGCTGGCAATGTACGCCGAGGAAAATCCATCTGAGTGGGACCAGCACGTGCCATTGCTGTTGCTGGCGTACCGGTCCGCCATGCACGAAGCAACTGGGGAAACACCGGCCAAACTGATGCTGGGGAGAGAGCTGACCCTCCCAATCGACTTCTTTTACGGACTGCCTCAAAGTCCAGGAAAAAAGCAGTCTGTTCCAGAGTACCTACGAACGCTGGAACAAACAATTCAGAAGGTGCACGAATTTGCCCGGCGTAAAATTGAGAATCTGAGCAACAGGGCGAAGGCGCGGTATGACCTGCGAGCGTCAAACCAGCAGTATGACCCCGGGGATCTTGTCTGGCTGTACAACCCCCAGCGCAAGAAAGGGATCAGTCCGAAGCTCACCTGTCCATGGAAAGGACCGTACGTGATTACCACCCGCATTAACGATGTTGTGTATCGGGTGCAAGAGGGAGGCGGTGGTAAGCAGCTTGTTGTACATATGGACCGGTTAAAGCCATACCACGCGCCACGTTAGAGCTTTCTCCGGGACGGTTAGAAAGCTAAGAAGGGGGCAATGTTGCAAATATCCGCCGCGAAAGGTGCTGCAGGATTTTCTCTCGCGACGGACGCATAATTTATTAATTGTAAATCGACGCGACGGAAAAAGGGGGATTTTTGGGGAAGCGAAAAACCAGCTACGTACTAGTTTATGTGTGGTGATCTTGCTGCTATGAGTCTTCGATGTGAAAGCAATAAATGCTAACCTGTTTTTTGTAACAATATAATTTCGATGCAGCAATCTTCGTGTATTTAGAGGGAAACATTTTGTAAATTGTTAAGCACCATGGCATCTTTTTCAGCATCACGTGCTTGCAACAATCCCTATATAAATGCGGCTCATGTGGCCGACCGGAAGCCCCTCTTGAACGAGACGGACGGTGGACGGTAGCCAGTACCCGGTAGCCGGTATCTGGCAGCAGAGCTCCAATCACAGACCTCCCTCTAGCCGACCGGAAGCCCCCTGAGCCCCTCTCGGTGGTTCGTCAGCCCCGGGGGCGACGGACGGTAGGTCTGGTGATCCTGCCGCGCCGGGGCTGACAATTACCCACATACCTGCCCGAGGCGCGACACGGGACGGTCACTCTGTCGACCACTGAGAGCGGGCCTTCAGAGGGCCGGCGCGACGGGCGATCAAACGCGCTCAAAGATGAGCCGTGCAGAGCTGTGAGGTCATTATCGTCCGGTATGCTGTGCATTCTGAAATAGCCCGATGTCGTGCAGAGACATGGTTGTGTTCGGAATGGCACGTATGACCAATGATCTAAGAAGCGAGCCGCCGAGACTGTGGTGGTATAGCCAGATCCATGAAATGTTTGGCAGGTAATGAAACAATGAGCCTTCGATTAAAGGCACTATCCCACCTTCTAAAATGTTGTTAAAACCAGTTAAATTGTGCCCGACTTTATAGATTGGATGACCAGGAACACGGTTCTGGCATTTATTTTTCATTAAACATCTTAGGCTTCTCATATTCCAAACACAAACTTTCAAATATGTGACGTCACAGCCCAAAATTACCTCCTTCCCCAGGCCACATTACTGTCATAAAGCTGATTCTTTTTACTCTGTAGGCACCACAACAGAGTTCAGACCAAGTTTTAAGCGATTTTTCAACGAACAAACCCATTTAAAGGTAGTGTGCCACCTTTGAAAGATTTCCCATTTTATTTTTCCTGGGATGAGAAGCTTCTGTTTTTACCTAATATCGCAAAAAAAAATCAAAAATGGGCCTGGAATAGTGCCTTTTTCGCCTAAAAGTTTATCGGTTTTTCGATATGTATAACAACTGTAGTGGGCTGAGCTGCAAACAGGCGTCGGCAACAATCGCGAATGCGGCGCACATGTGACAATAAGCAAAGGTCATTAGAGAGTTACGACGTACGGGAATGAGTTATCAGCTGTCTAATCGTAGACAACACAATGTCGAGCCTTAAACTGTAAGCCCGTATTGGTATTGTTTCTTTTATTTGGCTGTCGAACATTATTTATGGTTTAAAATATGATTTTATGTAAAATAATTGATATGAAAAAGCCGTCTTATAAGTTATGACCCCATTTCACCACACACAAGTGGCAGAAATGACAATGATCAGCTGACGCATTTTTCTTGGCCGAAGTCAGAGCGCGCAGCCCGACGCACCACCACCGCACCACAAAGTATGAGCAGAAGCCGCGCCCAAAGCCAGGGCCCCGGTAACGTGAGGTAGCCGAGTCGGGGCAGCGTGCGCTGACCCAAGCCGGGGCCGCAGCTTTGGGCGCGGTCTACCGCATCCCCGCAGGCAGCCCCGGGCTATCACATGACACCGGGAGGACGCGCGGCCCCGGCTTGGGTCAGCGCACGCTGCCCCGACTCGGCTACCTCACGTTACCGGGGCCTTGGCTTTGGGCGCGGTCTACCGCACCACCTAACAGGCGTGTTCGAAACCGCAGGAGATGATGATGAACGGGTTTATCGAAACTTGATTGGATGAGCATATCGGTAATAGCGATTTCAGTGTGTGCATTTATTGTTCATAGTGGTGTGAAATGTGGTTGGGGTACGACCGACAACCCGTCGGGGCGAATTTCGCACTGGGGTACTCAAAATTTGAAGAATTTAAGACGTTTCCATGAGTTTTGAAGGTATGGATAAGTTCTAAAAATCCGGTTCTCCTTATCTGGGCCATTAACTCCATACGGTCCAGGAAAGCTGGCACACTACCTTTAAATCAGAATGACTAAACGAGGTGACGTCACACTAACGGTCGCTCCATGTTGAAGATAGGGCCTTGCGCAAGGCCCATTTTCAAATGAAGGGAACGAATTTCTTCAACACCAAGAGGCCGCGGGGGTTGCAACCTAGATAGATAGTGGTTTCTGAACCTCGCCGCAAACTTGGCTATCTCAACTCAAACCCCATGTTAAAGGTGGGATAGTCCCTTTAAGGAGGGAGATTTATGTCGGCGCCATAAACCACAGCTGACAAATGAATTTCCGCTCATTTTTGCCACATTCCGACATATCTCAGTACTGGCAAACAAGGTCACCTGGGGTCCGAGGGATCAGTAATTAAGGTTTAATACGGCAGTCATCGATACGGCCTGTCAATCACACGGTCCCGGTTCGGAGCTGTTGGCGATTGAGACTTGGCATTGGGGCGGCCGGCGAGTTGGCCGTGCTGCCCTCTGCTGTGCTCGTGTGGCGGCGGTTGATTGTCGTCTGACACGTGCTGCCGCCTAGCGGACAGGGGTATTTCTCTTTCGTGCCCAGTTTTCACTACGCTGTTTGTGCTGCCATTTATTTGGTAGCGGCGTGGTGCGGCGATTTGTGCGTTAAACGTCTCTTTTGTTTACACGTGGTGAGTAAGTGATTTCGGAGGTACCCGCCCAGTTTCACGTCACTTGGTCGTTGATGCTCTTAGGGTTCGGAGTTCGGATTGACACGGTTTTGGCTTGATACCCCGCCCCCCTCCCCCTTTGACCCGCTGGAGGATTCGTCCGCTCTTGTCTTGTTGTTGGAATTCGACTAGTTGTTTGCTTGAGAAGATGACTCTGTTCATTAGTTAGATTAGGTATTGGTCTTTGGTCTTCTGTAGATTTCATCTTGATTTCTTTCCATTGTTACACACTTTCTTCATAAGTATTCTAGGTCTTTGGTCTTCTGGTTTATTTAGGGTTGTTTCTAAGTTATTCAATTTTCCATCTTTTGCTTGGTTGGTTGGTTACATTGGTGCCTGGATACCCGGGAAACTGGACTTTTGGTCTTTTGTGGTGCCGAATCATTAGGGACCTTTGGATATTTGTGTAGTTGGTTATCAGTTCACTGTTAGTTATAAGTACATCTCACACTTTGGTAGCATGGCTGAAGAGAGATCTCGCAAAGCTGCCAAAGGGTGGCTTAGTAGAGTTAGTGATAAGATTGAGTCATTGTGTTCTGTTCGAGTAGCTGACAGGACAGCTGAGTGGCAGATTGAGGCTGCTCTTGCTCTCACCGAGTTTGATAAGCGTTTGGCCACCTTTGATGATGCCCAAGCAGCAGTAGAGGCTAGTATTGATGAGGATAAGCTTCTTGATGATATAGAGAAAAGTGGTACTTATAGGGACTTAGTTTGTAAGCAACGTGCTCGCCTGGTTGCAGCAACTCAGGCTGGAGCTGATGCTAGTAGTGTTGGTGCTAGCAGTCACACTGGTACAGGAGCTGAGGTGAAGTTACCGAAGCTAAACCTACCTACTTTTGATGGGAATGTTGAGAGATGGTTACTTTTTTGGGAGTCGTTTGAGGCTTGTGTACATAAGTCTGATTTGCCTGATGTCCAGAAGTTGGCTTACCTGAGGAGCCTTTTGAAGGGTGAGGCTGCAAAGTCTGTGGAAGGCCTGGCCCTGACAGCAGCAAACTATGGTGCTGCTGTTGACATCCTCACTCAGAGATATGGACGTCCCGAGAAGCTTATTTTTTTGCACATACAAAGTCTTTTGAACCTGACTGAGCTCAACTTGGTAGCTCTGCAGGACTCTTTGTTGTCCCACATCCGCAGTTTGGAAGCGCTTGGTGTCACTGGGGACAAGTATGGAGTAATACTTACCCCTCTTGTTCTATCCAAGCTACCTGCGGAGGTGAGAATGGAGTGGGCTCGGACTTCTGAGCAGCATGAGGGTGATCTGTCTCACCTTCTGCAATTTTTGAGCAGTGAGATACGTAGACAGGAAAGGTCTGGTCACTGCACTAGTGTGAGGTCCACTGGAGATAGTGTCTTGGCCCAGACAGGTGGTTCACCAGCTCGTGCTGGTCACAAGATTTCTCATTCCTCGGCTGGAGTGGTCACTCGCCTGAGAGGTCGGCAGCGGGAAGGGCTGCCTCCAACTGCAGCAGCTCTTGCTGCCTCTGCACAGTCTGGGATTAGGTGTGGCATGTGTGACAAGGGTCACAAAACAGCTAGTTGTCCGGAGCTGTTGAAGCTTCCTGTTCATGAAAGGCATCTGGAGATCAGGAACAAGGGTCTGTGCTTCAGATGTCTGCAGTCTGGCCACAGGGCCGCAGTGTGCGCTGCTGTCTGTGACAGCTGCGGGGGGAAACACCATGTAGTGAAGTGTTTCCAGAGTGCAGAGTCCGCTCCCAGGGGTGCTAAACCCACTGATGTGAATTTGTCTTGTACTTCTGGTAGCTTGAGTGCTGTGCTACCCACTGCCTCAGTCACTGTCAGGGGTAAGCATGGTGACGTGAAGGCAACACTTCTGTTTGACTCTGGGTCAAACCGCTCTTATGTGTCCTCTTCACTTGTGAAACGATGCAAGCCTGAGTATCTCAGGACAGAGGAGCTCACCTATGCTGCCTTTGGTGGTAAAGAGAGCAAGGATGGACAAAGGCATGTGTTCAGGCTTGCAATGCATGGTACCAATGCTGCCGAGCAGGTAGTGGTGGACGCCGCAGAGGTGCCGGTAATTTGTGCCCCCTTGGTTCAACCATGCATCCCTGTGGAAGTGCTGGCCTCCCTGGGAAATTTGGAGTTGGCTGACTCGCAGGTGGGAGTTCAGCGCACGATAGACATTTTGATTGGGCTTGACTTCTACTGGCGGCTGATGGGCACAGGTTGTCTCCGCTCTGATGGTGGCCCGGTCGCCCAGCAGACGGTGTTTGGCTGGGTTCTGTCCGGTCCCTCGGGTGGTACATCGCAGCTCGATGCTACCGTGAGCCACCAGTTGCTCGTCAGGACTGATGTGCGTGAGTCCCGACTTCGTCAGTTTTGCGAGCTAGACGTGGGTGGGGTGCTGCCTGAGAACTCTTGTGAGTCGGCTTCCGATGACGCGGCGGCCGATGGCTCGGCTGCGGAGAGCGCGGCTGCTGAGAGTGTGGCTGCCGAGAGCGCGGCTGCTGAGAGTGTGGCTGACGATGGCGCAGCTGCTGAGGGTGTGGCTGCCGAGAGCACGGCTGCTCAGAGTGTGGCTGCCGATGGCGCAGCTGCTGAGGGTGTGGCTGCCGATGGCGCAGCTGCTGAGAGGGATGTAGGAGAAGTAGAGCGCACTTTGGTAGCTGTTGTAACTGACGTGGCTCCCGAACCGATTGTCGACATTCAGCGGTTTTCTTCGCTGACCAAAGTAGTGCGTGTGATGGGCCTCGTTCTGAAATTCATTAGGTTGCTGAGGTCGCGAGCTACTGCCAAGGGCAGGAGCGCCACTCCTGGTGGTGTGTTGAGCGATGACGAGCTGCGTGAAGCTCAAACACGTTTGATTCGAGAGGTCCAGTCGCGGGCGTTCCCTGAGGAGTACAGTGCTCTGAGTAAAGGCAAGATGCTGTCGCACAGCTCGCAGCTTTCTTCGCTTTGTCCATTCGTAGACGAGTCCGGTTTGCTGCGGGTTCGCAGTAGACTGGCCAACGCAGACTTGTCGTTAGGTGATAAGTGCCCTATTTTGATACCCAAGGGCCATTTGGCGGACCTCCTTGTACGGTTCCAACACACACATCTGAAACACGCTGGCATTGACACGATTTTGACGTCACTACGGTGCGAGTACTGGGTCATAGGAGCGCGAAGGACGGCCAAAAGGATAAAACGATCCTGTTTGGCCTGCCAGAAGCAGGATGCTGCGGCGTTGAATGCACCAGTTGCTCCGCTGCCAACGCTGAGGGCTAGCAAGGCGCCGCCCTTTTCAGTAACTGGTGTAGATTTTTGTGGGCCACTCTCAGTTCTCGAGAGAAAGAAGGTGTATATATGTTTGTTTACTTGCGCTGTCACCAGGGCTGTCCATTTGGAGTTAGTGGACTCGCTTACCCTGGCTGATTTTCTTCTAGCATTTAGACGGTTTTGCGCGAGACGTGGCTCACCCGCAACCATGTATTCTGACAACGCCAAAACATTTGTGAGCGCGTCCAAAGTCCTGAAGTCCGAATTGGGAGCGACATGTCCGGCCTGGAAGTTCATTGCCCCACGGGCTGCTTGGTGGGGAGGATGGTGGGAGCGGTTAGTGCGGACAGTGAAAAGCTCACTACGGAAAACTTTGGGCAAAGATTGTTTGACCAAAGTCGAGCTAGATACATGTCTCGCGGAAGTTGAGGCTTGTATCAATTCGCGACCGTTGACATTCGTGGGTGATGAGCCTGACAGTTGCTTTCCTCTCACTCCCTCGCATTTTCTTACCGGTAGAATAGCTGGTACGCATTTAGAGGTCACTGACGATGCCGAGGAGGTGTCAGCCTCGACGCTACGCGAGAGAGACCTCGAGCGTCAGGGTTTGTTGGCGAAGTTTTGGGCGGTGTGGCAAAACGATTATTTGCGAAGTCTGCCGCACGCCGTACGTAGGTTTAAGTCGCGCGGTCGATTGCAGGTTGGTTCGGTCGTGCTAGTGCGGGAGGACGGCTTGCCCCGACTGCGGTGGGAAATGGGAGTGGTGTCAAAACTGCATCCTGGCTCTGACGGAGTAGTCAGAGTCGCAGACATCCGCACCGCAAAAGGAACTCGCACGAGAGCGGTACAGTGTTTACATGACCTCGAGGTACTCGAGTAGACACCTCGATTCGCAGTATGCAAATAGCGCGTTTGTCTTGTGATGTTTGCAGCTTCCTGCGAACTTGCTGATTCGTCTTTGACAAATCTTTCTTCTGTCAGCTAATTTCTAATTTGTTGTCTTCCTTGCTGAGCTTGGTTTGTTGTGACATCCATTGTCACTATTTGATATTGCTGTTCTTTGCAGAACTTCTTCGTTTAGTTGTTTGGTTGGTCTCGATAATAGTTGTTTGGCCTTTAGGTTTAGTTGGTTGAGTTGATCCAACTGGTTGCTTTGGTTGATTGGACTGTTTTGTTTAGTTTGTTGCGAAGGTAAATGGGATGTTGGATTTACACCCACGCCTTCTATCAGATTAGTACCAGTCTGACCGATAAGCTTGTCCGAGTACCAGTTGCTATGGTTGTCGTTGCGAAAGACGGAATTTCACATTCCCGTCTTTCACGGGGGGGAGTATGTTGGCGATTGAGACTTGGCATTGGGGCGGCCGGCGAGTTGGCCGTGCTGCCCTCTGCTGTGCTCGTGTGGCGGCGGTTGATTGTCGTCTGACACGTGCTGCCGCCTAGCGGACAGGGGTATTTCTCTTTCGTGCCCAGTTTTCACTACGCTGTTTGTGCTGCCATTTATTTGGTAGCGGCGTGGTGCGGCGATTTGTGCGTTAAACGTCTCTTTTGTTTACACGTGGTGAGTAAGTGATTTCGGAGGTACCCGCCCAGTTTCACGTCACTTGGTCGTTGATGCTCTTAGGGTTCGGAGTTCGGATTGACACGGTTTTGGCTTGATACCCCGCCCCCCTCCCCCTTTGACCCGCTGGAGGATTCGTCCGCTCTTGTCTTGTTGTTGGAATTCGACTAGTTGTTTGCTTGAGAAGATGACTCTGTTCATTAGTTAGATTAGGTATTGGTCTTTGGTCTTCTGTAGATTTCATCTTGATTTCTTTCCATTGTTACACACTTTCTTCATAAGTATTCTAGGTCTTTGGTCTTCTGGTTTATTTAGGGTTGTTTCTAAGTTATTCAATTTTCCATCTTTTGCTTGGTTGGTTGGTTACAGGAGCAATTATGTCGAAAATTAATGTTTCCCTGTAGGCAAGACGCTCGGAAAATATGTTGTTCCCCGCTTGATCCGTGAAATTATTCAAACAGCCCTGTCAGATAGAGAGGCAATTAGGAGCATCACCACCCACTCGGGCTGACGTGGCGGAAATTTCATTCTCTCTCGATGTTTGGACGTCTTAGCCAGTAACGCTACATGGAAAGGTTAATGAACAGCCTTAGAAGTGTATTACATTAAATGCACTCTTGTATTGCAGAAAACTTAGTCTAAAAGTGGCTACCACTCTGATTGAGTTAAAGTACATAAGACAGTTAACCTGTCATTGTAGCTCACCTTGGTGGGAATACGGAGAGACATACATAGTTGACATTTCAAAGAAGACTCGGCAAGCATTGCTTTAAAAGCCCAAATTAAGTACCTCCTTTGCCTTCCATAATTAATCTTATTTATCTAATCTAACAAAGCCTGAACCCATTTGCTCGTAACTTCCCACACCGCCAATCCTAAGTAACAAAGATTCACTCAATAAGCTAAATGAATTTGAATAGAACACAAATATCGTCTACTTTCCTTCTGTACCACTTCAGTTGCACAACCATTATACTCCGGCCAGAAGCAGCACCACAGGTGACCAAAACAGCGCCTATTATTGCATGGGATGGCTGACGGAACTGTCCTCCGGGCCAGCTCGGGCGTCGTCGTAGGCGGCTCAGTACGAGCTCGAGCCCAGTCCTACGCGACCAGCCTGTCTTTATTGGGCCGCATTGGGAGCCTGCGCTGTGCGAGTGACCCGTCAGCGACTGAGAGGTGGCCGCGCCGTCCGAATTAGTCGCAGTATATTGGTCCGAACATCGGCCGTAACGATTGTCTGACCACGGTAATGACGGAGCGGCGTGCTGCGTCAGTCGCCGCCGCCGCCGCCGCCGCGGCGATCAGCGGAACTGCCGTCGATAGCACAAAGACAGCGCCGAACGGAGGTCCATTTATCGGTCTGCAATTTCGGTCCAACGCCGCCAGATGAGCTTTAATTTTGACCGCCAAATGAGTGGCCTCCTGTGGTGTAAATGACACGGTGCATGAAAATAAATGTGAACCGACAGTTATGGGCAATATATTGCACGATGGGGCAAAAGACCGGATGGTGACGGTTAGTTGAATCGACAGATTCTGAAAACACTCAGAAACCATTTGAGTTCCAACGATGACTCCATCTCACTTCACCACAATGCAGCACACGCTTATTTGCCGCCTCATCATCACTCGTCGCCCACCGAGCCGTTCGTACTGCACGATTGTTTGTAGGACTGTTCCCCAGAAGCTGATGACGGCTGTTCACAGACCAAAAGAACATCTCCAACACTGCCTCTTCAGCTACGCAGCGCGGTGAGAGAACAAAAGACGTGACTGGCTGACGGCTAGCAATTAGCAATGGTTGTTGATGCAGAGGCTGTGCGCTGAGTGTGCAAGCTAGCGTAGACCATAATGGTGGCAAGGCGCAGAGGAGCACGGGTGCTTGGCGGTGGGATATGGGGGGATGACGATGGGTGATGCTATGGATGGATGCACTGTGGAGTGTGTGTGTGTGTGTGGGGGGGGGGGGGGTGCTAAAGATTATTTTTATGAGGGGAAAGGACGATTGTCTGTAATTGGTGGGTGGTGTGTGATCGTGCAAGATCGGTGAGCGGTAGAAGACAGTAGAGGGCAATTGCCTGCGGAGTAGTGATGTCAGCTGCAGATAATTCAGATACCGATATCATACCAAATACTGACTTAAACCATGACAAATAAAAAACATGAAACATAAAAATACAAACTTTTACCAAATTTCAAGCATCTAATACACTCATGAGGTTTCATAAAAGCAACAAAAACAAACATACCAGGTTTGAAACTTTGAATATCAAGCTGGTATCGGCTTGGTATCTGTAGGACCAACAAGACTGGTATAGCATTGACATCACTTCTACAGAGGGGGATGGGTGGTAAGTGATATAGGCGGTAGTAGTCAGTAGGTGGAAGCCAGTACAGACTTGCCCACAGAGGGCGTCAGGCGGCACTCACCGATGCTGCGGCTCGCTGTGACCCGGGACACGAGCGTTCGGCACGCGACCGTCCCGCCGGCGGCCACACTGCCGGCCACAGGGCGCGCATCTCCGCGGAATCTGGCCAGACGGCCATCAGCGGAAAAGGTGCGCTCGGCCAGTTCTGACAACTGGCTCTAACCGCACTCGGTGGCCTCAGAGAGGCTCTGATTGGTCGACTGGAGGGGGCTGGGCGTTGGCAGTGCAGTTTTCCTTGAGCCCCCTGACGCCCACGCATGGAGCACTTGTAGATGGCTCCTGCAGGATATGATGCAATTGTAGGTAGTCAGCGCTTAGGTATCTGTAGCCCTTAACAAGCCCGCAGGGCGCAGGCTCCCAAACAAGCTCTCAAACTAGCGGACTTGTCATGGCTTTGGGCTACCGAAAAAGCCTTAGCTTTTAGCAAACAAACCTAATCCATGTAAAAAGATACCAGTCATCAACTAACAAGGCGTCTGCCAAGCCGACTTATAGAGGACAACGCTACCGTTCAGAAGCACCTCGAACACAATGGCGAGCCCGTTTTCTTGCAAGATGTCTCATTTAATCCGATTTAGCCCCTAAAAACTCGTCCCCGCACGTGACATGATCGATCTGTGATGGGTGCCCCCGCGCGGCGGATTGACCTAGCAGTGGGTGCTGCCGGTCTCACAGATTCCCCGACTTGCCTCCGCCCTACCGCGCCCCACCCCGGGGTGCAGCTCCGGCGGCGTATCACAGCAGCAGGTCAGCTTTTTGCCGACATCGCAGACATTCCCGGCGCACCGGAGGAGGAGTGGGTATTGACCGATATACAGCATCTCGAGCTCAGGGTGGGCGCGGATCACGACTTGGCTCTTGGCGGAGGATTGGCAGCTTCGTACGTACGCGAGAAAGCTCATGATTTCATAACAGAAACATCGCGATTGCTGAACAGCAGGAGGCTGGTGCGGGCAATCGGCATTGGGCTGTGGGCTGTGAGCATTGGGCGGTGGACTGTGAGCTGTGGGCGGTGGGTGGTGGGTGGTGGACGGTGATCAAAAATGGTGGGGTGGTCAAGAGTGGTGGGCGGTGGGCGTTGAGTGGTGGGCGGTGGCGCCTGAGGCCATGAGTGTGGTGGGACAACGCCTATGGAGCACCCCCTCCAGCACCAAACCATCACCATTGCGAGCAGCCTCTGAACGCCTCTGAACACCCCACAGCAGAGCTAAGCTCGATACCTGGATCGCATACCGATCGCATTCCCGCCCGCTCAGCGCGCGCGGGCGGAGGGCGGCGGGCGGCGGGCCGGGCGGTGGCCATCCGTCATGTCCAAGGTGTTGGCTAAGGCGGCTGGCCCGCCCCAGAACGGTGGGTGGCCACGCACATAACGCCAACTTATGATAATGCCCTGGCCGTCAGATCGTTGTTTTAGCGCTGCCGGCTGCTGCGGCTATGCTGCAGCGGCGACGGCGGTAGTTGCAGAAGCGGCAGTGACTTCCGAGACGTCTCGGAGCAGCGTCGGCGGCTACGCAGCTATCTGGGCCAAGACTGCCAACACTGAACGCCATTTGCAGCAACCCACAGGCCACAGGCATCTGCAGAAAAATGAGGTTGGAAACAACTAAATCCTGCTTCAACTTCAAATATTAGCTTTACATCACATTTAACTCGCTCTTTTACTTTGGTAAGTGGCACCGCAAAACTTCTGAAGCTTACACGTTAAGCATCGCCTAGTCAAACATGGCCTGTCAAGCGATGCTAAGCTGTTCGTCGCGGCCTGAGAAGATCTTCATTGGATAAGTTCCCACCAATTTCCTGACATGTGATCGCACAGCTCACCACGCGTCTTCGTCTGCCGCCGCGCACTCGGAATCGGAACCGGAGTCGTTTTTGGACGGTTTAAATGACCATTCCAGGCCGGAAAGCCCACAAAAACGTCCAGAGGCGGAAACAATTGATATGAAATAATGTCTCAAGGGTGGTGGTGGTGCGCTGGCCGCGCCCGTCCGGCCCACCCCACCCGCACACTTCAGAGGAAGTGTTACCGCGCGCACCATTCGTCACACAGCGAGAGCAGGCAGGCGGCAGTTGAACAACCTCACCACTGAAACGTGGGCACTTGGACAGGTTATCGTGGCGTTGACATTGTGTGATGTTTTGTAACGTTTGCTTATCATTCCATTAGTTGTACAATTTCGTTCTTTCCCCTTTTTACCTATATATGTACCCTATTTACCTACCTATATATGTAATATGTATATCACACATTTCTAAGATCATTTCATGGTCATACCCATGCTATCTTCATCATTAAAATTCAGGGCATACTAATTTTTAAACGATTTACAACGAAATGCCGCTATTCCCATCTTCCAGACCAGACTTGTGCCGTGACCAAAAATCAAGGTCCAAGATCCTCAAGGTCCCTCGGTAAATTCAATTTCTCATATCAAGACTCATATCAATCCAGACTCATATCAAGCTGTTGTATCAACCTACCACCCCGTCCACACTATAGCATCTTCATTTAATTCCGTCAGGGTAGTAGACTACCGATGACGTTGGAAAACAGCTCTATAAAATCGCCACTACCGGAGTAAAACAGCATGGTGCCGGCTCAATAGCACACCCGGAGGCCGGTTTTACGGCACAATCTGGAATTTGTTTGACCGGGTAAGTCTGCGGTGGCCCACATCAGTGGCGCGTTCGATGGACTAGACCGACTAATTTGGTCGCCAAGCGGGTCGATCTCTGCCGGCAAGATGACCCAATCTGGACCCAAGTGTGCCACAAGGGCGCAGAGCGCGTACCTCGGCCCTGTAAAACCGGCTTTACGATGCAGGTGTCTTGCAAGGACCGGTGGTTGGATCTCGCCTCTCTGGGGTTTTTGTGGGTCTGAAGTCTGCATTTGTGTTGAACAAATTTCTTTCAGTCCTGGTTAGAGGAAAGAGACAGGTCGCTACGCATATCATCCCTTCCCAAAAGTTCAAGGCCTCGAAACAAAACGGAATGGTTATGTTATGAACTCGACGAGCTAAGCACAGCCCTAAGAACTGAAAGATATAGGTGGACAACCGTATGCTGGGCTTCGTCGAGTCGTGCGAGGCGGAGTGGTGCGAATAGCCTGCTGGTCTCGAGACATCAAAGTTTTTTTGTTTGTTAAAGAACATTTCAGAACATGTAGTGATGGCTATCTAACTAACTTAACAAACCTTTTTGTGGGACGTTATAAGTCGCTTATTCAGTACAAATAAAAACGCTGCAGAACATATGATAGCTAAATGATCGAGGTTCAAACGGCATGCGACTATTCCATGAAATTAGGCGCTGAACCTAACCGGCCAGCTGCATTGGTCCAGTTTTGACCATTTGCATGCCATCGCCGCCGCTCATTTACATGTGTTAATTAGCTGGTGACCCTGCCTGACCACGGACTCAACACCACCGGGGGAGCCTCCACCCCACCCTCCTACCGCCCTGCACTCCACGCGTCGATGCCGACGGGGACCGACGATGGAGGGGGAGGCAGCTGGACGACGGACATCTGGTCCGGCCGCCTCTCTGCCCCCGTTTAGGTAGGGTCGAGAGACGGGGATGGATTGGCCCTGTCTTGGTGAGCCGACTCTGGTGCAGATCAAGAGGGGATCTGGCCCTGTTTGAAGGAAAGGGAATATGAACTGAGGCCTTTGATTCTTGCCGACAGTGAAAATCATGCCAGTTTTTTACATCTTGTACTCGTAGAATACAAGGAAACAGAGGAGACAGAACATTAAAAATTAGGAGTTTCATACAGCAGCAAGACCTACCTGGCCTTTAGTTACACTGGCGGATCCAGGGTGTCAGCGCGGGGGGGGCATACCAGGTCACGGAGCCAAACCTAGGGTACCCCCAAATCCTGTTTTCTCATCGAATTTAGGCCACTTATTTTTCGTCATAGCCCTGACACGAGTTTTTTTCTTAAAAAAAAAAAACAGAAATGGTAGGACACCTGACCCCATTGGCAGATCCAGGAGGAGGCTTTTGGGACAAACACCCGGGCAGCGCCAGAAATCGACGAAAATTGGTGGGGCCGGTGGGGCCCTCAGAATGATTGGTGTAGGTATAGAGCCGACCCAGGGCCGCCGGTGTGGAACCTTAAGAGGTACTGGCGTGGGACCATCAAAGGTATCGGTGTGGGTTCCCCAGAGGCAGCAGTGGTGTGGGGCCCTCAGAGGCACTGATGCAGGAACCACAAAGGAGCCGGTGTGGACCCTCAGAGGTGCTGGTGTGAGGCACTCACATGAACGCCGTTGTGGTGATCTTTTAGACACTAGAATGGCGCTGAGCCCACACCCCTCACAGATGATTGTGTGTGGGGGCCTTGGAGTTGTTGGTGCGAATGCTTGATAACCCGGTAGGGCCTTTCAGAGACCGGCAAAGTGCCCTCAGAGGCCGGTAACGGGCCATATGATGCCAACAACGAACGAGTCTTCACAGGCCGGCAAGTGAGGGCCGGCAGTATCTTCAGGAGCCCTGTGCAGTCCTTAGAGATCGGCATGGTACTCTCAGACGCCGTTGGGGCCCTCAGAGTCACCGGTGTAGGACCTACAGAGTTACCGGTGGCTGACACCAGTGCCTCTGGCGGTGTAGGGCCCTCACAGTCGCCGGTGGACTTTCATTTTTCAAAGGCACCGTTGCAGTGGGGGTCCTCACTCCTCAGAGACACAGGCATGGGGGCAAGGGGTCTTCGATAGGCCAGCAAGGGGTCGGTAGAGGCCTTCAGGAGCCCTGTGGGATCCTGGAGACAGGCGTGGTACTCTCAGGCGTCGCTGGGAGCCCTCAGAGTCACCAGTGTGGGGCCCACAGAGTTGCAGGTATAGGTAGCCGTCAGATGCGCTTGTGTAAGACCTTCAGAGGCGCCAGTGTGGGGCCCTCAGAGCCGCCGCCGATGTAGGGCCTTAAGAAAAATTGGTGTTAGTCCCTCAGATTGGTGAAGTTGGGCTCTCAGAGGCGCCGGTGTGAGGCCCTCACAGGAGCCGTTATGGGCCATCAGAGACACTGGTGTGAAACCGCTCCATGCGGGTATGGGTCAGGACCCTAATTAGAGCTGACGTTTCATAGGTCAGCAAGGGCACTCAGAGGCGAGCACAGGGCCCTCAGAAGCCGCAGTGGGGCCCTTATGGAGATGTGTGATGTGTGGCGACTCAGGAGCCCGTGACTCCGTGAGGTGCTCTCACGAGTCCTGTGGGTCTTATCTCAGTCGAAATAAGGCACGCTTTGACCCTGAGCGGCCTATTGGCTTTGCAGGGCCTCTCGGGCCCATAGGGCACCATGCATCTAATGAGGCGTCACGCGCCCCTTGTGCCTGCTCCCCCCGGTTACGCTGCGCTGGCTGCGGCCATACAGGTAAATCGTATTCTAACCGTCCCTATTCCCAAGCATAGGCGGCGGCCGATTCCTGGTTTGCGCAATATGACTGCCGTCGTTAGACAATACGGTCAAAAGGGTTGAAGCGGCATTGCTCCCCTGTGGTAAGAAGCAACATAGTTTTAGACAAAATAAAGGCAATGACAACTAAATTGAGGTTACTAAAACGACTGTGATCACAAAAGTAGTTACTAGGAAGGCTTTCTAATCTATTTTATTTAGTTCCTCGTTATAGGCGTAAGAAGCGTAATTCTGAATGGGGGGGGGCATACTTGTACTGAATGCCCCCCCCGGCTTCTGTCCGGGGGGGGGGGGCATATGCCCCAAATGCCCCCCCTTGGATCCGCCAGTGTTTAGTTATGAATGATATAATCATTCACACTTTACAAAATTGTCCTTGGGTTCTTTAACCCGGCAGGCGGTGGGCCTACCAGCCACCTTCCGCGCGGTGGGGGGGGGGGCACTTTTTTGCCCCCCCCCCGTATCTCCGAAACTACTGGACGGGTCCGGAAAATTCAAACGGTGTTCGATAGCCCTGTCAAATTTGTCGAGGGAAACCAAATTTCATTGACCTCGGGGTCACCGATGACGTCACAGGTCAGGTCAAAGATAAAATGTTTCACCGTTCACGGGGCTTCTAGGGAAAGCGCAATAACACCGAGTAAAACGCATTTTGTCGAAAATCAGTGGTAAGGCGTCAGTTGTCTAGTTCGTATGTTGCTATTAGAGGTCACTGGTCATACCAAGTCAGGTAACAGGTCAGGTCACCAAAGATCACCAAGGGTCACCACATGAGCCCAACTTTACTAAGGTTATGCGATGCATGTTTTATGGCCAGTTTTTCATTTCCAACTAATGGTGTTGGTTATAAGACCATCAGGTACGGTTTAGATCACTTTCTGGTGGAGGTCAGGTCAAGGTCAGGTCAAAAAAGGTCAAATTTTAAAGTTGATATTTTTGCATAAAACGGGTATCGATTCGATGCAGCTCGTCACGGGGAGTCTAATGGTGGTCTTAGTTTTGCGCTACGAGGTCTAGAATTGCTTAAAATGGAGTTTGAAAATTTGACGTCATCAATTTTGAACAGTTTTTTCGCTATAACTTGGCCAAAAAAAGAGGTATCGATCTCAAATTCGGTATGTAGGTATAAGGCAGTAGGGGCTATCACATATATTCCGGTTTTTTCGAAATTCAAAAAACTTTTTGGATTTTTTGGCTATTATATTCAAAAAATCTATTTTTTGATTTTTGGGGGTCAAAATCCAAAAAATTCGAAAAACCGAAATAGCAGTTTTGTACCCCTTTTAATTTCACACCTTTTATGTCTGAAACATTTTTCTGTATCTCTAAAGCTGTAGGCCTGACAGCTCTTCCCGCGAAACCTTTTTTTGGGTCGAAAATGGCAAAAATGACGTCACTCTGACGTCATTAGCGGCCAACCTATCATAGCCTTTGGAAAAAATTTTGGTCACCATGTGCGCTAGCTGCTTCCGGGAGGGTACTGAAAGTTTGGTGACGATCGGCGCAGCGGTTCTCGAGATATATCGAAAAAACTAAAGGGGGGGGGCAAAAAATGCCCCCCCCCACCCCCCCACCACCTGGAAGGTTAAATAATCACCGAAGCCTTCAACATTCTAACCCTACTCGGCAATGGCTGGGGGCCGTGTAGCCGGCGCACTGAACGGGTTGTGGCGGGGTTGGTGACCTGAGGGTCGGCCGGATGGCGGGCGGGCCGACCATACCTTTCCGGTACAGCCGACCGCCCACCAGGCGCGCACAGGCGTATTTATTTATCGGCGCGCGACATTCGAGCCGCCTCGCGGCCAATACGCCGCGCATATAAACAGGCCTCCGTTGTGGGCCGCCGTGGCCAGTCGGCATTACACGGCCTCTGCAGCTGGGGGCGACAACAACGGCCACTCGAAATGGGGAACAAATCGCACTGCGGCGGGACCATTAATTGAAGACGGCGCCGACAGGGTACGGAGGGGTGACAGGCTGTGGGCGAGCCCGGCAGAACAGGAGCCGTGAAATGGGGACACAATGCCGGCCAGACGCCGGCGCGACAGAATCGTGCAGTCATTGCCGGCCAGCTCGGCCGGCATGGGAACGCTGGCGCGATCCGATCAACACAATGGGTAATCGGAAATTGAACATAAATTATGGTCCGATGGATTGTTACGGTTGTACGAGCACACGCGATGGTGTTCGATATTTGTCTGCTGGATTGGTAAATACCGCACGGTCATAGCTTGAATGGACCGCATCATTACGGCAAAACTGTTCTGGATTGAACACGTCGCGAGGTTTTGATATGTGTTACTCAATATATTCTTGCAACATGTATCTTGCTGATCATTCTTTATGTTCCGTATGCCCATTTCAGGAACACTCAAAGAAAAATCGGCATGTTTCAATAAATAACGTTTTTCAGTCAAAAAGAGCGGATTTCTCATCGTGATTTTTTCTACTGAGAAATATTTATTTTACTTGGAGCTCCTGGAATTTGAAGCATCAATTTAGTCTGACATTACCATCGGCATCGGGTGTGTAAGCGAGGTGAATGCTAATGCTGCCATTTCTACCACAAATAGACCGGGATGGAAGCCGAATGACTCATTATCGGGAAGTCCCGGTGGGCAGAAAGGCGTGAGCTAGGCGTGTCTAATGGACAGTACCGTCTCCCCGGGGGCCGAAATTTCCCATTAGTAACACACTGTCTCTCTCAGAAATGGGCCCACATCCGACAGACGGGACATCCGCGGTAATGGTAATGGCACAACGTTTGCGTGTGCTGTCTGCGTTAACTGGCATCGCGGCGACCACGACAGGAACCAGGTTTATTGGGAAAACGTGTCGCCCAAGAGGTGCCAGACTTCGACTGAAAGAGTAATTATGAGTTCGATGTGTAGTTTACATGGAATGCGCTTTCTTTTGGATTTTCTCCTCTCACTGATGTTCCGAACGTGCATCTCCGATGGGTCGGCCGGCTCAAAAACGGTCAGCTCATTTACATGTACCCCATATCTCGATTACCAGAGTAGATCATGCCTATCCCAACAGTTCTTTGTCCGTATGAGGCAGTTAATTATGCCCCTCTATTGTCTCCTGGGCACAAAACAAACCATCAGCGCAAACAAAAGTCGGCCGACCGCACAAAGGCCAAATAGATTCCGAGGAAATCGGGCGGAGCTGACCCTTGAACTGGCGCTATATCAGATTATTTAGGTGGCCGATCGGAATCGACTGGACGGTGCCGGATGGGTCGATACCTGGGCGGTCGAGAGCTCACAGTCTTGACCTCAGTTGCGGCGGAGCTTACCTGCAGTGGTGTTTGTCAGTGCACATGCCCATATTCGCAAAAGCAGTGCCAGCAATGGCACATACATTGACACCACGAAGTAATCACGAACGCTGATGATGTCAAAGTGTGTCAGTGGGCACGCTGACTATGAATAGTGGGCTGCTGATTTGAAGACTTTACAATGGTATATGGAGGTGATCTTCTGATCTCTTCTCTTCTCTTCTCTTCTCTTCTCTTCTCTTCTCTTCTCTTCTCTTCTCTTCTCTTCTCTTCTCTTCTCTTCTCTCCTCTTCTCTCCTCTTCTCTCCTCTTCTCTTCTCTTCTCTCCTCTTCTCTCCTCTTCTCTCCTCTTCTCTCCTCTTCTCTCCTCTTCTCCTCTTCTCCTCTTCTCCTCTTCTCCTCTTCTCCTCTTCTCCTCTTCTCCTCTTCTCCTCTTCTCCTCTTCTCCTCTTCTCCTCTTCTCTTCTCTTCTCTTCTCTTCTCTTCTCTTCTCTTCTCTTCTCTCTCTTCTCTCTCACTTTCTTTTCCCTTCTCCTCCCTTCCCATCCTCATCCTCATACCGGAAGGCGGGTCGGGCATTCGGCTTTGATTATTATGCTAAACAGAAGCGAAGCATCCAAAGAGGCAATGAGATACCCCTATCTGGCGCAGACTCCCTAATCCGTTACCCAGTACCAAGAGAGCGTGCCTGCTCCTACTTCTGTTCGATATTCTCCGAGATGTGTTGATCAATCGGTACGTGATGATTGTTATCTCCCGGCCGCCCGTAGATAGGGAAGTCATGAATGGTAATGCACGTAATTGTGTTCATTTATCACAGCGGGCCCGGGCACCCATTGCGTAAACATTGGGGTCAAAGGTCGCGCGGTAGTACCTTACCATTGACTTCTGCGGAGGAGAATGTGCATCGGGAGTTATTCAAGCTGTTGGTTCTTCACTGGGACGGAGTAACTCACCAAAATGGCGAAATCTAGGGAGAAGGGAAGTTAGAGCCACTAAGTTTCAAATGAGAATTATAGTCCTAAAGCAGATGGGAGCTGTTGATGGTTGACGTTGGGCAAGCCGCGGGAAACTCACGACCACACTGCTGAAATATTAGCAATGCCATGCATTCTAAGATTATCGTTGCTTGTGCATAGTAATTAGTAAAAGTTGGAGAGTCCAGGTTTTCACTCTGGAGATGAATTCAGGTAATACCATTGTGTCGAACAGCCCCAACGACACGTTTTAAAATCCGAGGGACCCCACACACAGTCAGGCCACCCGGGCCTCAGCTGAACGGTCCAATCCTCTCCTCCCTCCCTTCGCCGTTTACGATCGACCTCTCCCCGGGAACAGGTAGCACTTTAACGGCCAGGATCACCCTTATCCCAGGTCCCAATGTGATACCAAGCTATATCAGAGGATCGTGGCGACAAAAACCCGCCGTAACACGTCATACAGCGTCGTAAGATGAGCCGAAACGCATCCTACGCAACGTGATTGAACGCATTTTGCCGGTTTACGAGCGCTTTGACGACGGCAGCGATCGCTTGGCGTAACAGGAAGGTTTCCAGAAGACTAGCGTTTATTGGTTGTTTTATTTCAGTGAAATGCAGCTGCAAAAGAAATGAACATTCCGATGTGCGAGTAAACATGAACTTTAATTAAAATAGAGGTCTCGCTGTGCGCTGGAGAAAAACGCTGGAGATGTTATCCACCTTGCGTTTATCTGCGATGCTTTGCAAGTCAGATAAATCATGTTGAGTTTCAAAAGCTTCAAAATGTCGATATTCGGGGAAGTATTCGATATGTTTATCATTTCAATGCATGACTAGCATGTAGTGTCATTTTTTTCGTTAGATTGCAGTTTGCACTTCGTCGAGCATTTCCCTGTGTCATATTTCGTATCGTGGCTTCTTCAACATGTGTAGAAATAACACTCCTTTACATTTCAATTGGTTGGACTGTTCTCAATGCCTATTGCCTATGCAATGCATTTGTGGTCTGACTTCTAAGTCTCAAACGGCTGGTGGTGTCGTGTCCTACATCCATTCCCATGTGTTTACTGATGTTTTGCTTGATGAAACCGATCTCCTCACCGATATTACTTGCATTGGTCGACAGATTAACAAAACCTTGCAGTCTCATGTTCAAATAATCTTATCTTCCCTGAGCAGAGGCGATGCAATGATTGAGTTTGTTACTTTGACGAGCGATATGATGCAGTCAGATGGAAAAAAGCGGTGAATAAATAAAACGGCATTTTTCATTTCCAATGTGATAACTTCCATTCCGGAGCTAAGCGTTACAGCATCGCAGTGCAGCTGCGAGATGCCTTCTTGGCCTGGGTTGCAGTCTCGTGAAGGTTATGCAACCCCGCGGTACGCACTGCAATAGCTGCGAGGAATGCATCTCGACACACGCACAAATCCCTGCAATGCAAACATCCTTTGACCCAGGATTTCCCATTGCGACTGTCTTTAATGAGTCACTCTGCTATCTGGGGCAATTGTGATAAATTTCCACGAAAATTTGCTTCAAAATTTGCCCTCATAATCGGAGCACAAGTAAACGAGACATGTCTAGTAAAATGGATCATACCCTTTATAAAAGATGTGTTTGTCCAGCAATAGCAGCAGGCTGTTTTTACCATCCCCTTCCAAATTATTTCGTTGATTGGCACAACAATCATCATCCATTCTCCCATCAAAGGTGGTCGAATTTGACGGACGTCTGGGTCTGACACCGCACCTCAGCTGTCCCGCAAACACCTGCCCATGACCGTTCCCCTCTGCCCACCGCCCTTGTTTTGCCCCGCCCGCACTTGTCTGTACCGCTCTTGACGCTGTTGAGCGGACGCGAGCCCTCGATTTCGTTTGATGAAGGGGAGGAGGGCGGCTCGTCAGCCCGTCGCTGCTGCTCCAGACTCTCGAGTCGCCCGAACACAGAGCCCCACACGGACAGCACATGTGAATAACTGATTAACGACCCCGATAACAGGCGTCCGAGGCGGGGCTGAGGACTTTGTTGTGCGAATCCGACGGATGACATCCCGATTCTTGGAATGCTGCCGGACCCCCCACAGCGCGAGCGGCCCAGGCTGAAAATCAGGCCGATGAGGCCCAACGCCGCCTCGCAGCATTGTTCGTGACGCGTACACATCATACAATGATGCAATAACTTACTCTCGATTAACGGAAAGATAATTGTGCAAGCCTAGTTACAATGACACACGAGTGGGCGAGTTTCGCGGAACATTACACCACATCGCAAACTGTTGCCAGTCATGAAGACGTGTAATGGCGGCTAACCGCAGCAAGAGGCGCAACATGCGCCGTTCTCGGTACCGACTCCATGTCAATAGTTACGGTGAAGTGGACCGAGCGACTCCGTCTGCCGTCCATGGCCTACGTCTTCTGCGCTCGCCGACGGCGGTGTTGGACGCCAGGATCGTCGAACGCCGCTCGCCACGGCTGCCAGCTGCGCCTTCCGGCCGCTATCGACGCGTCCACGTCGCTATTTTTTCGCCGGCTCTTGGCTCCCCTCTTGTTTTTCTGATGTTTGGACAACGGCGCTGTATCAGCCATCTATTTCTGTAGCCGGGCGCGTCGGCTGCCACTGCCGCGGAGCAGAGCGAGTGATTGTTCTCCCTCACATCATTCGCCGCAGATTCGCGCTCGGCGGCGCCATGTTGGAATCTCACCACAAACCATGAGCTGGCCCGACCCAAGGCCACATCTTCCCAACAGGTCATCGAGACCGACGACGGCGGCGGGCGGCGGGCGGGACCGTCAGCCGGCACGCCCCTCTCAGCGGCAGGAGCGGGATAATAGCGCGTCGGAGGCACGTCGGCTCTGACGGGCCGGAACGGCCGTCCGACAGCGGGCCGGATCCGAGCGGCTTGCCTTACAGGCGGCCACAAAGGAGGCCTGTTCATGGAGAGCCGGCGAGCCGCACTCGGAGAGGAAGGTAGCCGGACGGCTGTTATGCGGAGATGATGGCAGCCAGGCTCGCTGACTGTTCGTAGGTTGGTTGTCGTTCCTGTCGGGTGGTGGGCGGGGTAGATGCCAAGTGTATATGGCGCTGGGTGCGTAGAAAGGCCTGGCAGCGTTACGTTTAGACATTTTAATGAAAGGCATTGTAATGTAAATGGTTTATCGACAAAAAAAAAGATGAAAAAGATGTTGACGAGCTAAGTCGAGATGATAATAAGTGGTCATGATTAGCTCACATGAATAAAATCAATAAATATTTAACATCTGCATTAGTTGTTCCCAATAAAACTTATGGAATGAGGCATTAGCTAGTATTTTCCTCGCTCTTAAGTCCTATATTAAAACTAAGCCAATTACCCCCCTCAATTGCCCTCCTTTCCGTTGTCATTTCTGGCCCTTCATCCCCGGCGATTGGGCAGCGCGGTGACTGACGACCCCTTCCCGTGCGCTGGCAGCCTCCGATTCGGCTCCTGCAAACGACCGCAGTGTGCGCTCTGACATCCTTTGTTGGGTCCATCACCGCGCCACGAGGCACGCGAGCCATCCACAGCCGTCGGTCGCGACGGGGCCGGGGGCGTTCGCGGCCGCCGACGACCGACGGGCGGGCCCACCCCTGACGAGAGGACCGGGCTCGGTCAGACGGTGCTGATACCCCCGGGGCCCGCCGGGGAGCGAGGAGGGCTGTCAGTAATCCCCTCTAATGCCGACGACGCCGGAGACGGACGGAAAATATCGCCCAGAAAGAAATGGCCAGCTGGCGTCGAGAATCTATCACCGGCGATCGGCGCAGACTGGCAGCGCTCGGGAGGAGGTTAAATTTAACCCTAATGACGTCTGGCTCGGCCAGGGATCATTATTCCAAACAGAAGCGCGTCGCAGCCATGACAGTCTTGTCTGGCACCCGGTCATCACAACAATGCCGTGGCATTCCCCTCCTCAAGGGCCGCTGGAGCTGATGGTAGAACGGAGGCTCGCCAATGGCGTATTTCCATCGACTCGTGGGAGGTGGCGTCGGCCAATAAAGCGCCTTCCCCTGCCAGGTGTATTTTCTTTTAGGAGGATTTGAGTGCAGACACGCGCGGGGCGCACCTCTGGAGCCCGCCGCCACGCGCCCCCAGCACTAGGCCGTTTTTATCTTATGTTTCTGGGCAATTAACGAGGGGAGAAGCCTGATAAAAACGGGCGCTGCACCACCCCATGTGTGACGTCATGTCGCCCCGTGTGTTAGTGCGCTACGTCACCAGGCTGTCTACCTGTAAGCTATCTTGCTTTCAGTGGAAGACGTCATAGTATAAATGATTTGATTGAACATCGGGGATTAATAGCCATTTGTTTTCCGCAAGTATATCCAGTCAATTAGTGCGAAAAAATATAGCAAGCAAATAGTTTTCAAATACAGAACAGTTGCAATGCAAATAATTGAATATTTAGACAATGTTGAAAATATCACTAAAGAACTCGTTTCCGTAAAGAAGAAACAAAAACAAATAATGATGATTGGTAGGAGGAACATGGCACGTGATCAGACAGTAGGAGGAATAATAAACGGAAAAACGACCTATCTCACTGGAGAAGTATCGAGCTCATTGGCGTCGGCTTCAAACCATGAATATAAAGCTTGGTTCGTGAGCAGTGGGCGATACAAAACGCGGCGACATAGATCATCTAAATACTTTTCACATCCTGCCTAATTTGACTAGCTCTTCGTTTACTCTAGTTTTTGCCTCCATTATTTCTGCTCCACATGGCGAACTAATAATTGAAAATCCTCAAACGAGCCAGTCTTCCTGCGTTTCATAGGCGTCAGGAGACGGGTTCTTGTGTAATGTTCAGCTGGATGGGAAAATTGTGGGTTCGGTTTTCCTTTGATGAGATGGCAGATGGTTGCCGAAACCTGTATTTGTTTAAATACAAAGTCAATTTAGCGAAAATGGCTGATGACAGCACGATGCAATTTTGGGTTTTCGGTCATGCGCTTTCATTCGTGGCAAACAAATCTATATTACTATTTGAGGAGGGTGCGTCTGTCCGTTACCGAGGTCCCGACTTGGTGGTGCTTTGCGTGGACTACAGGCCAGACCGTTGCACCTAGCGCGGTGAAACTTGCACAACTTATAGATCAAGGATGCGCGACGTGCCTTTGAGGGGTCTCAGCTCGATCGGAGTGATATGGAGCGCGTGGCGCGTGCTCAAAAAGTGCAAATTCGCGTCATAGACTTTACATGTTTAAATCGGCGTGCGAAATCGGGCGAAAACGGCTAATTTTGGCCGACACGGGTCCAGTTCCCGTGCAATATCTTGGTGACCAGGGGTCCGACCGGCACGGGGAAAACAGCATCGTGTACAGAATTGAACGGGCTATTGAATGGTGTGCAATGCAGAGGATAGCACGCGCCACGTGCACTGGGGAGGGCACTTTTATTTGGAAAATTGACGTTTTGGACGGATTTCGGAATTTATATTATTTTCAGGTGACCGTCAGACGGAGCGAGTTGAAACAACGCCTATTGGCAAGAGAAATGTACCGCCTCTCATAGAAAAATTGTGAAAAGCTGATTGGTCCAAATCAAGGTGGTACAAATCACTGGAGAAAATGGTGTTCGTCAATTTTGTGCCACTTTATTGATCACACGGGTTTTGCTTAATGATCTGATATCTTTGGCAATTAAAAATGGCACCGTTGGAAAGAGCATTTAATTCTGTCCAAGATGCACTCATCATTTTTGCATGACAAGCAACAATATTCTTCAAAATGCAAATGTTTCAAACCACTACATAGTCATTTTTAGCAAAATTCATCGATGGCCCTCAAAAGACTTCACGTCAGTTTCCGAATCATTATAAAGTAGAACGCATGATAATGCAACACGGGCACCTCGATGCGATGGATCTTTTTTGTTTCACTACAAAATGTTTGGCCGTCAAAAAGCAATCGAACGAAACGGATACCAGCCAAATCGACACAGACCAACCCAATACCCACGGGTAAAAATAACCCTTCTTCGCGTTGCGGAGCACGCGGGTAACCCTAGTATGAACTAAAGCGACTTGAGCATTTTGCAATGGGCATGAAGAAGTATGCACCAGCATTCGAGAGTTGAGAGATCAGCACGAGCTGATTCGAAATAGCAGTGGTACTTATCAGTTACCTTCGTCAATTGATCGGAGGTCAGGTCAACACATAAGGTCAGCAACAGGAGGGACAAGAGGCCATCTCGCCCACTTCGTAAATCTCACCTATTCATTCAGGCCAATTCACCTTCCCGTCCGTCCGCCATTCAAACAACCGATCGGAACAGCCAGATCGACCCTCTCGTTATGACGAACCCTCTATCGTGTGTGAAACGGCAGTCGTCTGCGCACATCTGTCCCACTGAGCCGATCGGCGCGCAGACCATCTCCCCGGCAGCACATTCCTGACCAGCCGCCTCCCACGGCCCGCGCGTATCGACACGCCCATCTCAGGCAGGTGAATACGTATCAAACGACGACGACGGCGCAGGAGGAGCGTCGCCATCGACATTCGGTGACTCGATCGTAAACAATCGTCACCGAGCCGGACCGCCCGGTGACCCGTCTCGTGTTTATTCAATGTCTATTCAATATTTCAGGTGTCGGCGGCACTTAGGGCTGGGGTCGCCGCCCAGGTGAGTGAGCGCCGCGTGATCCCGCGCCACGCCGCCACCAGCTCAATCAAACGCCTTGGCCAGGTCTATAAATTCCCAGGTGAAATCGGTAAAGCCCGCCCCGGCGATCGCTCGTCCAGGGACGGCCGTAAAACGATAAATTTGGACCGATATCGAGAGTCTCAGGAATAGAAAGGAAGTTCGTTGGGTGAGGCGCCCATAAGCAGATTGTATCAGTTCAGCTTCACAGCTATGAGATTCTAGGACGTCATACTGCATGAGGAAAAATATTTGGTTTCGTTTCTTTCGTTTGCAGCACCTCAGGTGTATCTGAAGCACATACCTACACGTTCCTTTGATCCTTAGATCAAAGCAGGTATTTTCCCAAGATTTGCAAAGCAACAGCGGTCAAGCCAATGCCACCCTGAACAGTCATGCTCCCGGTGCTCCCATATCGCGTTTCCACTACCACTCCCACGATCTTTCTGCCAGGGAGCCGGGGACGTTCCCTGTGCCTCCGAGACACTGTCGTGATCGATACTGTGAACGGTGTCAGCGACGCGACGGTCCAGGGAGTCGACTGAGGCTGGGACCTCCTCCCGGCGGGGCGCGATCCGACGGCGACGTATAGAAATATTTGGACCGCGCCGAGGGTCGATTATTTATCAGTGGGAGGGTGGGAGACACGGTCGACAAAACAGCCTGTTTGCATACGTGAGATGGAGGGGTGGTGAATCTCAGTGACCCGGGAGGGCGTGGCTAAGGTGGCATGGTGGTGGTGGTGGATGGTGGACGGTGGTGGGAACGGCTGTGGTGTTGTTATGCTGTTGTTGATGATGCTGTCACTGCTGGTGTTGGTGCTGGTGATAGTGCTTCTGCTGCAGCATTTTATTGGTGATGGTGGTAGCGTTGATGGTGACGATGTCGACTGTATATAGTTGGACGTGGTGCTGCTGTTGTTTGACACCGATGCTGCCATGCTAGTTCTGCTGTTGCTACCGTTGTTACTGTTGCTGATGCTGTTGCTGCTGTTTTGTCGTTGTTGCTGCTGCTATTGGTGTTACCTCTGTTCCCTCTACGGTGGCTGTGGTTTGCAGATGATAACGTTCACAGACCTGCGATGGCATACCAGCGGCTCCACTGGCATGCCGGGAGGGCGCTGGGTCCAGCAGGCGAGACAGATGACGGGGTCGCACCCTGAGCCCCCAGGACACCAGCTGGTGGGAGGTGAATCGATGGCAAGCGTTATCGGGAACAAGTGACAGGGTACCAGACAGCGGACAGAGAGACAGGCCCAGCCACCCGATCGACGCAGAGATCCGGCCGATAGGAACTGTTGATAACACGGGTCTAGCGAACGCTTGCTTCCTTCTTTCTTAGAAGCCGCTCAGAGTACAAGTTACACGTATTTCCTGGCAAGCATTCATATCGCCACCCTTTGTTAGCTAGCGTTGTCCCAATCTTCAATATCACCTTGACTTGTGTCATTCACAATCGAAGACCACCCGTGTCCCTTGTTTTTCCCATGCCTTTGATTCGGAGTTATCTGGACAGGGGTGATATGGCCCCGATAGCCGCACCCGCACCCCACCCCACGAGGCGGCGGGCGGGACGATAACCATCCCCTATCGCAGCGGACGCCTATCGCGAATACCGAGGGACCGGGACGGGAATTAATTCACAGGGGTCAGAACGGGGAGAAATGTGCCCTCACCGGCAATAGGGCCTCAATTGGTGACAGGGATGGTATTTTCATTCCTTCACCCACGTGGTTTGGCTTGTATCAGTGTGTACAGAGAAAGGGCTGCTTCGACAGGCGTTGCCATTGCGACATCCGATTCTAAGAAACGTGCCAGCGAAGTCTACAACCCGCTCATTGACTTTGGAGACCAAAACAGGAAGGCTGGTGTCAAGTTCATCTCAGGAGACAGCGTTCAAGGTTTGACAGCATCACCAAACACTTGCTCATAACTAGCAAATCCACGTCGTATCAACCCATTAGTAACGTAACCCGCCAACAAAAGGGGTGGCCCAGACACGTCCTGTGGTTGTGTGACGGGCTGTCACCATTCACCGGTTCCATGACGAAACATTCCAGCAGACAGCCCACCCTATCTCTCCGTGGCATTCAGCAATACCAACAGACCTTATTATCGGCTCTGTTTGGATTTGAAATTCGTGTGTTCCGCACACAGTCGGACGGGGTAAAAATGTGGTCAAATATTGACTCGTGCCCAGCGTATCGGCCCATTCTGTCGCCTTAGTCCCTACCCCGTCAGTGCCGGTGGTCGGTTTTTGGCGAAAACATCCCGCGCCACCCGCATTGAGGCAGGTGGGTGGGAGGGATCGCAGGGCTGGTCACGGGACTGCTGGCACCGGGACCAGGTGATTGTTTCAATATCGACAGGGACAGGCGCAGACACTGAACGGCATTGGTAGTCTCAGAACCAAAAATTGAGGAAAATATATTAAGAAATTAGCTCCACTAAATTTCAAGTGTTTGTGTGGATGACTAACAAAAAATTGATTTAACTTTCGAAATTTAATCATTTTTTAAACAAATAACTTCCCTATAAAGTCATCATTAAACACCTGACATTATATCACCGGTAACAGCGCCACCGCCTCCACTGCAACTGAACATCACACTGTGTCACGTGACAGGAGGCACAGCGGCGATACTGCGTCACGTGACAGGCGGTGACGCAGCGGCGCAGCATCCGGTGACGGCGGGCGTGACGTGACGCCTGTGCGTGTCACGCGGCAGTAACGGGGCGCCGAGAGCGGTCGGCGATGGCGGACATTCTTCAATTCCGTTTTTATATCTATAATTGGCTGGGTAATGGCGGAGGAGTGACTGCCGGGCCGCTGACGGCACCGGTGGCGCCAGACGGACACCGCGGCGGCGGCGGCACTGCTCGCGGAGGGGGGGCACTGCGCGAGGAGGGGGCACCGCGTGGTCGGCACTGCGCGAGGAGGGGGCACCGCGCGAGCGGCACTGCGCGAGCGGGGGCACTGCGCGCGGTGGGGGCACTGCGCGCGGAGGGGGCACTGCGCGCGGTGGGGGCACTGCGCGAGCGGTGGGGGACTGCACGAGCGGCTTCACCGTATGCGAGGAGGCGGCGGAAGGGGGCTGTGGAGGAGCAAGCAGTGGCGGCGGAACAGCTTCAATTAAGGGGGGGGGGGGGGGCGCTGCGGACTTTTGGCCCCATTCTTTCCATGCAACGCCCATAGGGCTAATGTTAAAACGTCAAAATCAAAGGGGGGCACGGTGCCCCAGTGCAACCCCCGTTCCGCCGCCTATGGGAGCAAGGTGGGAGGTGCTGGGCGGCAGCCTGGTTCACTCCTGAGGAATGCCTGAGTGATAACGGTGGCTGGAGAGGTTGAGGATAGAGGAGGGTGTCGGGGATGGAAGGGGTGGAAGGTAGCTCTAGCGCGGGGTGGGGTGAGTTGGAGCTCGTTTTGAGGAGGTCTCCAAAGACGATGCTAACCCGCGCCCTGCTGGGGGGGGGGTGTTTGAACACCCCCCCCCCTTGTGGTTTTTCGCGAATATCTCAAAAACGGCGGCGCGGAGCGCCGCCGTTTTTGGTACACCTTATCATACATCAATTCTACACATGTTGTGAAAATTTCAGGCCAAGGTCATTCAAGGTCAGGTCACCAGGTCACTTGAAGTGACCTCACCTCATAAAAAGTTTCAATGTCTGTCATAGCTACACCGAGTGACCGATTGCTTTGAAACTTTCACCGATTGCTAAGAGCAATAGCATGTACAAAATGTATCTCTCAGAATTTTGATATCGATGACCTAAGGTCAGGTCAATTTTGCGACCTCCCCATTATAAGTCAATGGGAGACATATAATTAGATAAATAAAAGAAGTTGACCTTTTCCTCGACATCAAAAATGTAAAAATTTTATCACGTTGGTTTGATAAAGGCCAGTGGCCGAAAGCTCACCGTTTTTTTTAAAATATATTATTCGGCTTTTTACATTTTTGATGTCGAGGAAAAGGTCAACTTCTTTTATTTATCTAATTATATTCAATATGTTCCTCGCTCGAGCACTTAGTAATATTATCAATGGGAGACAATTGAAATGCGCCTCTTTTGGACGAAAGACATTATAAACACTCCCAAACACTATATTACAAGTGGTTTAGACACACTGAACATGAAAATGGTGTCCGTGACCCCTGTTTATGCCCTGAGGTCATCTTAGGTCACGAATGGTATCTAACAGTTTTTTCGCAAATAACTTTTGATACAGGCATGCTAGAGCGATGGAAACGCCTTAGATGTGTTCAGCTCGACGATACGGATCGACTGATATGCAACATGACCCTTTCCGGTCAGGTCATGACCTTGACCTGAGGTCAAATTTTCAAGTTGACCTTTCAAGGTCAACTTATAGTTCATTCGATGCGTCTTGACGAGAGGAACACGATGCCGGTAAAGGTAAGCTCGTACAAGGCTTGGGTCAAAAGTTATTGCAGAAAACTGTTTCCGAAAAAAATCGGCTATTTTTGCAGTTTTTGCCCCCTGCAGGCAAAACCGTTGACGTTAGGTCAAATCTGAGAAAATTACTCAGAAAGGGCGTTAATAGGGCTATCGAATGCGCTTTTTCGCGGCGCTGTAGCTCTATTGGTTCCCGAGTTATACGTTGGCTTCTTGGAAATTGTCGACATTCGACCTGGAAATCGGCGAAATTTTGCCTTCAATGACCTCTGGTGACCTGACCTTTGACCTGACCAAAAAATTGACTGAAGTGATTTCCTCATTATTTTTGACGCTCTTTCGAACGCCGCCTTCCGCGTATCGCTACGTGGCCCAGGAGCCGAGTTAGAAGGGGGGTGTTCAAACACCCCCCCCCCCCAGCAGGGCGTTGGAAATCCAGGACCCCCAGCCGGGCGCGGGTTAAGCTGGCTCGGTTTTTTAGTAATTATTTTTAAATAAATTGAAGGCAGGTATTTTTTCCTTGCTTCCTTCATTCCTGTAAATCTGTTCATGAACTTCCTTTCTTCCTCATTCTTTCTGTACTCAATTTCCATTCATTATCTATTCATGTTATGTTGTTTCGTTCGCCCTGCCCTATCATTGTTGTCTGTGGTCTCTACATATGATCATCTTGTGTTACCTCTGAGGCACTCCCTGCAGCAGCACCGCAAAGTCAAGAGTCGAGCCCAACGCACGAAAATGGCAGAAAGGATGCTGGTGATGCTTACGTATCTAACAACCCAAACGCCCACATCTCTGCGAAATCGGTCGTGCTGCAACGACACATCATCTTCAGTGAGTCATTACTATACCTGCAATTAATCTTCCCTCATTAATGGGGTACGGAAATGGGAGACAGAAGCAAGTCGAACTACGATATGCTCCGTCTTGCCATTTGGTGTCACTTAACTGTTGAGTTGGTGAGTGATGACTGTGAAGCTCTCAGAAGTCCCTTCGTTAACACCACAGGACAATTACACCCGCACGGGATGGTACGGAGATACGCTGCTATGTAAGTGATGTGTGAGAGCTGGGTCAATTATTGCGTGATCTCCGTGCATTGTCGCAGGCTGTGGAACACACAAAACCAAGCGGGTGTGGATTACGCAACACAGTAGCAGCGTATGACATGTTTGTGTGAAACAGCCCGCGCATTGTGGTAAAATATGTGGCTTTAGAGCTTTGTCGCAGCGATAAATCCGTTCATAATTTTAGTTGTAATGCTTCTGTCAGTGAGTTGTGATGCCATTAGGAATTCACAATTGGACGGACGCCATATTGTCATCACAAATGATGGTGGATAATGAGCACATTGCTGGCGCCGAGAGCAGCAATATGAACACGTCAAGTGGCGGCCGGTGACATGCAGTGTAATCTTCACACGTCCAGGAAACCATAAATTCGCCAGACGGTGGCCCCAGTGCTGCGTGTGTTGGCTCTTCGTCTTGCGTACTGTAATTATCACAACTTCAGACGGCGCTGACTTATGCAGCAGTCGGAACAATTGTTGAGCTGCGTGTGGGTGGCAAAGGAGAGATGAAGCTTAGCTTTAAGATAATCTGCCTTTGATTTAATTAGGCTCTGTTCTATTAGTGATGGCTGATTGTGATGGTAATCTTTCTCTCGTCGGTCGGCTGGCTCGTGTGCCCAGTCAGCCGCCCACTCTCTTTGATATGCCGACTCGGATTTTAATTACCGCTTGTCGCGTTCAGTGATTGATCTGTGCCTCATCGACGCAGTGTTTGCATTCAGACTGAGTCATTCATTACATGTGTCGGTGCGATTGGGAAAGGCTGCCGCCTGCTCAGCATCGAGCATTCGTCGGTCGGCTCAGGAGTAGGTAGGTATGCTTGCGGGCGTATTGGTGCCTCTGATACCAAATGAGGGATCGAAAGGCTCCAGGGGACGGGGGCTCGGCTGTTTGATACAGTCACTTACCCAACCAAGGAGTATGACAGCATCCATGGGGTCATCAAAAACTGTACAGAAGACGACCTTTTTCAAACAAGTGCTTCAAGCTTCGCTGAAAGTCTGTGACTTCCGCTATAACCACTTCAGTGAGGAGCGTGATTGTTATTAGGTTGACACCACGTTTCTCTTCATTTCAAAATCTTTTCAATTTTTTTGACACGATAGCGATTTCTTATCATCTTCATCTACCGCCTACACTCGTCTCCAACAAATGGTTTATCGTTTGTGCACTTAATGCAGGAGCACTTCTTGGACAGATCCACTAAATCGGTCTGTCATGGGTCGCACGTTACGGGCTAACAGCGTCACGTCACGCTACACCGGACCGGTAACATCACTAATGCGCCACGGACGACGCGTTACGAGAGTCCCAGAATCCAATACGGGACGAGCGACGCGACGGTATAAAAACCGTGATCCAAATTAGGTCATAAAGAGCTGACTTTGGGTGTCACGTGACCAGTTGCAATGCAGCAACAAATTGTCCCATTCATGATAACATAAATACGAGCATGCGATAGCTTCTGGAAGCTTCTCTTTACGGTTTTCCTAATTTATTTTCGGCATGAGCCCAAACAATATAATAACTTGAAATAGATCAATAAAACACTGGAGTTTGTGTGCTATTATTTTGACATCATACACATCTGCAAGGTTATTGATTACATTGCAAAACTGCTTTCTTCCATACTTTTCACTTTTTTGAAGCATTGCAAGAATATTGCACTCGAACCGTTCAATTTCCATACGCTACACACTGCACTCTGCACAGTGCTTACTGCGCATACATGCTGAATGCTGATTGAAACTGAACTGCAAAATGATGTTAAAACGTCTCTGCATATTGACAAAACAAATGGAATAAGAAACACTTGAAAGTTAAATATAACAAGAGCTGGATAATATATAGCTCTCTTTTTTAAGCAAAACAACATCGCTTTTCGTTGAAAATAGATTAAAAAGCGTAGTTAGCTGCTTTGGTGCCTTTGAGATTTGGAGTTTCACATGCAAAACCTATTATTATTGAAGTATTTTCAACGAACTTCAATCTTGTGAAGCAATTACAATCGGCATTGTTTAACTGAACTATAAACTGCACCCGCCCTTGAGGTTTTACCGAATAGCTCTTCGACATACGAACTCGGTAAATCGTAAAAGTAAGTGGCTGCCTCCACGCAAATTGGTATTCTAATGTGTCATTACATGTGTACAAGGTCCCTGTGTCGGCCAGCGAGATATGCGCATTGCGTGCTCTTATGAAGTATCCGCCCCATCCCCGGGGGCATTTCTGCTCCGAAAAATAAACCCATAACCCTTTACAACCACAGAAACCACATAAAATTGAATAAACCCCGCCCTCTCGGCCGCTCTCTCGGCATCGGATTTGCTCTCGGGGTCTAAAATTGGGCACTGGTCCGTCGCTGCAGCCCCATTACCTCGCGGGCCGGCTCTGTGCGACCAATCGTACCTGCAGAGGTCCATTACAGGTCGGTGCTGCCGCCGCCGCCGCCGGTCGGGCCCGCGATCGTAATCGGACCGCCGCGCGGCCCGGGCGGCGGCCCCAAATCCACTCCTGCACTGAGCGCGGCCATGTTGCAGAGTGGGGCCTTCTTGGGTGGTTTCCAACACCTCTGGCGCGCTGACCCCGGGGTCCAAGAAACGGGGGTGGTCACGGCGTATCCCCACCGAGGCCGTGGCGCGGAGTCCCTGAGCACGGGGGCCCATCGGGGTGTCTTTGGGGACGAATGAACAGAATGCACGCAAGCTCTCTCGCCAGCTTGCGCCCTCTGTGGCGAACAGAGAAAAAGGCATAGATGGACTGGTCCTCTGAAGAGAGTGATTGCAAGAGAGGAGAAAAGGATAAATATAAGACAGAGTAAAAGGGATAGAGAGGAAGGGAAAAGAGAAGCAGAAAGAATACAGCCTTGGAAAAGGATGATTGAATTCAAAAGGAGGAAGAGGAACGGAAAGAAGGAGTGAATGAAATAGAGGAGGTGGGAAGTACAAAATAGAAGAAAGAAACGCAGAAAAAGAGAAGCTAGGAAGGAATAGAAGTGCACGGGAACGGGAATGGGAGAGGAAGAAAATAAAGAAAGAGAAAGATAGGGTTTGGTGCGCCGCCACCGCAAAGCTCCCACGCTCATCAGTGTTTCATTACAATCGCCAGTGGTCCATGGCCGTCGGCTGTTACCACTCTTGGATGGACGACCGGCTGTCGCCACAGACAGCGGGGCGGGTAGATGGAGCCAGACCCGGGGATGTTCTATTGTGGGCCGTCTCAGACCAATGGGAGATCGGCAGCTGCAGAGGCAGAGAACAGGGGTAACAGGCGGCCAATTTGGGGAGAGCGACATTCAGATCATTGGTAAATGTGCCTTTTGACTTGGATCGACTGTGAATTACAACTCTATTTCACTTTGGTTGACTAGAATGTGCATTGCTAGACTTTTATGGGGTAGGAAAGGAAGCATTGCCATTCAGAACATATGTAGATGGAGCTCACTTCATTTTTTCAACAATGAATAGCTGAGACAAATGGTCAAGCTGACTGCTAGCTGACCGTAAACAAAGCTCAATAAATTTTAATATTTTTGGCTTATCCTGCAAAAGATTGCACTAAAAAATGAACAGAGATTGATAAATCGTTCCAATGCGTCAACTATCAATGCGGTGTGCAATCAATTTTTTTCTTTTCTCTTTCGTAAGCCATTCTATTCCTGGCGACTGTCCTCACACCATCAATCACGATGTGATGATTTTCACGATGTTTGAGCTTGCTGCCTGCACCGTGTGAAATTAGTTACACTGAACCAACAATCTGCATCTAAAAAACAATTACGTTCTTAGAAAGTTTCAAGTGGTGTAAAACTACGATAGAATGATGATGTAAGCCTCTGCTTTCCCCGAACGCCCTGCATTCGGGTAGCGCCATGAATATTCACACTCGGGGCTGGCTGGGAGGCTGGGTTACGCCGCGAATTACCGGCTGCCTCGCCCACCCCTCCTGGCCACCGTCCCGCTCACCGCCAGCCGCGGCCGCCATCTTGCAGCTCAGCGCAGGTCAGGCGTCGGCCCAGGAGGCGCTCTGTTGGTCTTCCTCAGCGTTCAGCAATGCAGCGAGAAATCTCTCCTCCGGTTCAGGGAGACGCGATCAGGTCTGAACGCCTCTACTGGGTGTGACAAGTTTTGCCCAACAGCATCCTCTCCATCGGCCTCAATTGGTGGATTAGTGGGCTAACTGCCGGCGCGCAGCCTTAGATCCCCGAGCCCTCATCAAAGCGACCGAGGCTGTCGGCCCGCACGGCCCGACCATTTTTATGCAGATTTCCTCCCTTAGTTGTCCCCCACCGCTGCCATACATTTCCACCAAAAATCGCCCTCTTTGGAGCTGTTTTCACACGTGCGGGCGCCCCAAAAAAGCGGCACGATCGCGGTAAAAACGTGTTCATTCAGGGCGTTGGGAGAGGGGACGCTGAGGTGCGCCGGTCTGATGTCTGACACGTGCAGCCTGAAGGGCGCCACGCGCCGGCCCCGACCGACGACAGCCCCGGGGCTGAACACGGAGACACGGCAGGGAGGGAGGGGACCCGACGGGCCAGGGGAGGGGAAGAGCAAAGCAGGCCCTGGTGCAGCTGCCGTAGAGGTGCACGGATGCTCATACGGGTACTACAAGAGATCCTCTTTCGGATGTAATCTGTCAGGCGCTGCTGAAATGGCCGATTAAAAAACGATTGCTTGCTCTTGATAAAAAAAAAACAAGAAATGCGTCGTTAAGTTTTAGGTTGCAACTTAACCAGTTTGCTAGCAAGCTTAACCAGTCCCATAAGTGTTGTGCGACAACATATCGCTACTGGCCAGCCTGACAGACCCTATCTCCGTCACCTCCCGGGTCGGAACGCTTCATCAGGGACAAGGACAGCGACACAGCGACACGGCGCAGCTGCTGCCGTCACCGGGGACAAACCTCCGGCAATGGGTTCACGGTTTAACCGGACCGAGCGATTTTGTCCGCAGTGCGCCAGGCTCGTCCCCGACGGGTCAGGTTCGTCCCCAGCGCGCCAGAATTCCGCGCGGCAATCAGACCATTGTCCATCACGGAGACTCATTAATTAAGGCGAGCGACAGAGGGGGTCTCGGAGAAACGCGAGAAACAGGGGAAGGTACGCGGCTACAAAGATACGCGGGCAACATGGAGGGAGAGAGAGAGAGAGAGAGAGAGAGAGAGAGAGAGAGAGAGAGAGAGAGAGAGAGAGAGAGAGAGAGAGAGAGGGGGGGGGGAGAGAGAGAGTACTTTAGTAAGAGAGAAATAGTGAGCTAGGGAGAGGAACGAGGTAAATGACCCTTCGATGGAAAAGTCGCCTGCATTTATGAGGATGCATGGTTATATTAGACAAAAAACTATACCAACTAATTCATACCACTGCATTTTGATGGTCTTTTTATATAGTTTGCTGCTTTTCTTTCTCATTCGGAAGCAAACACTCAATCAAAATTTAGAGCAAATATCCCAGCATGCACCTAGAAAGCAGAAGGGATCTGTAATCTACCACCACGGGAGAAAGTGCTCAGTTCCATCCTGATTTGGGAAGTAAACATGTTTGTGCTCGTACTACACGAAATGGAAATGTGAAACTGCTCATTTGGAGCCGCCTCCGTGCTAACGTAGCACCTCACATTTCAGGCTCCGGGATTGTTGGAGTGTTCGGTCTCATTCAGCGTCATATTGCTGAAAACATGTTCGTAAAGTAAAGTGCGCTGATTGGGCCAAGCATCATCGTCCTCGAGTTCCTTTCGGTGACCCTCACAAAGAACAAGCATGTAAAAAGCGCATCAGTTCCACTCAGGCCATGACTTTCGTCGGCGCCCGACTCCGAGCTTAAAGGTCGGCATGACGGGCCGTCACCTGACAATACGGGCCGTCATTTGGTCATCAATCAGGCGATACGAGTCGTAACCCAGTAAAGCTGTCCACCTGAGCAGGCCGGCCGCCACGGTTCGTTACCGAACGCTCCTTTTTATCGGCCGTCGCCGGGTGACCTAACGGCCGAGTGTCTTTTTATATTGTTTGAAATGTGGGAGCGACCAGTGATCGGAGCGTTATGGGTTTACGAGGACCGCCCTGTCGGCCTCACGACGGTCATTGTGTCGCTCAGTACCTACCGGAGAGTGGCGTGGTGTCAGAATTCAGATGGGAACGGATAACTGAAGAACCTCCTGCGTAAGCGCAGGCGATGGGTGTGAGAGCTGCAGTGATCAAACCAGTGTTAACTTGGAGGACAAAAGTCCTGGCCTCCGCCCGTAGTTTCGCAGTCCGCAGATGAGTGTAAGATGTCTGAGAAATCAGCTCACCGTGCTCCTGATGGTGAGATGAGTGATTGAGAGCGCCGGCAAACGCTTCACACCCGACCGTGTGAAGATGTCGGCGTAAATCGCCGTGTGAAGCTCTGCGGTCATCCGAGATGAGGGTGTAATCCAACACTGACGTATTGAGAGCGACGGAAAGACGGCGGACGATGGCGTCACATGAGACCGCAGACGGTGACATCACGGGAGTAATCGATGTCTCGCTGGGAGAGCGAGACGACTTATTCTACGGTTCAGAACAATCTCCGGGGACATGCTCTACTGAGCTTGGCTCCCAGGAACTTGGCAGGGCCGGGGAAAAGAAAAGGAGGTGATAGCAGCATGGCGTGGGCTGTCTTCCTTACTGAGGTCTACTCTGCTTAACGGAATTGGGTGGGCAAAAGTGCAAAATGCTGAATTTTGTTTGTTTTGTTTTTGTAAGCATTCGATGCTGATTCTAATGCAATTTAGTTGCCATATACCCCAATAATTTCATATGTTTTCAACCGCAAAATTGTGACAAGTGCATTCAACCTAAGAACCCCGTAAGGTTGCCATTTTGTAGCTAACCACTAACAGTGAAAGGAGAAAGAAAGCAATGTAAATGCAAAATAATGTTTGATAAACAATTTACTCAACAGTTCATCGCAAGTAGCTGCTCATTTGAGTACATATCGAGTAATCGACTTGTCCTTCAGAAAGACTGGAAGGGCAGGGATATTTCAAACTGTCTTTCAAAGCTCCGGAAGCCAATGGCCGAGGGCTGGCACGGGCGCCAGTTGAAGAAACGCTTCTAATGATTGGGTGCGCTCGCATACCGAACAATTTCCTCCGCCGGCACCGCAGTAATTCTGAGATGCAGGGAGTCGCCGCTTCTCTCATTGATCTCAGAGGTGTAATTGGCCTATTGCTGGCGCCGGCGCGGCGGCTTATAAATGATGCTGCTCCCGCTCAATGCCGCCATAAAAGTACCGGGGAAAGGTTCAAGCCTTTTGCTTCCAGGAGGTACGCCACGTGGTGGTATCACAAAGGAACAGCCGGGTCACTTTTGTGATCTAATTTTCTGATGCTTTGTTTTTGAAGGACTTCAAAAATACGAGGACTGAGTCAGTGACTCTACCCGATCAAAGCCTTTTCTTGATAATTCGGAAACTGCGCCTGATGAAGACAAAGAAATATATTTCATGCAAACAGGAAAAGAAGAGAAGAAATGATCGTAAACATGCTGAGTATTATTTTCAATGCATAGCAGAGCATAAGTGTCCTCCATTCACGCCATTCCGACTATGCCCCAGATATATAATCAGATATCCACAAGAGAAAATATCAATGATCAATTTTTGTATATTTGCTTATAAATTTCTAAGGTTTTTTTAAATATGGGTGCACGAGCGTCGAGCACCTTAACAAATCCCAATAACTGACAACCCACATCAAGATATTGTGAATCCAATTATCCACGACACATATAGTCCGGCATGTTGGGTCTTCAAATGCACTTGACAAATGTTCTTTACGAGTATATTTGTGTATTTGACCAGGTTTCCACACTGCATGCAAGTAACGGTGTTATATAACGACACAATCCAATCAATAGCAGTTCATCGTTGCATTACCCAGTAACCAGATGTGATTTACATTTATTGCGTGGACCCACTTAGCGTCTAGTAGCGGGCTGCTTCCTTGTTAGCTCGGGGAGGTTCCAATCTAGATATGATAATCCGGTGTGAATAAAGGAGCATCTTTGGGCACGAATCGGAGTAAAAACTACGCCAGACGGCCTGTTTGTTACAAAGTGCGGCGCGATTAATTAGTCTCGGCGTCGCCTCTCTCCATATCCCATCCTCCGTGTCGCTTCTGCGCTCATTACAATCAGAATGTCATTACCACAGTGTAATGATTTGAGAATTCTTCCCGGAGGCCGCAGGTCGACCGACAAATTGGTGGCCGATATTTTCATTTTAATATAACGATCGTTCATTTGTGCGTTCTACCATTAGTTATCAAGTTCTGATGAGTCCAATGTGCCGGTGGCTACCGTCCGACCAGGGTCTGAATTGCAGATCAGTCGTATTAGCCATCCAAAGGCTCGGCCGCGGGCTGGAGAGACGCCACCGACGCCGAAGGTGTATCGAGTTCATTTATCATCGGTTGACAAACATGGCCATTGCGTAAACATGGCTCATCAGAAGTCGGTCTCAGAGGTGACTGCGGTGGCCGGATTATCGGGCTCGTAGGTATGCGCTATGGGTTGGAGTTTAGAACAGAGTGCCAAGTAGACACAAACAGGACAGTCGATCTGTATAAGAAGCCGACTTTAGGAATTATTTTCAAAGCTGATTCTTAGCTACGTGCTGTTTTCATCTTGTTGCTTGCACATTGCTTCTTCAAATCTGCATTGTATCTTTATCTGTAGCAGTTTAGCGATCTACCTACACTTTCAGGTATTTGAACGTTGAGCACGGTAAATAAAAGAAAATTGTAACGGTAAATAAAAGAAAATTGAAACTTGAAAGTAAGGCACCTACTCGTATGAGAGCGCTGAACTGTGATTATCCTCTCCCGTATTCCCGAGCGCCAGCTTTCTATCACTGGCGGAGTGTTGCTCTCAGCGGGCGCCGTTCGTGAATTCCGCCTCGTTGTACATACGGCCGTATGCCGTCTTATAGGCCGGCACCGATCGATTTGAATCCGTAACAAGCCCGGCGCCTGGCGAGCTTCTCGGCCAGAATTTAAATTGACAGAGAGCGGCGGCAGCGGCGGCGGAGAGGCGCGCTACTGATGTGGCCTTGTGACCTGACCTTTGACACGGGTGCCAGCCGCCCGCTCCAGCGCGGCCCAGGTTCAGGGGAACTCGTAACGACGTGATGGATGCAGTCTTATTACAGTATACAACGTCTGAAGCGGCACGTGTCGTGCTTTGCTGTGGAAAACTGTAATCTCGCTTCAGATACCTCAAGAATTGAACAAAGTTTGAGCATTTTGTGGAAGAGGATAGTTTTGTTACGGGGCGAGCGAAGCGAGCGGAGTCTTTCCTTAGATTAACGGAAATTTCTGAGTATGAGCGGCCGGCCGTGGGGACGCTCTTCAAAAGCTAATATCTTAGGAACGGGACATCCGATTGACAAGCGGTCTTCTTTGCTGAATGTCACTTGGACGTAAAAGTTCTGTGGTGTGATGGCCACCATGCGTTCTTGCCAACCACCGCACGTGGCGCGTGGTAAAGTTGGACATTTTTTTAAGAACCCCCAAAATTGCAACCTCAATAACGGCACAACGGTTGGGCCGATTGAATTGAAACTCGGTACACAGTTAGGTCTCCATCAGATAATTCATCTGCATGTGTTAAGGTTGGGGTGCTGCTGCACGTGCGCACGTGCAGGGGTCGTTTCCAGATCTCGAGAACGGCTGGACCGATGGCGCTCAAATTTGGTACACGGTTAGGGACCAGTTAGTAGGGTGCCGTGCACAAGTCAGTTGGGACCCATTTTGCACGTGCGCACGTGCAGGGTGCTGCTTCCAGATCTCGAGAACGGCTGGGCCGATTGTGCTCAAATTTGGCACATCGCTAGAGACCGGTTAGTAGGGTGCCGTGCACAAGTCAGTTGGAGGTACCCCCTCGAAATTTCGCACGCGCAAGGCCCACCCTCTCGCTCGCTCCGTTAGTCGCCCCATAAGGCGTTATACTGGTTTATATGTGTTGTGTTTTTACGGAGCGAGCGAAGCGAGTGTAGTCTTTCCTTAGATTAACGGAAATTTCTGAGTATGAGCGGCCGGCCGGCCGGCCGGCCGGCCGGCCGTGCGGACGCTTTTGCGAGGCTTATATCTCAGCAACCACTTGACCGATTTACACGGGGTAATTTTTGTAGGGTAGCTTCATTCCTTCTACCAAGTATTGGACTATTCCCGATGCATGTGGGTGACTCCTTATGCACGTGCCACGCGCAAAACGAAGAGGTGTCAGTTTTGTAATTGTTGCAATATCTCGGTAACTACTTGGCCGATTGCGCTGAAAGTTGGCATGTAGGTAGGCACCCACTAGGCACTGCATATCCATGTGCCAGAGTTGGGGTGCTGCTGCACGTGCGCACGTGCAGGGGTCGTTTCCAGATCTCGAGAACGGCTGGACCGATGGCGCTCAAATTTGGTACACGGTTAGGGACCAATTAGTAGGGTGCCGTGCACAAGTCAGTTGGAACCCATTCTGCACGTGCGCACGTGCAGGGTGCCGCTTCCAGATCTCGAGAACGGCTGGGCCGATTGTGCTCAAATTTGGCACATCGCTAGAGACCGGTTAGTAGGGTGCCGTGCACAAGTCAGTTGGAGGTACCCCCTCGAAATGTCGCACGTGCAAGGCTCACCCTCTCGCTCGCTCCGTTAGTCGCCCCAAAAGGCGCTATACTGGTCAATAAGTAAGTATATAACTGATAGGTGAAAGGTGAGCTGTTTGTCCATTGAATAAAATGTTTTAAATGCGCTTGCAGGTTTGTTTGGTCAGAAAAGACGCAGCAGACAGTTTTACAGTTTTACAGTTTGTAAAACTGCAGAATCACTTCTGAGCTAAAAAGATCTGAAAGCTTACAATTTGATTGACAACTGAAATTTTGCCTCCTTTCTTGCATCCTCGGTAAGAAACATGCTGAACAATCCACCAGTCTCTCACTCCCAATGGTCGTCCCTTCTAGTGCTGCAGTGGCTAAGTGGATGTACAAATGTGATGTCTGACATGATAGCCGGCTGTCATTGGGGCTCCATTAGTGGCATTGTGGCCACCTCTGTCCGGTCGACGGTGCAGATAACCCAATCACTCTCCTTGGCGGGCACTGGCCCGGGCGAGCACATGGAAATAATGGCATAGAGACAACCAATGCGGGGTGGGAAGGGCGATGCCAGAATGTGGGAAAGCTGGGAAAGAATGGGTGAAGTGGCAATGGTAAGATAGTAGTTGTAGAGGACCAATACCTATAGTTCGTTTTTTTTTCAAAAGGACGCTGGCTCCAAGTATGTTTTTCGAACAAGCACGTGTTTTAGCGAGCAAAACGAGCAAAAACTGAACCTGAGAAAATCGAACGTCGACTAATTTTAACATGTGATTTCTTTCCGACAATTTCCATATGGGCGTTTTGGAACCAGATATGAGAACAGCGGTGACGTCATGCTATCGAACATGTATTTCAATGTAACTTATGACTATCATGGACGGAACCGCTCACTCGATTATAAGCTCGGCAACAGTGAAAAACTGTTCTGCACCCAAATTCGTTGACACTTGTCCCACTGCACGGACATTTGGGTGCCTGCTGCCTCCAGTGACATCATCATAGAATGTTCATTTTTTAGAAACAATTTCCAGCTACTTACCGTGCAAAATTTGAAATCGATTATTTTTTCGGTAAGAAATTCTTGGCCAGACACTGAAGCTGCCAAAACTCACGTGAGAGCTTCGATATTGAACTTTGAGCTTGAATTGTATTGACTTGAATTGACTTGAATTGTATCGGAATAATCGGACGTGTCTTTTTGCTCCGACTTGTATAAGTGTCCATTAAGTCTTCGGCAGTCGAAACTTATGTCATTTTGTTTGTTTTTAAATGCTTTTTTCTTTGCCTATACTTTAAAGACTCAAATGTTAAAATCTTTTACGATATAGTGCTCAGAAATGTACACATTTTCGAATATTTTTCAAAGTTTCAGCACAGTGAAAACTAAAAAACTCGTTTGACTTTTTGCCGTAGTCACGTGCGCCTCAGATTAATTTGCTTCAGTCTCGAAGATTCTTTAGTCATCATTCACAGAGCTTTTATGAACCTTACCTCGGCCGAGAAGGTAATTCGACAGCGATGAACCTGCATCATGAACAGCTCCTCGTCTCAGAATGAATCGTTAGATACACAAGTTAGCCACACTCCTCGCTGCTGCAAATGCGTTACAAATCCTTGCAAAACATGCAGATGCGCGAAACAGAACAAACGCTGCACATCCTGCCGATTCGGAGACGGCTGTTCGAACTCTGCAGCGAATGACCCTCCAACCAGTGACATTGCCAACGAGATAGCCTCTCTGAAGCAGCGATGCCGACTCTTACCCTTCATCCCCAAAGGGGCACGCATCGCTGTGGCTGACGCGTTAGCCCATTGCATCAACGATGCCGTAACCCAGGGTACCGACCTCGCATGGCGTAAGCTAATGCGTTTTGGTTACTTGGCGCTTACCATCCGTGACAACAAGGGCAGCAAGAAGAGGCTATCATTAGCCACTCAAGTTCGTAATAACTTGTCTCAAGATGATTTCAACCCACCTCGCCATGCAAGTAAAAGGACAGCTCAGAACAAAAGAAATCGCCCACCTAGCACCATGGCACTATTGCGCCGCGTCTCAGAGAAGATAACAGACGGCGACCTCCGCGGTGCTCTGCGCCTCCTGGCCTCGGACGATTCTTTTGCGGTCCCAACAGATGATGTCATTAGCAAAATGCAAGAGAAACACCCGGAACCACCCGAAGATATCCGCCCTATCTCACCGCCCGACGAGGGCACAGCATCGCTAACAGCTACTGAAGCAGACGTCCTGAAGGCCATCAACTCATTTCCACCGAGCTCGAGCGCTGGACTAGACGGAGTCCGACCCGCTCACCTGCGATCTCTGATCTCCAGAACAACTGCCGAAGCCGGAGCACGCCTTCTCACAGCTTTGACGGCTCTCGTCAATCTGGCGTTATGTGGCCGCCTTCCTGAGTTTGTCTTGCCAGCATTCTTCGGCGCCTCTCTGATCGCTCTGCGTAAGAAGGACGGCGGCCTTAGACCCATTGCCGTCGGAAGCGTGTACCGCCGCATCACTGCAAAAGTAGCTGCGCACTCAGTCTCCGGACGAATCGGGGCCGAACTGAGGCCCGTGCAACTGGGCGTGGCCACAAGAAATGGATGTGAGGCGGCAGTCCATGCTGTTCGAACATACATCCAGCAGTCGGAACCCAGCGAAGACAGGATACTCGTGAAGCTGGATGTCTCAAATGCCTTTAACTCAGTGCGCAGAGACAGCATGCTGGAGGCAGTGAGAGCAAGAGCACCTGACATCTATTCTCTCGTATGGCAAGGGTACAGCCAATCTGCTCCCCTGTTCATCGGAGAGAGCCAAGTGCTGTCTAAAACCGGCATCCAGCAAGGAGACCCTCTCAGCTCTTTGCTGTTCTCGCTGGCCATAGACACCGCCACCAAAGCAGCAGATGCAGACATCAACGTCTGGTACTTGGACGACGGCACTCTGGCTGGTCCGCTGCCAAAAGTGCTCGCCAGCATTGAGCGCGTCAAAGAGAACTTTGAGAAGGCTGGCCTGCGCTTCAACGGTGCGAAATGCGAATGCACCTTCCTGGGAAAGCAAGGGGCCCAGCAAAAACAGAACATCTTGGATGATTTGCACGGCATCCTCCCTGACGCTCATGAAGTCTGCCTGGATGACCTGGAACTGCTCGGCGCACCAATGAATGACTCTCAAACACGACACAGACTCCTACTCGGCAAGCAGGAGATTGAGAAACTAGTACGGCGTCTCAGAAGCATGGAAGAGCCCCACCAATCCTTCTTCTTGCTTAAGAACTATGTCTCTATGCCTCGCCTACTCTACCTTTTGAGAAGTTCCCCAGCCCACAGACACATTGACTTGCTTTCTGGGATCGACGAGGTCGTGAGGAAGGGTCTAGAGGCGATCACCAACGTTCAGATGCGCGACGACGCCTGGCGACAGGCCACACTGCCTGTCAGTCTTGGCGGGCTTGGTGTGAGGATGACCTCCGATCTAGCCCTCCCCGCTCACCTGGCATCGCATGTCGCATCTGCGGCCATGGTGGCAGCCATCAATGCAACTACCTCAGCTGACTTCAACGAGACCACACGGCGTCTGATCAGTGAGTGGCAAAACCGCACCGGTCTAACACCGCCAGACGACGAAAAGCGGCACCTTCAACGCGAATGGGACCGCTCAGAGGCCAAGTCTATCAGCACGCACCTGCTAGACAGCAGCACCGATAAGGTGTGCCAAGCTAGACTCCGAGCCGCCGGACAGCCACACTCAGGCGCCTGGCTCAACGCCTACCCGTCACCAAGTGTAGGCACCCTGATTGAGCCTGACACCTTGCGGACAGCAATCGCTCTGCGGATTGGCGCTGAGCTCTGCGCTCCCCATCGCTGCCGCTGCGGGGCCGACATTGATGAGCGTGGTCTGCACGGTCTCAGCTGCCAGTTAACCCTCGCCCATGTAGGGGGGGGGGGTTGGTGCAACCCCCCCCCCTGAGGTTTTTCGGAAATAGTGCAAAAACGGCGGCGCGCAGCGCCGCCAAATTTTGGGTACCTTATGGGGCAAACCTTGCGCATCTTTTGATAAAAAAAATTTGACCGGGTCATGTCAGGTCACGGAGTTATGACGTCACAAAGGGAACAGCCTCCGGCCGGATTTTCACAAACTGAGTGCCAACGCCCGAGGTTTCCTGCCGGTGGTACGGACATCGGTTGATGGATCGTGATGAAACTTCCCATGCATGTTGGGGCAAGTATTGGCTATCATATGGTATAAGAAACTTGACCGGGTCAGGTCAGGTCACGGAGCTATGACGTCACAAGAGGAACAGCGTCCGGTACTATTTTTGAAAAGCGCCCGAACCACTATTTTGCTAATTCTTGTCACCTCAATGGGAATATGCAGCAATATTAGCTTCTATAGGGAGCAAATGGACATCCCAAATCCAAAAATACAATCAGATTTCAAAAATTTAAATTTTGATTTTTCGAATTTCTGCCGCCGACTGTGACCTTGCCGACTTCCGGCGCTCCCAACGCGCCATTTTTAGAGCTAGGGAAACGAAATACATACCAAACGATAGAGAATTGATCAAGGAACACGATAGTGAAGGTTTCAAGTCGATATCTCCCACCGTTTTGCCGCAATCGCCGCGGAAAATTTGAAAAAGTCTATTTTTCCGAAAATTTGACCTTTGACCGGTCAAAAGTAGGTCAAATGTTGACCTAGGACCAAAAAATATACCACCAATCGCGAGATCTCGGCGAGAGCAATCCGTTGGTCTTTTCCGCTAAGCTCTACGACGCTCCGTTTTCAAACGCCAAGGGGGGGGTCGCACCAACCCCCCCCCTGCATGGGCGAAGGTGGCAGATCGCCGTTTACGGGCGAGGGTTAAGCGCCGGTCGACTACCCCGCCACGCAGAGCTCAATAACATTATCAAACGTGGCCTCGCTGCCGCCGGCCTTCCAGCAGTCCTAGAACCTGCCGGCTTGGATCGCGGCGACGGACGCCGTCCCGATGGCATCACAACCTTCCCTTACTCAGAGGGGAAATGCCTCATTTGGGATGCAACGTGCGTCGACACTTTCAGTGCCTCCTCAGTATCCGCATGCGCATCGCGCGCGAGTGCCGCAGCCACTGCTGCCGAAGGACGCAAACGTCGACGCTACGCTGACTTAAGTCGGCGGTACCTGTTCCAAACAGTCGCCGTCGAGACATCTGGTGCTTTTGGCACTGATAGTCTTCACTTCTTAAGAGAACTCGGTCAGCGGATCGTTCAGACAACCGGCGATCGGCGAGACATGGAACACTTAATGCAGCGCATATCGGTGGCAGTGGCACGTGGCAACGCGGCTGCTGTGCGACTGGCAGCAGCTGACGACACGTCAACGCTTCGACGAGTCCATGCGCAGCCTTCCTGCACTGCTGAGTCGTCACCATGCAGCCAAGAACCAGATAGCGATGAAAACGCTGGAAGGCAGGCATCTGACGTCGACTCAAGTCATTCCCTCTCAAAGTCGAGCCAAGGTGGATCTACATTGGGGACCATGCACCCGTCCGAGGCCAAGGGTTCGCGACTGTCGCGCTCGAAGGAGCGGGCGCCCAGCTGCCCGGACCGCGCTGACAGGGAGAACACGAAGCTGCTGCAGGTGGCTGGCGTCGGCCCGCGCCGGTTCTACGGTGACTCGGCCGAAGCCGGCGGCTCGCTGTCCGCCGCCAGCCCACAGATGCGGCCGCCGCCGTCGCTGCGCAAGTCCGGCGAGGGCGACAAGAACCCGCAGCTGCACTGTGGCAAGGCGCAGGCGGCCAGCCGCGGCCTGCAGCTAGTCCCGGCCATCCGGCCGCTCGACTCCGACAATGATGGCAAGGACCCTTTGTATATCGGCCTACCCAACTACGGGAACTCCTGCTATCAGAACGCCACCCTGCAGTCGCTGCTGGGCCTGCGACCGTTCCTCAGTGAGATGATTTCCCTGATCTCGGGCCTGGACGAGAGCGGCCAGTGCCGCACGCTGCGTGCCGTCGCCAAACTGATGGTGCTGCGCCAGAAGGCACTCAGCAAATCAGTCTCTAGCCATCTCAACGATCTGCGCGACGTGTTCGCCGACATCGACCCGGCGTTCAGAGGTACCGAGATGCAGGACGCCAATGAGTTCTTGCTGCGCCTGCTAGACACTATGAAGGGAGAGATCGACGCGCGGCGACCGACCGACAACCCGGTGCGAGACAACTTTCAGTACCAGGTCGTCGAGAGCTACATGTGCACCAAGTGTCATGAAACGGCGCTGAAGCGGCAAGAAAACATATGCTGGTTTGTCAGAGTGCCGCGCCGCCAGGGCACGGAGACGCCCACGCTGCAGGACGCACTGCGAATGTGCATGCGGCCTGACCGGCGCGAGCGGCTCTGTCAGCACTGCCAGCATGATGAGTGCCGCGTCACCACCAAAATCAGCCAGCTGCCCAGGACGCTGATACTACAGCTCAACCGGTACGTCTTCCTTGGGGGGGAATCGAAGAAAATCCGCGCCAATGTCGGCATTCCCAAGTTCCTTTCACTGAACGAATATGTCGCGGATGACGTCACCCGGCCTCCCGAGTGGAAGTGCAGGAAGCCTTCCCTGTGCACCCTCTCCGACTTCGAGGAGTCTGAGGCGCCCAGGTCGGGTCCGTCGCCGCCGCCCGCCGCCTGTGGACCGTCATCAGTGCCGACCGCCAGCGCCGGCCCGCCGGAGTCCGCCGCCGCCGGATCGCCGGTGTCGGCCGGAACCGCAGCGCCGGCGCGTCCCTCTTCACCGGCGACCGGTGCCGAGCCGCTGCCGCCGCCGCCGCCAGCGCAGGATGAGCTGGTGGTGCTGGACGCTGACTCCGAGTCCAAACCGGCGCGGACCCGCGAGGACGAAGATGGCGAGCTCCAGGAAGCCATCGTGAGGTCGCTGGGGAAGGGAGCGCCGGCCGACACCTCGGAGCAGGCACATCTCTCGGATTTCTGCGTGGAAGACGGCCAGTCTCTCTGCTCAGTGGACCTGGCCGGCGACTTTACCTACCGGCTGGTGGGCATCGTCAGCCACTACGGCGGCGCCACGCACTCCGGACACTACGTGTCGGACGTCTACAGCGTCGGCAGGGACCGTTGGTACCACTATAACGATAGCCGAGTCAGCTGTGTCGACGAGGCCGACATTATGGGCGAGGGACACCAGAGAAACGGCTACATATTCTTCTACCTCCACAAAGACCTATATAACCAAGTGGTCAGCGCAGAGGGAGCCGGCGGGGCGCTGTAACCGCCGCGCCAGGGAGCACAGGCTCTGAGCGGCACCGGCGGTTCGTATGGGTACATGTGGTTAATGTGTTTATGCATGTGAGCTTGTACTTTCTGTTAAATAGCACAATGAAAACTACCGACTCAAAAAAAAAAAAAAAAAAAAAACTTTGAGCCAGCGTCCTTTTGAAAAAAAAAAACGAACTATAGTTATCCACTTTCATGTGTGTAAAACACATGACATTATAAAAGCGCAGGCTACAAGACTTCATATCTCGTCTCGTGATCAAGCCCTGCCTCAAGTGGTCACATCAGCTCGATGCATAGATTTCTCTAAATATATATAGAAGTCTGTGCTCGATGAAAGAAAAATCGGATGCTCAGGCAGCTGAACTGCTCTGGGTTCGACCGACCCGCCGCGGTCGGCTGCATGCCTGCTGTGCATTATCAGAGGATGGTCTGGCGGCCGCTCCCGCCCTGCCGCCGCCCCCGCCAGTAATGACAAGCCTCGCTCCTGCAGCTGACTTCTCCCATCATCAGGCAACGCCACAGCGGAAGATTGATGCTTATTCAATGAACACAATTAATTGTGCTCCGCCGTCAGCTTTCCGGTAATCGGCGGTGATGGATCGTGAGCAGAAAATCGGATGCGTGCGCTGCCCACCCGAGCGCAATCCACGCAGGAAAGTGGACCAAGAGAGGGAGAACAAATCGACAAATGGAGGCAGTTGTCGATTTTTATCCACATTACCACACCATTTCATCATCCCGTCTCATGGAATACTCGGAATGTTCCATCATCGCCGAGCATACGGCTCATCACCGGCTAAATCCCTCGCACAGCAGTGATCCTTCATCCAGGGTGACTACGCGGTTGGAACAGGGTGTTATACTGGCGGTGCTACCCACGCCTTCTTCAGCTCTCCCTGCGACCCGAGCACCCAGTGCAAACAGCCCCCCCCCCCCGTCTTCCGCCCCGCGCCCTGTGACGAATCACGAATGGCGGCCAAACAGGAGATCGAGTGTCGTGTTTGTCGTGATCGCCGCGCCAAATCATGGCGCATATGCGCCGCCGGTGCCGCCGGTGCCGCAGGTCGGCTAGAGTGGCGCGCGGTGGTAGCGAGGGTTGGTTGTCGGAACCATCGGTAGGTGTTGCTGCGGTCGCTCACATGATAACAACACTATCATAATGATAATAGTTAGGTAAGGTAAATAGTGTGATTTTTAAGCCATTGATCAATAAACAGTCAGCTATATTTTATTGAGACTCGACATTACACATAGAAGGGTCGTAACCAAGGCAATAGAAACTACAGGTAGCGACAACACGCGTTTGACCTTGAATTCCGCCGGCCGGCGGGTGACGTCACTGGCGGCGAGCCACTCGGCGGCCCCGGCCGGCGACGTACTAAAACCGACTATTTCAAACCTCGTAATGGTAAAGTTTGTCTTAAAATGAGATGCATTTAAATGCATCACAAGGTAATATCATTACCTTCTGATATGCCACGACGGCTCTTATTCACGCATATACATACTAAATACGGTTCTGTCAACATCGATTACCTACTCCTGTCAACATCGACAGGCGCCGGCAGATGGAAGATTAAGAGCTCGTCGGCTGTGTACGCATCCAAGCTGTAAAACTGCTATTTCAGTTTAAACTCGCATGTTAAAAGTGGTATATTAACAACCGTCGTCGTCACCTGTGGCCATCTCGTCGACACATCCTACAGCGCCGCTATGGCGGCACACACTCGCTTTCCCGTGCTCCCTCCTAAGCCGCTGTAACAGCCACACACGCTGAAGCGGGGCTGGACCTTCACCGCGTGCACAAAGAACGAGCATCTTATCGGACGGACAATGCTAACAGCGGACAAGACTGCTAGTTATCACTTGTGACTTTATTCAAACTAGAGGTGGCAAAAGATGAAAAATTTGGGAACCAGACTCGAACCAGACCCGGCTGGACATTTCTGGAACCAGTCGGACCCGGTCTTAGTTGCAATCGGAACCAGTTGGACCCGTTCCCCAAAATTAATACAAACTACTTGTAGGTAGGTATCATTAGTTGCATCATGTAAAACAGCCTATTTCCCACTGGGAATACTCATGAGCTACTGTGTGCAAAGAAACATTCACTTCATTCACTTCATTTTTGCAATAATGTGTAATGTGCAAGATGTATAGTTTATGGTAGGACCCGGTTGGACCCGTCAGAAAATTTCCAGGAACCGGTCTGGACCCATATGGGTCCAGACTGGTTCTTTGGACCGGGTCCCCGGGTCCACATTTTGCCACCTCTAATTCAAACATGGTTCCGCCGGACGATTCCCGGCTCCCGGTCAGCGGAGAACACCGTGATCTGGGAGAAGTTTATCTCAAAGCTCTGCACGACGGACATCCACCAGACGGACGACACATACAGCTGGCCGCGGCTCACCACTTGAAGCCATCCTCTTGGGTCCGGGACAGATGCTAATGCTCTTTTCCATGTCAAGCCTTCGGCCGAAGTGCCTCGCTGAAAGCAGTGCCTGATTTCTGTACATACAGCTAGTAACATTCAAATACGCAAATTATTGAGCTTAGGAGTAGCTGCCGAAGACACTCCGACCACGAGCTTGATATGGAACGAAGTATAGGGCCTCTGCAGATGCATCGTCCATCCTAACACAGAGTCTGCGGTCAAAATGGCGGCATTTTTGAGCCACGAAGCCCGCAGCGAAAGCCATCGTATGGTAGGACATGTCGGCTTCCAGGCTGCTGGGCTCTGAGTGGGCGGCACCGCGGACCTCTGCACCAGCCACGCGCTGGAGATCCTCCTCCAGCTCCGCCAGCTCATCTGTGATCGGTCCAGCCGCGAAGGGCTCGTCGATCTGGAAAAGTTACACCAGCTGCGTTAGCAAATTTAACCCGCGCGGGGCTGGGGGGTAAATTTTACCCCCCCTCGCGAATTTTTGCGATATCTCAAAAACGGCGGCGCGCAGCGCCGCCAAACTTTCAGTACCTTTTCTTACATCAATTTGACACGTTCCCTGAAAATTTGAGCGAAATCCGTCGGAAAATTTTTGAGAAATTGACGTTTTAGTGACGTCATGTTCGCCATTTTCGCCTCAAAAACGGCAAAAGTTCAAACGCCGCTAACATCTTCATTTTTAAAGGAATCAAGACGTAACAAAAAGGTTATACGTAATTTTACTTTGTCTATCAAATGGCTATCTCGGTTTTTTGAAAATTTTGGATTTTGGCCTAAATTTTTTCAAAAAAACTGACTTTTTTGAGAAAATCATTATAAAATCCAAAATTTTGAGTCTATCAAAAAAAACGGAATATATGTCAGAGAAGTGGTCTATGTGCACCTACATACCAAATTTTAGAAGAATCGGTTCAAAAATGTGGGAGTTATTCAAAATTTTATGACGTCACGACACACAAAATTTTTGAAAAATGACTTTTTTGGAAGTTCTAGACCTCGTACGGAAACAAAAATAGCACCATTCGATTCGCCGTGAAAAAATGCATCAGATAGACACCTTTTTAGGCCTTAACAACCAACTTCAAAATTTGACCTCACTTGACCTGACCTTGACCTGACCTCGACCTGAAATTCATCCAGAGGTGGTCCATATCACTTATTGAGTGTGCCTATTGAATTCTATGAGTAAAATGACCCATAAAACATGTGTCCCACATGCCCTTTTCTATATTTTGTTTTTTGGTGACCTGACCTGACCTGACCTGACCTTGACCTTGACCTCTGAATGATATTGTATGCAACGAATATTGTCTTGGTAGCCTAAGAACACGTTTTGGGCGATCAGTCTCAGTCCATGACTCCATTCTTCGGCAACTAGGTACGGTGCAAGGCCGATACTGTAGAAACTTGCAATTTGTACCCTTGACCTGACCTTGACCTTGACCTCAAACTTTAAATTAAGTACATGTTTTTAGTAGTTCGTGATGAGAGCTTTCGATTGGCGTTTGAATTTTCCAAATCGGACCATTAGTTCGGGAGATAACAGACGGGGTAAAATTTACCCCCCCCCCCCCAGCCCCGCGCGTTCGGCTGGAGACCCCAGCCCCGCGCGGGTTAAGATAATTGACGCTGAGCGATACCTTGGGCATAGGAACTTGGCAACGAGCTGCGCAAGTTCAAAGTATGTTGCCATGGTTTGCAATGTCCGTTTCTTTTTAAATTAACTGAACTATTGTAGACAAGCTAGAGCAATGGCATGGCAATGAAGAATAAACAATCACCATAGAATGCAAACCAATTACGATTCGCAAAACATGATTCTAAAGAAATACAAAAAGTATATAATTCCAAAGGAAAAATACGAGGACCAGGAAAATCCCGTAACGTTTTTGATAATTCTTATAAATGATTAATGATTTGTATTTCTAATTTCAAGTATTATAATTTCTATAAATTGAAAATAACTTTTTAAATATTATAAATTGACAAGTATCATAAATGTAATATACCTATTCCAGACTCTACTGCTCGCTCAGCATTTATATTAATAAAAAAGCACCGCAAACGCTTACATTTACTAAGACATAAAAAAGCAACTTTCCCATATTAAATATTAAGGTTACTCACCTTCACATCGATGCCTCCGGCTTCTGCCGGCTTCCAGAACAGAGTCCGACAGTGTGATTGGGCATTGCCAAGATTCTTCAAAATGTTGATATTGATATTGGGCAATGCAACCTCTTTGTTTACATATTAGTAGATTTAATTTATGAATTAGTCCAAAGTTCAACCACTTCACAACCAAGTAACCACTTAAAATGATATCAACTCACAAATAAACCTCTAAAATCAACTGGCTGTATCAGCCCTATATGAGTGGCAGTGATGCCATCCACATTTTTGCTCCATCCCAAGATCTCGACCAGAATTTCCCAAGATTCTCGTCTCGAATCCCAAGACTACCCATCGCATATCCTTAGGAGTACCCCAAGTAAATCCATAGCTTATTTTGGACATGTTAGTGTGTTTAGTATTCAACTTTCTCTTCTTCGGGTCCACCCTTGTCCTTATTGGCGTCTTTACAGCAGCTAATGTACCTATAGGCCGGGGGGAGGGGAGGGGGAGGGGGTCGATCGGACTCCTACAGCTGATCGGTTCCTGACCGAGTATAAGAGCTTCACGAAAAATGAAGATGCTGGCCTAGACAACATGAAGCCGGTGGTATCTGCTACTATGGTCAGGTCATTCGTCGACCGTCAATGGTGGGTCAATGACCCAAAACACAAAGTTCGAATCTGTTAGAACTTCTTGGAAACGAAGTCTGTGGCATTTTGGATTTATTTCGAAATTTGTCTCGTGACACATTTGGAGAAGCTAGGGTCAGGTGAGGTCAGGCTGATTTTTAGTGTTTTCCACCACTGAGTTTTGAAATATGGGCTCCAAAACAAGCTCTTAAAAGCTTATGTGAATCCCGAAATCGAAAAGCCTTTGCTCTGAATCTGCGCGTAAGCCAGTGCCCCCTGGGGCCCATGAATTTTCAAGCCGACGATGACGAGGGGGTCTAAACGAGGACCTAACTCGTCCCCTGGACTATATAGTTACAAGACGTCAGCAGTGTTGTGAAGGTCGCAAGGTTACGCTTTGATTATTTTTGGTCCAGCAGAGCCCAGAGGTCAGGTGACCAGACACTTTTCCGAGGTCAAAGACAAATTGTCCTTATTTTGGTTCGCGGTCAACGGATAAGCCTCCATAGAGCAAAACCGTAAAATGAAACGCTTTATGCGGGAGCCGCATTCTGAAATATTTTTTAGGCATAATATTTGTAAAAGCTTTTCATAGCCATCCAACATCATGCCGCCAAACCACCCATCCCCGTTGATCGGTAGTTGGAAATTAAACAAATGAGCGCCAGTTGCGAACAGCGACTGAAAGCTGCTACTATACCCATAACAAGTAATGGTACAAAAATAATCCTGCGATCTCGGGAAGATAATGCCTGCAAGAAACATCGCAAGCTTCGTCCGTTAGTTCAATATGTTTGAATGCTATTAACCGTCCGTGAGGCAAATCCATCCTAAATTTATTATCGACCAAGGAAAAAAGCATTCGACAGCATGAGAAGACAAAGTGAAATCAGCTTCTGCCAGATCCCAAGATATGCAGCGCAAATCACAAGATCCCAATGTTAATGTTCAAATCCCAAGATCTTGGGACAAATCCCAAGGAATGGCATCGCTGATTGAGTGGCCATGGCATGGGCCACGGTAACCATGGTAACGACGGTTACGACTTGTTTGTGTCACCTGAAAATAAATGAGCCCAAAGCGCCAATACTGTCTCTGCTTAATGTTCACAAGCAGCAGAGTCTGGTTTTTGTTAGCAAATTCCTGCGCTCTGATTGGCCGCCATCGGGCGCCGCCAAGTACGTCATCGGAGCTTCTTCAGCAAGCAAAACCGTGACCAATGGCGTTCCATTAGGTGTCACCCCCCTGGTCGTAACTCTAGAAAAACAAACATGTGCGGGTTCAGTTTGCTGGGGCCTCGCATAGGTACCTACCTATCAGGAGGACCACTATCTCTGAAACTTGGAAAGACCTCAGACCAATCTTCATGTGAGGGCCTTTTTCCTTGAGATCACCCGCTAGTCACCGAGGGCTCACACCAGATACAGAGAGACCATGACAATGGGCGGATCTCAAACCGTGTCAGTTTCCGCAAGTTTTGGAATTCAGTGGGTCCGAATTGGCCCGGAACCCTAAAGACCCCTAGAATCACTACCTCTGACCAGAATGACTCCTACGAATGTGATTCCTTTCCTATTTGATCGCCCCATGTGATTTAAACGCCCGACTATAGGCATACTGTGCCGCAATACACAGCGAAACGCCTGCATCTAGACTGTCCCGCAGTACACGCGCCAGCCCAGCCGAGCGCGTCAGCGCCTTCGCGCCCACATGTTTTCTATAATATTGGTTTATCTCGGAGCGGAACTAACGGATAATGAGATCATCTGGCTACTCGGGGAGGTGAGAGGGTCGGAGCGAGGGGAGAGAGGGGTCGCGTCGTCACGCGAATGGCCGTTCGGAGGGGCGCCGGCCGGCCGAGTAATGACCTCCTGATGAGCAGCTGACGATACAATGATACGGTGCCGGCGGGCAGAGACGAATGGCCGGCCGGCGCTGATAGTGGATGACACGGTGTTCACCAGGGTACAGCCGGCGGTCCAGCACAGAATAAACACGGGAAGGGAATGTCGCGAGCCGTGGGGACGTCTGACGACGATTGCGATATTGAGTGGGTTTACATATTAAGTTCATAGAAAGCAGAGCTCGGAAATTATATGAATAAAAAATATACATCTTGGATTCTTTAGTTGTTCCTATAAAAGGAAATAATGCTGACGATTTCACGAAGGCAGACGTTTCATTTCATTTACATATAAAATTATGTTAAGCCATTCTTACAGCACACGGCCTTTACCCATCCTCAGTTTTTTGTGTCTGTCAATGATTAATTAACTACGGCGTCATCTTCCGGATATCCGAGATCATACTCCACCACTGGAGTTCAGCGTCGTTTCCGTTCCCATTTCTCTGTGTGGGTGAGATAGAAGCCCCTGCTGGAATCCAGACGCTGCACGGACCCCCTGAACCCGATATCCAGCGCTCATCGCTCCATTGCTGTCCCGGTATTCCAATCGGACGGAGCGCATATATCACAACGTGGGAGGGGACGGTGCCTCCGCGGACATGTGGTCAGTGCCGCGGTCCGCGTCGGTCCGCCGTCGGTCCGCAGGTCCGCCCCGTCCCCTTCCGCCGGACCGTCACACCCCGCTGCTGGCGGGACTTTGAAGACTTTGTGCACATTCCGATGGGGCTGACCACAGCTGCTCCTGTGGGGTCTCGTAATGAGCTCGGCAGAATCGAAAACATGCAACGTGATACCGAACAAACATCTGGGGAGCTGATTGAAAAATGACGCGGTCAGATTATAGGATATGATTGATAGAGCTAGTCGTGGGATGTCGTACTTACGCAATGGTGTGTCGTGTTTCGCGTGACTAAAAAAATCATGTAAAACAAGCAAGGTACCGGTATTTAAAGGGACCATCCCACCTTAACATTAGTTTTGAGTTGAGATAGCCAAGTTTGCGGCCAGGCTCAGAAACCACCATTTATCCTGGTCGCAACCCCCGCAGCTTTATGGCGTTCAAGAAATTTCTTCCCTTTACTTGCAGGGTGGGACCAGCTTAGTCCCTATCTCTTAACCATTAGCGGTTTTTTGATGACGTCAGCAGTCATTTCAACGCCCGCCATTCCTTGAACCCGAGTTTTGCTGACCTTGAGCTCCCTTTTTTATCAACGTGAAATCCGTCGTCGGCGCTGAGAAAGCCTATTGCTTTTCATTTTAATTTGAATATTAGAAGATACCCACCACTGGAACTTGGACTGATATTATACCAAGGCCGAAGATGATCAAGCTGCCTGCTATATCTGGAGCTTGGTGTTCAACTTCAACATGGAATAAAAAACAAAATATCAAAGCAAACTGGATATGGTACTGCAAGTTAAAGTCCAAAGAAATTTGAAGAGCTGACAATTGACATTCATTCTTTTCCTGCAAGGTTTCCATATGGAGATCACAGTCATACCATGAAGAAATATTTTTGATGTTAACAGTTGAAAGGGGATTTATCTTCCAGTTTTGACGAAAGACGCTGCTGACTGTCTTTGGAAAAGGATGTCGGCAGGAGGTGCAATTGTGCTTGTGAAGTGGTTATAACTGGTCTTTTCACAGTATTAAATTAAATGTGCCATTGCAGCCAAGTGTGTTATCATGTAAGGTAAAATCAAAACTACAATGTTGGTTTTACGAGCATTGAGAACTTGAGAAGGCTGGTAGGTAACACCTGCCTGTGCTCGTAAATCATGCTGCCAGAGTATTCTAAATTAATTTTATCATACACTTTTGTTGTCCAGAATGGTTGCACTATTGTTTGGTATCATATTATTCCATGTAAATATGGTAGTGTAAAGTCTGACCAACATGTTACCAGATTTGAAGCTGTTACGTTACCTAAGTACCTGTTTTTTACTGGCGTGGTGAATGTCACCTGGATTTTGTTTTGAGGTGCAGACCTAGTAACTCTGACTACATGGGTTTGAAGCTATTATCTATTCTGTTTTTACTGGCCTGGTGAATGGCGACTGATGTTGTCCGTGGATGGCACTGAAACAAATTTTGAGTGTTTTGTACAGTGTTTTAATACAATGCTGAGGGCTGAAAGTTGTCTTGTTTAGAGTGGTGAAAGTTCAGGATATGCCAGCCACCATGGTGGGTCAGAGTTAAATGTGTTGCAGTCAGTTCGGCTTCGGCAAGCACACGGATGGGCATACGCATCAAGACCTGCTCTGCCATACTTTCAGCCAATTTTACCTAGGTAAGTCTTTTCTTTTTTCTGCCAAAAGCTATGACATTGTGAATTTCAGCACTGTGGCCTGTGTGTAGCTTTCAGGAAAGCAATTCTAAATAAAGCTCTGATAAAGTGCAAAATCAGCAATGCAGCCCTCTATTACATTTTCTACAACATCTTACTTGTTCCTTGCATGGAGAGAAAAATGCAATGTTATGAATTCGTTTATTCACATAATTTGACAAGCATGCAGTTACCTGCTACTATCACTGCACAAAACAGAGCAGAAAACATCAGTTGATCAAACACAAGACATAACAGAAGTTTACAACATAGGGCTGCCGAACCTGCTTCCTCCACCACAGTTGATGCCATTTCCTAGCCTGGCTTGATGTGAGCACTGAATAGCTGCTTTGTCTAATTACAGCTCACTACCATTCAACTTAAACTACTCTCTTTAAAGTAAGAGTGAGAGCGTTCAGTGTTCATAGCAGCTCGACAGACGACAGACAACAAACATCTTGACAAACCAACCAGTATTTGATTTGGCTAATGATTTATGTGCTTGTTGTATCATGGCCAAACTACTTTAACAGCAATAATCCCTGTTTCATCTTGATCTTGCTTTTATTTCCATTTGAACTCAGATCTTGAAACAATCATCTGAAGTGATATCAGATACTGGCTTCTGTTTCTCTTGAAAGCAAGTTAAAACAACAATGATAAACTAAGGCAGGAGATGTGAGTTGTGGTAGTAGATTTTTGATTCAACATATGTCAACCTTATATTGCTTGAGACCTCTGTGACAGACAAACAAATATTTATAGTATTTTGATAGTTTGGATTCTTGGCTTGATTTAGCAGATCAGCTGTGAACCTTGACTTTGAAATCACATAAATGTCATGGTACCCGAACGAATCCTCGCATGACATTTCTTCGTAGCACAATTTTTCGTCCGCATTTCTTCGTCTACAAATCTTCGTCGGTGCATTTATTTGTCCCTCAATGCTTACTCTTGCATATATTTGCGTTGAAGAAGAAATGCGAACCGATTTTCATATACCCTGGTGCGAGACAAAGTAATGCGATAGGTACGAATAAATGCCCTGACGAAGATTTGCAGACGAAGAATTGCGATACGAAGAAATGCCATAAGAATTGTCCTGGAATCCTTTATTGGCCATCATATATTGACCTTGATAAGATAAACGCATCATTCGCGCAATATTTGTCGCACTTTGATACCAAACTATTGCTTCCAAATGCCGACGTAAAGAAAACCTTTATGTGACGTCATAGAAACAGCGGATTTCCCAAAAAGTAAACAAAAATAAAAGTCTTATATCTCGAAAACGGGTGAATATTTTCCGGTAAAATTTGGTAGATGTTCATTTTCGCTCTTTGTGATTCACGCTACATCACTTTTATGCCAATTCATTAACTTTTTTGAAGGTGGGAGGGTCCCTTTAAAGGCATTTAAATATTGGCTTGCTATTTAACGATTTAGCTTCCTTATGTTTCTGAATATGAGCGCGCGCTGATAAATTACAGCACCCAGTTCCTTTGAACATAAGAGAACGCGCCTTGTTGAGTGCTAATTGCGAGGAAGGAGCTTTGTGTCATCTCCACCAACCTACCTTTATCTACCGTTTAGCACGGCTAGCTTTGAGCCGTCCATTTCGTCTCCGGCAACGGAAGCTATGGTGACGAAGTTGACACCCATCCAAGTCCTGTGTCTGGAAAGGAACCAATTACAGGCAATTACGGGCGCAGTTAACTGGTGACATCGGGTGTGCGTGGTCACCAATCCGTATCGCCATGTGTAACCAGACGGGAAATCACCTCAATGTGAGCGGCACTTTAACGTGACAAGGTGAGTTCACACCTCATATTTTGTCAACCGCAGAGGGAGTTTCAGGCAATAAGACAGGTGCCTACTTGTGCAAAAATGGCTGTCTTCTGTCTACGCTGATAGTGCTATCCCATAGTGCTGATGAAAGTGTAGTCCAGCTGATAGCGCTGACAGCTCCTGTGCCCCTGACAACATATTGTCAATGGTTGCTGCCATTTGTCTGCCACATCACCTCAAGCAAAAAAAAAAAATGCTCAGTTCATGTTTGTAAGTATAAAAAAAGAAAATTGTTCATTAGTAGGAATATCCAAGTACCTTCCATCCCCTCACTTTTCACTGTGTCAGTCACCATGATTAACCATCCGTAGCTCTCTGTCTGTTCCGTTCCTTTGTCTCTCCTCCTTCACCGCCGTCGGTATGACGAACGGCGGCTCCCCGGTCGGCGCGGGGCGCCCGCCGGCGATCGGCCCTTATATCACGGCGTGGAGCGTGCATCTGATCGCGTTCAGACAGCGATGCTCTGATCCCGGGAAACAAACATCGCTCGCCCATTGTGGAACGACTTTCCCGCAGAGAGAATCGGCCAGTTGATCTCAGAGCAACGGAACGAGGGTTGTGGGGAGACCGCGGCGGGGTCACCGGTGAAGAGAGAAGGGAGGGGTGAGGAAACGTGAGACACTGCTGCTGCATGTTCAAAGGTATGCTGGAAACATCGCAAGGCTGTTGTACAGAATCGATCGAAGTCTGTCAAAACCAGATTCTGCAGCATTCAATTTCTGATAACAAGCTGACAATGTGTTCTTCTTATTTTCATTCGTGTTATATGGGATATGAGTAAAGTCCATGGATGTTTTAATGGGTTCTACCAAGCCAAACAATATTTTTTTCTCAATTCATTCGATTTCCATTGCATGTGAATGTTTTGAAAAAAGAACAACATCTGAGAATATTCAAAATAACATCAGAAACAACATTTTCCTTTCCATAACTGATCGGCACCTCTATATGCCACCGTCTGCCATTTGCGTCAGTCTATGAACAGTATATACGTAGGAGGAAAAATGAAGGGGCACATCTTGTCATGTTCGAGCAACGTCAACGCTGTCTATAAGATACGTACCATGACCAGGAGAATCCTCCTATTGTTGGGCAGGTACCCTTCATCCAAACAGCTGTCGGTTCACAAATGTATATATTGACAAAAGGAGGCTAATAAAGCGACGATTGTCTTGTTGATAAATATATCATCGTATATCTAAATGGAAAATATGCTTAACCACAGGGGCGGATCTAGGATTTCCATAGGGTGGGGGCAGTCAAGCACAGGGGCGGCACATTTTCCGCCTACGGGGGCGGCATTCATAGGGTCTGATCCAGTCCAGCGGAAAAAACGAGCTTGACAGCCGTCACGAGATGCAGCGATTGATATTCAAATTTAGGGTCTCAGGTCAACTGGTGACCTCTGTGGTCGGGTAAATTACCCTAAAGTCGGATTTTGGTTTTTGGCAAATAATTTTGCAAACAAATGGCCACAGAGCAAAAATTTAGGCATAATCGTATTCCTCTCAAGCTGCGTCGAATATTGTGGGTACTTTTTGTTCGGTAAAGGTCACAATCAAGATTGACACAAACTGCAGGGCTGCGGAGTCGGAGTCGGAGTCGGAGTCGGAGTCGGAGTCGGTCGGAGTCGACAGTTGTGACCGGAGTCGGAGTCGGAGTCGGAGTCGATTTTAGGAACCCGAGCCGGATTCGGAGTCGGAGTCACCGAAAATCTGTCGACTCCGCAGCCCTACTAGGTCTGCAGAGTCGGAGTCGGGAGTTGGAGTCGGTCGGAGTCGACAACTCTGCCCGGAGTCGGAGTCGGAATCGGAGGTGGTTTTTGAAAGCCGGAGTCGGAGTCGGAGTCGGAGTCGCCGAAAATCCATCGACTCCGCAGCCCTGACACAAAGGTCGTCAGGTCAAGCCTCCTCAAGACACTGTTTGGACTAGGTCAAGTTGCATATCAATCGATTTGGAAGCTCATTGCAATCACAATGGTGTCTTTCCCGACTCTAGCTTAATTTGGTCGAAAGTTATTAACAAAAAACGATTATGACCCAAAAGAACGTCCTCTGTGACGTTCTCCGTGACGTCATAAAAAGTAAAAAATGCCGAAATAGGGCATGGAATCCTTTGACGAGCGCAGACGAGCGTATGAAAACACATTTCTACTATGCGTCTTCGGGCGGATTCTATAATACCTATATGTTGCAAAAAGAGCAAGTTCAGTATTTCCCCCATAGGTTTAAAAAGGGGGAGGTCACGTGACTTACCTGACCTGACCCAAGATTAATTGTACGAAAAACCCAAGATATACGAAGCATGAGTACCTGGGAGCTTGTTACGTTCTGAAAGTGTCATCATCCTCGGGCACTTTGCCTGGCGTCAGTGGCGCGGGAACTTCTTCCAGACTGGGGGGGCTGAACCATAATAGAAATCAACCTAGGGTATCCCCAAATCTAGTTTTCTCACCGGTTTTAGGCCACTTATTTTTCAGACCTTGGCCTTTTCAACAAAAAAAAAAACACGAAAATATTTTCAAAAAGTGAGGTATTCCGTCTCAGCTGAGTAAAGAAACTACCGTTTTGGCAACCTGGTTTTAATTTGCCAAATGAGTTGCCGAGCCAGTGAAATAGGTGGATTTTTCACTTACATGCTTTCTTCCTTTGTGACCCACAACCCCTAATTTGGGGAGGACAAGCTGCCCAACGGTTCCTGGCCTCATGAAACGTTGTGGGGCACCGCCCCCACGGCCACAGAGTTGTGAGGGCAAGCTTCCCCACTGCCCCCTCCCCCGGTTCCCACGCCTATGTATGAATCTATGAAATTATGTTAGTAGATTTCCGATTTCGATTCCTCCAGCTGGGGGGCTCAAATACATTACGAGCCCCCCCCCCCCAGCCGAAAAGCTGGGGGGACTCAGCCCCCGCTAGCACCCCCCCCCCCCGGTTCCCGCGCCACTGCCTGGCGTTGGCGGTGTTGCGAAGTTGCAACATGTTTTTTGACCGTGCAGACTGCAGAGGTTTGCTTATAACCTTTAGAGGTTTATACATCGGCCAGTGACCTAACCATAGGTGGAGAATTGTGCTGAACTGTGGGTGCACGAGCTCTCCCAATTCCACGCCGGCTTGGCTTTGGAGCCGAAACAGACTGTGGAGGTCAAGGTCACCGCTACGGCGGCGGCGGATTTGCTGCGCCCGAGCACCCACCGTTCGGCACAATTATCCACCTATGGACCTGAACTAACTTGAAAATGAATCAGGTGTCATAAGGTCTGGTTTGGATGGGGGCTCACGTAGGCCAAGTTTCAGCTCTCTATCGAAAACGGCTCCGGAGCAGTCACGAAAAAAAAAATCGTAAGGGGGCACCCCCCTCCTCCCTCGGCCCGCGAGGGTTAAGAAGGGGGTAATCTGGCTTCAGGGACGTCGCTACGAGTTCAGAGGGAGCTACCTTCATTTCAGAGGGCGGCGCTGTATCTCAGGGTCAGGGAATTTCGACTAGGGGGCAAACCAGACCTCAGAATGACACCACGTAACATACATATACCGCATACACCGCATGTAACATGCACAGGCTAGGATACAAAATTTCTGCCCAAACATAAGTATTCGTACACCTACTTCTACCGAGGGGTTAAGAGGCCAGCGTAAGGCTCTCGAAGGCCCAGGACGAGCCCTCGGAGGCCAGCGTGGGGCACACAGAGGCCGCTTTGGGGACCCTAAAAGGCCAATTGTGGGGGGGGGGCGTGTGGCGTTAAAAAGCCCGCACGTAGGCCTTTTAAGGCCAACGGCGTAGGGCCTTCTGAGGCCATATAGGGCCCTATGAGGACAATTTTGGCCCTCTTAGGCCAGTGTGGGCCTGGGGCTCGCTTTGGTCGGTGTGGGGGCCCTCTGTGGCCAGCGTTGGACACTCTGAGGCCAGCGTGGGGCCCTCTGTCTTCTGAAAACTGAGATTGGTGCTGACTGCTGAGTCCTCAGAAGCCAGCGCGGGGTCTTTATAGACTGGCGCTGGGCCATCAGAGGCCACATTTAGGGCCTCGACAGCCAGAATTCAGCACTTATGCATGATTGGGCCTTAGAGGTCGGACTGAGAGGTCGGAGGGCGACATGGAGCCATCAGAGGAATTCATAGCCCGAGTTGGACCCTCCTAAAGCTTAGGGTATGAGCCCTCAACCAGCGCAAGGCCCTAAGAGATCGACATCGGCTATTTGAGGCCGACGTGGGGCTCTCAGAGACCATCTCGAGCCCTCAAGGATCTAAGACCGGAGATAGGATCTACAGGGCCCGATGTGGAGCCTCCGAAGACTGTGCGGGGTCCTCAGAGGTCAACGACGTGGAGCTCTTAGAGACCGACCTATGACCAGCGTGACCTCTCATTGACCAGCATGGCCCCTACCGGTCTGTGCAGGAGTCTGTAGAAGTCACCAGAAAGGTCACCAAAGTCACCAGAAGATTCAACAATAACTTCAAAAGTATTATTAGAGTGATGAAAGAGTGTATTATGTAAAGCCTTCAGCCCAACAACACAGATCAGTTCATGTACAGCATGACCTTTTTCGGTTAGAGCATGCAACTGACTATAGGTCATACTATAGATAATTTAACGCCTCTCGATAAGAGAGACACAAACGGTAAAAACTGTGCCTACCATGCGTTGAGTGAGTAGGTATACGTAAAGAAATGGAACAAATGCTTCTGCAAGATCCGTCTGTTTTGGCAGTTTTTGCTCTCAGTGTGGGCCAAATTGTTGAACTAAGCTCGAATCTAAGGACAACGCAGAGGGAGCTTCGAAGGATCTATCAAATGCATTGTTCCGTGACGCTGTAACACTTACGGTTCACGAGCTATGCGCCCGGATGCGATGGAAAAAATTGGCAAAGTTGGCTAGGAACCGCACCCGGGCTCGGGTAAAGTTGGTTACCACTGGGGCCCCGAAAGTTAAGATAGGACCCTTCTTAATTCCCATGTTTGGCCTCCTCCCCTTTCCAACATATTAATACGCCACTTGATGACCTGCCCTACTATATTAGACGAATGGCCATTGGCCGTGTAAACACTGGCACCAAAATGAGAAAGTGAAACAGCAAATTTGTCTGACACCGGGTTCAACAACTTATTTTATGCTGGATAATATTTGTAGCGCCTTATTTACTCCGACTGGGTGGAAAAAATCTCGTCACTTCTGGACAACCGGCCACCACTGCGGGGGAATTTGCCCCCCCCCCCCCAATTAACATGTTAGCCGATGCCCTGCTGTGTCTTTAGAGGGCAGCAATATGACTCCAGAAATGATGAGATGATGATATAGCTGCATAGCACTCCAGAGGGCGGCGCTGTGACTTAAGGGAGCTTCAAGAAGACTGCAGAGGGCGGCACTATGACCTCAGAGGGCGGCACTATGACTTCAGAGGGCGGCACTATGACCTCAGAGGGCGGCACTACTTCAGAGAGCGGCAATATGACTTTAAAATGCAGGCTATGACTTCAGAGGGCGGCGCTATGACTTCAGGGAGCTTCAAGAAGACCGCGGAGGGCGGCACTATGACCTCAGAGGGCGGCACTATGACTTCAGAGGGCGGCACTATGACTTCAGAGGGCGGCACTATGACCTTAGAGGGCGGCACTATGACTTCAGAGGGCGGCACTATGACCTTAGAGGGCGGCACTATGACTTCAGAGGGCGGCACTACAACTTCAGAGGGCGGTCCTATGACTTCAGAGGCGGCACTATGACTTCAGCGGGCGGCACTATACGAGTACAGAGGGCGGCATTACCATTTCCGAGGGCGGCACCACGACTTCCGAGGGCGGCACTACTACTTCAAAGGGCAGCAATGTGATTTTAAAGGGTGGTACTTCGACTTAAGGCGGCGGCACTCTGACTTCAGGGTGAGAAGTGACATACTAAAGGTTCAATATCTATTCAGAGAGTTGTTACCAGAGATTATTATGAAATAAACTTCAAAGAAATGCTCATTTCCGTAAAATGTACTCCACCGCCTATCGAAAAAAAACCGCCCTCCGCCGCCTTCGGCGGCGGAGGGCGGCATTTTTTCGATAGGCTAGAGGCATCGGCCCCCAGCGCCCCCCCCCCCCTGGATCCGCGCCTGCTTAACCATTATGCAAAATTTGAAATGGTGAATGACTTTATTATGAAATATGAAGTGACAATTAAATAGGTACGTGTGCGAGAAAGCGCGCAATATATTTTCAAGCTTTTCATATATATTTTTCCTAATTTAACTGTAACTGAACTATTTCGAAAGTCAAGAAAGAGTTCAGAGCAACGCAGACTTTACTCAGTGTATTGCGAACCACGTAATATAACCAATAAGCCTAGCAAATTCAACAGTTTACTTCGGAGAAGCTTCAATGGCATCAATCCTTGAGGTATTCCACCCCCTCTAAGTGTAATGGTTCAGAGACAAGCTGGTCAGCGTCCCCGCACACTGACCAGCCACCCAGATGTATCGAGCTCATTAACCCGCAGCGGTTGGGCCCTTCCGTCCATGGAGTGGAACTGAAATTGGGCAATGCATTCAAATGCAGATAGGCACGCCATTTGGAGTAACTGACTAGTCTGCGCTATGTAACTTGGCCGGCCAGACCTGTCATCAAAAGTCGTTCCGGTGCCGTTCTGGAATATCTCATGACGCTGTAGTATACGCCACCAGCATATGCACTTTTATAAAACCCAATTTATGCACTTTAAAAACACATTTGACACCCGTGTCACCTTATCATAACCTCGAACTTTACAGCACTTTACCTGCGCTGGTTCAATCAGATTAGCTCTGTCCGAACATTCGACATCCCCTACCCATTCCCCACCAGGGAACGATACCTGGAATCAGGGAAAAAGGAAGCGCCACCCATCCTAGCGGGGGGCTCACCGTTAGACAATGGAATGATAGCCGAAAACAGTCGGCACCGTAATACGTATAATTATGGACCTTCCCCGGTACCAAGGCGCCCGATAGGAGACCTGTTTTTATGCGGCCTCCGTATTATCTTTTCTTGGGTTATTATGACCGTTTTTCGGCGGATTATAAATCGCGGCGACACCAGATGGCCAGGCATACTGCCAGCAATTATTGTCGGCGTCTGAAAAAAAAAAATCGCGGCAGGGTGGCGCCGGTGAGGAGGTTTTGGGGAGGAGGGAGGAGTAGCGTGAGCGTTGCGCCCTATTTTTAACTGTGAGGATTGGACGAAACGTCACTGACAGCGGGCATTGCTGTGCTTTATCGTGTGTAAAACAAAGCCGCAAGATAATTGTGTGCAGCCGGAAGGTCTAAATGAAACATACTGTAAGGATGGCAAAAAATATAATGCAAAATATCTCTGTTTTCCATTTATATTTTGCCTCTTAATCTTTACGGAAATGTTGAAGCGGCTTGAAACCCATATTGGAAGTGTTGGAAGAGCTTAAGGAAATGAGCGTTCACTATTAAACATGAATCAGATGTTTTTGTTTATAAAAACACGATACGAAATATAACCTCTCAGGGCTTAAAAACATAGGTGTCAACTATTTTAGAATCCTATAACATATTAAAATACCTTCAAAACACACATTAATCACTAATCAGTGCACCATCTGTCCCTTTGTCTGATCCGAAACGCGGAGTCGCACCCCTATACGAATCTCTGCGCTGAGGCCCAGTGTGTTTTTGCCGGCGGTGATTAGGACCAGGTCGGGCTCTTTTACCGCCTCAAGCAATGACGATCAGAGAACCCGACGACCAATGGTGGCAAACGTAACACAGGATGCTGCCGGTTTATGTGCGAACTTTGTGTCGAAGGGGTCGCCCGCACGACTGTAGTGTCACCTTCATTACACCTCTCCTCAGAAAGGGGGGGGGGGGCAGACAGCGGAGACATCGGGGATGGTGTCGCACCAAACGGTGGGCTACGTGGGCCGCGAGACGACGGTGCACATAACCCCCGTGCCTCACAACGAGCGGTGTCTCTCGATAGTTGCATGAGGTGAAAATGATGCCATGAGAAATCTGCCGCGAAGTGCACTAAAGGCAGTGAATTAACTAATCAAACAAAGTAAATCTTGTGTGAAAGCATATGCTTTTTTAAAGGTAGATGTTGGTGAGACAACGACAAAAAATTAACAATGTTTGGTCACTGTCGCGTATGCATTTGTCTCCAAAGTATATCACTGATTCTACGGTATCCAACTTGATATTTCCACAACGCATTTAAACAAAAGAGTGGAAAACTAAAAGGCAGAGTTGGTGGACGTCTCTGACATTCTCCCATCGCCAGCTCTTCTCATGCCGCCCTGGTGCCCACCCTGCAGACCCTCGGCGGTGGCGGCGGCGGGCCCATCAGACGCGGGCCTTGCGTGCCCGTGCACCACCGGCCGTTTACGACAGAACCAAGTCAGTCTCGGACGGCGGCCATTGGACGAGACCGAGCTCAGATTCGGACGCCATGCTGTCAGTCACGTGATCAGCCGCACGCAGAGGGGCTCAAAAAGGAGAGAGATGAAGGAGTCACAGCGTATGTAATTCCGACGAAAAAAAACACATGGACGGGAGTTCAGTGCTGACGTGAACGTTCGGCCACTCGGCATCATTTTGGGCTGCATATGTTGATGTTGGGCTGTTCAAAACTCATATCGTCCTATATAAAGTCGGGTTACTTTACTTAAACCTAGTCCCAATATCAAACGAATGAATTGAGGATATTTTTTGCTCATTCTTATAAATCATTTCCTTTGCTGAACCTTGTTACTCAGAGTGTTCAAAAGTTCAAAACCACCCTGTTCGAAATGATAAACACTCAAGCTTAGGCATTAGATAAGGACAGAATCACTAATTCATGATACTGCTGTTGACCCGTGCGGTGCTGAATGACTATTTTTTTCCGGATGTTCTGATCAGCCTAGAAATGGCGCAAAGTGCTGACGTTGCATAACGCGGGAGTATCGCACTTTTATCAATACACGACGGTTTGAAAAACTGTTGAATGCTCTCAAGTCGGCTCTGTTGGCTATGTAATATGTATGCTACTCTAATCGTCTCTGTGCAAGCATTTTCGCCCGTCCATCGATTACAACTGAGTCCCACTGCCTCTTTTCCCGTTTTCTTTTCCAGCGTTCCCATTCCTCTAGCTGGTGTTCCTCGGTTCTGTTGCCCATCGCGCTGCCTCGCCCCGCGCCATGATTCGTTTATATCCGTCTTCATTGGTCTGGGAGCATCTCTGGAAATACCATTGGCCCCCGCCATCGATCCTGGCTGAGACGGTAAGGGCGATCTTCCGTCTGGGAGATACGGCAACGTCGCCTCTATGGCGCTCGGTTGGTTGCCCCGTCGCATCGATGGCTCTAGAGACAAACACAGATGCTGAAACAGATTAGCAGAGGAGCAATGATTCTGTTTTCCTTCCTGGTGTGCTCAGAGAGGAATTGTGGAGTGCAGTGACCTTACTGAGCTGGATTTGTCGCCCCGACAGTGGCAGCAGCAGTAGCAGCAGCTCCAGCAATAACAGCAGCAGCTTCGGCAGACAGAAACGCTGTCATCGCAACTGCATAGACAACTGAAAGAATCAGTCGCTGGAAAGCTTTAACAGCAGATTACTAAAAGGACTTTCTTGGCTCCACAAAATATATATGGTTATGAGGTTCATCTTTATGTATATTTATTATTTTATCAAGCATAACTAGTGTAGGTGAAATTAAATCTTGAATAAAAGACGTTCCGTTTCTGCGTACGTTTTTTTATAGCTCATCACCAATGTTGAATCGTATTATTAGCGTAACTTTCATAATATTTTGAAGTGATGAATATATGATCAAGGAACATTCTCAAATCTCAGCCATACCTATAGCAAGGCATACCAATACCGATGTCAAGAAAAGAACTTAACAAGTCAAAAAACCCGAGTAAGATTAAAAAACGACAACCATCAAAAAGTACCTAGACCCTTTTTCAAAATATCTAGACATAGCATCCGCTGACTGACAGTCATAAAAACACACCAAATAAGATGCATGAATAGGTGCAAGCGTCTACCTAAGGAAGAAGGAGCGAATGAGCGATTTCGACTGCGTCATTTCCAAACCCAGTGGTAGGCACATTTACGCACGGCATCCCTTGATGTGCAATAGCGGAAGATGGATGGCGAACAAAAAGAGAGAAATCGGACTTAATCCACTTCTCTAAGCCGACAAATGTACTGGGTAGTGCCGTCTCAATTTTTCATTGGACAAGAGCTAAGATGGTGTGGAAAATGGTCGAATTTCATTAAGAAATGGCGTAATCACTATGAAGTGGCTACTTTTACTCGTAATTGATGTTCCAAGCATCATTTACTTTACTTTAACTTTGCAATAAGCTCTTTTTGATCCTCTTGTGACTAGGCTCCCCTCACGCCGCTCGGCCGGCAGTTTAAAGGTCGCTGGCAGGTGACACGTACCAATAAACAAACACGACTGCCCGGCGCTGGCAGCTTCACTGTGAGCAGGACGGCGGACAAAGTCAAGGCTGTCGCACAGCGCCGCCACCTGTGCCTCTGTCACCTCTCTTGGTGAGAACCAGTCTTCAGGCTATACTAGATGAAGAAAACAAGGTCTGGTGCCGGTCATTATTTCCAGCGGTCGGTCAATGCCCATCAGCGGTCAATATTCCACCTCGGCGATCAGGTCATCGGGAGTTCCCCATAAGAAGATGTCACCAGTTTCAATTTGCTCTCTGGAGCGCAAGATCACCGGCCGGTACTCCCTCTCGTGACCCAGGCCACCAGCCAGTAGTTCCTCTTAGCAGTCCAGGTCACCGGTCAATATTTCCTCTCGGTGGATCCAGGACAACCTCGCATCACCTGGCCTCCTCCCGGGACGAGCGGTATACAGACAGAGCGAGAGGAGAGAGTAGGAAAGAGTGTCAGAGCAGTCGATCAGACCACCCACCGCTGTATTGATCGCCGCATCTTGTGCGCCGCCTCAGGCGGACGCCGGCAGCCAATAGGACGTCTGGCTCGCCCCCGAATCAACAGCCCTCCATTGTGGATGCTTTGATACGTCGGCGGCGCCGCGTCGCTGCCCCGATATTACCCTGATATAAGAATGATCGTGCGCGCCGGCAGGCTGCGCGCCCTCTGATTGGTCGGCGGCCGCCGGATCGGCGTTTGATTGGCCGATTAGGCGGCGGCCGGCGGCCGAGCGGCGGCGGCCGCCTCAGTGTAGTCGCGGCCGTCGCGGCGGATGGTGGTCGAAGGTGGGTTGCGGCCGATTGGACTGGTGCCCGGCTCTGGCGGTATTTCTGAGTGGCGCAGCTGGGACTCAGGTGATGCACGGGTCGCCGCTGCTCATCAACCACGCTGCGGATATGGACGGCGGCAAGGAGGCGGGCGTAGAGACAGCCGTGGTGAGTACAGTGTTATAAATGAAAGGTCAGGGTGGTAGAAGCCTGTGGGGTAGTCACTGGTCACTCATGACAATATTTCTGAGGAAATGTTGCATGGGGTTGCAAAGGGGAGGGTAGTGCGGGAGACTGTCGTGAACGCTGATATAGTTAGACACTCAGTTGTTGTGGATCGATATAGGATCTCAGAGTACATTGATGGAACTGAAAGGGTGGCAGCATAAGCGTAACTTTATATCTCTTTGTGGGTGCTCAAGCACCCCCAATCCTGAGCTCAGCACCCCCTGCCTTCTTAAAGCACCCCCAGCCTCCTCAAAACATTCCCAGCTGACTCAAGGCCCTCAATAATCAGAATGTCCATCTCCTAGTACTGTAATGAGCCCAGTGAATCATGCAAATACTTTGCATACTCAATTCAGTGACTAAGAGAATATACATTGAATAAATCACCACAAATTAAGATGCATGATATTTGTGTTAACATTACATCTGATATTATCAGGGGCCCGGGAACGATTTTCAAGTTGGGGGGGGGGGCGAGCCTAAAATACCTGACATGATGCATATAAAACAGTGGCATAGCTAGGGGTGTAAGGGGACACGTTTCCCCTCCCCCCATCGGGTTCAAAGGGACCCTTGGGTCCGAGAGGCCCTGCGGCGCCATTTGACCGCTTAGGGTTAACGATGGCCATATTTCTACTCAGAAGGGCCCCGTGGGGCTCTTTAGAGCACCTCATGGGCCCTAAATAGCCACACTAAGGTCTCCATAAGGGCCCCACGCCGACTTCTGAGGGCCTCTTGCGGCTTTTAAGGACACCTCGGTGGTCTCCAAAGGCCCGTTAAGCCTGAAACAGACTCTTTCCGCAGTCAGGAAATCGCATGCGAGAGCCTATTCAAATACATGGAAGCACGCTCGCATCAATCGCACGCACCTCCCGCGAGCGATTGATGCGAGAGGAATTACAATGTTTTTGAATAGGCTCTCGCATGCGATTTCCTGAACGCGGAAAGAGTCTGCTTCAGCCTTTACTGGCCTCTGAGAGGTCTTACCGGCCAATGAGGGAAAGTTCTAGGGGCATTTCCCACCTGTGATGGTCCCACACTTATTTTTCTGAGGGCCCCATAACGGCAACTATGGGGCCCTTGTCGGTGCCTATGAGGGCCCACACCGGTGTCTCTGAGGGTTTCACACCCCCAACTCCGAGTGCCTACACCAGTGCCTATTAAAGCCCTATATCGGCGGCTCTGAGGACTCACCCAACACCTGCGCATCTAAAGGCCACCCACTGATGACTTGAGGGCCCCACAACGGTGACCCTGAGGGCCCCACCGGCGTCTGACAGTACCATGCCGGTCTCTTAGGACCCCGCAGGACTACTTCTGCCGGCCTAATAAGGACCCCTTGCCGGTCACTGAGACCCCCTGCCGGCTTGTGGAGAGTTCGCGTCAGCAGCTTTAAAGGCCCCACACCCGTCTGTAACGGCTCTACACCAGCGTCTATGAGGGCCCGGAGCAACGCCTGTAAGGACCCTCATCGGCGCCTCTGAGAGAATCACACTAGCACCTCTGATCGCCCACACCGGCACCTGCATGGCGGCCCCACACCGGTGCCTCCCTTACCGGCGGCTCTGAGGGCCCTACGCCGGTGATTCTGAGGGTGCCACCGATAACTGAAGGCACCACACAAGCCCTTAGTGTAGCTGAGCCTTAATCCCATACCGGCCCTCCGAGGGCGCCACGTCAGTGCACTCATTGCCCCACACCCCTCCCTCACACCTGGAGCGGGTAAACTGTGTTATACCTATAGCAACGATTTTACCACCGTTGTAGTTTGTACGTTATGTATTTCTCAAAGTTGACTCAAAATGGTCCAGTACAAAATCTGGCCTGCCAAACTTATGGCCAAGGTCAGGACCAAACACGTTTTGGGCAATCAGTCTCAGTCCATGACTCCATTCTTCGGCAACTACGGTGCAAGGCCGATACTGTAGAAACTTGCAATTTGTACCCTTGACCTGACCTTGACCTTGACCTCAAACTTTAAATTAAGTGCATGTTTTTAGTTATTCGTGATGAGATCTTTCGATTGGCCTTTGAATTTTCTAAATCGGACCAATAGTTCGGGAGATAACAGGGGGGTAAAATTTATCCCCCCAGCCCCGCGCGTTTGGCTGGAGAGTGGAGACCCCAGCCCCGCGCGGGTTAATGCATTGGGTGAGCCAAAATTGTTTTACAGTGGCGCTATTAAAACAAGCTCTCGTACCGATTTAACATCATTTCTTGCATGATGCCTGATGGCTACAGTAAAAAAGAACAGCTAAAAAAACTACAAAAACTATGGAATGCCTTTCTGAAAGCTACTGAGCACCTGTAGAATATCCAAGACAGTTAGGATAAATGATAACAATAACACGTCAAATGTATATTTAAACACACAAAGCTTTCGGTATGAAAATACCTTGATCACTGTGTTAACAGAAATGAGGACAGAAGACAGAATTTCTGTCCTCATTTCTGTTAACACAGTGATCAAGGTATTTTCATACCGAAAGCTTTGTGTGTTTAAATATACATTTGACGTGTTATTGTTATAATTTATCCTATTGAGCACCCCCAATGATTTTTGGAAAACTACACCCATGGGTGGCAGACTACGTCGGTGAGGCGGCCGTGGCCCGATGGCCTGACGGGTGAATGCACCGCACCCGCCTGTTGTGGTTTGGGGCGGGGCCGATGACGGGTTGGCTGGTGAACGCTATGGTTTTCCAATAGACAAACCATGGTGTAATATGTGTGACGCTCTGGAGTGAAACCATGTGTAAAGAAACGCTGCAGAGGTGGCTCTTGCGGCTCGAGGCAGTCCCCAGTGTTTGTGGAGCCCGGTCACTCGTGCATGACATATTGCTGATCATAGTAGGGAGGTAGGTGCCTTGTGCTAACTGATGCTGAAGACTGACCGATGCACAGTGGGGATTTTTCCGATCTAGCGCCTATTAATTCAAAAAATATTTTTTTGGATTTTTTTATCTTTTGTGTCAGTAGAGCTAAGAAATGTCTGAATTTTTCATATATGGCATTGTTTTATCTGTATGTCCACAGCAAAACTAGGAAAATGCTCCCAAAGTTCACACTCATGCGTGATTACTCAATGGGCTCAGCAAGGCCCGAAAGTATAGCTCAATATCATTGTCCTGTCCTGTTGGTTTTAATCTTGCGAGGTCTTAAAGTTGCATATCGTCTGAAAGGCACCTTTATTAAGAATGGAATGGCAAACAGAAAATATGCCACAACCTTACTAAGGTCACAAAAATGCCCTTTACAAAAACCCTTACAGACACCATATTGAAGGAATGGTATTCTAAATAAATGTAGGAAATCAACAATGTTCTCCACACTTTTCCACTCCGAAATATATCCTATCGAATTCGCCACTTTCTTCTGCACAAGACAACGCCTAGTTTGGCTGCCGAAACTTGCCTGAACACGGAATATTCACATTAGAGTATCTTAACACCCCACTCGAGGAGCGCTAGGGCAAACAGCACGATATAGGTATGTTCCGGACATAGGCGAATAATTTTACTTCGTGATTTATATGATGCATATTTTCTGAGACACATTCATTAGGAATAGGATGACAAGCGTAAATTATACATACCGTAACCTTATTAACCATCGCACTTGTGGGGAGGGGGAGGGGGAAGGGGTCGGATAAAACCCCATGGTTTTCCGCAAATTACTCGCGCAAAAAGCGGCCGATTGCGCCGAAACTTTCGGTACCCTCGAGATCATCAATTTTACATCTAACCTAAAAATTTCATGACTCTGACCCAACTGACCTTTGACCTGTGGCATATTTCTCGAGACCATGTTTGGCCGGAATCGCGATTCGGCGTATGCCAGCTCACATTATCCGTGGTTTCCAGTCTTTTTGTGGCTTTAAACGTTCAAATATGTGAAATGATGTTGGTGCCATGCATAATGGTGGGTGTCAAGGTCACGTGAAGGTCAAGTCAAGGTCATTGACCTTTTGATGACCTTGGCTCACTTTTTCGAGTTTTACTTGTTTCTAGGGTAGTTTTTGGTGCTGATTTCGATTTTAGCAGCCATTTGAATATTTACGAAGTAGTTCTAGTGCCTTCGTTCCATGTTACGAAGCTATCAGTAGTAGGTGACACTTCTATGGATGGCCGGCAGGACGCCTACTAATTGATCTAATCTGACCTGACCCGACCTGGCCTAAATGCATAAAGACATCGTCTGTGATCAAAACTAACATGAAATTCGTGATCAGCACCCCAAAATACCCCGTAACACCCTAACTTTGCGAAGTTTCAAGAGGTCTCGATTTCCCAACTTTAGTTGGGTCATTAAACTGACTTGGAAAGTCAGCTTATGACCTTGGACTTTGAAATTGGATATATTCGGCCTAATTTCGTCATAGGCAGCACGCTTGACTTTTCCGCGAAGCACTAGCTTGATCAGGGGCCAAACGGCTGAGCGGGGGGTCCAATTGAACCCCCTATACTATGTTGATTATGCACATTTACAGGTAAAATTCTCACCAGGACACACCAGCCAACATCTGTGCACAATCTGGCTACAATTCTACCTATGGTTTGCCCTCTACGAATAAATACGTGCTAGATCGGAAAAATCCCCACTGTGCGATGTGCTGACCGGTGTTGGAAGTGGAACTGCAGTGGTGGAAGATGTTGTAAGGAACAGCTTATATAAAGAACTGTGTACTTTGAGTTGCAACTTGCAATATTCACTGTTTGTTTTTTGGAAGTGGCTGTAGGACAGCAGCAATGATAAGCAACACTGATGCTGGTTAGGTAACCTGCTGTAAAATCAGCTGTGACCTCTAGCCGTGATGATGGCTGGAGTAAAGTTCGATTCAAAGCTGCAGCCACCCGGACCCTTGGCAGCCGTCTGCTGAAGCTGCTCTGAGGACCCCCGTCCGGTCCACCGCTTACAAATGGCCCGTCGCGACCGTTGACCCTCGTTTGGATGTGGAGAGGTGCAGCTGATATGGATGAGCCAATGTTGTTTGTGCGACACTCGGCTGGAGTATATCAGTGCTAACTCGGCACATAGGTCCGATGTCATGTCATAGCACACACTGAGTCACCCAATGACGTAAACACACAATCTGCGATAATGGTGAACAGATAACAGGTCCAGGCATACCCACAATGGTGCGAGGACATCCCAATGGATCCGCCTAAATGAGCGTTTTTCTAAACTTTTTGAGCCCTCCTCCGTTGAACGTGACCGCATGGTTACCTCTAGTCTGTGCCTCTGGTAATGTGTGTCAGATTTTATTGCTGCATACAACTAATTTGCCATTCTCTAAATTCGTATAACGCTTCACTGCCCAGGGCCCACATGATGCGGCATACCAAGAAGGGGGTCATTTCATTTTATATCAAGTGGCACTTTATACTATTTTTGAGCCTATTCTATATCTTAGAGGCATTTCCTAAAGGAGAATAGCTTCAGGATATAGTTTAGGATAAAGGTGCTGCTGCAAATTGAACCCGCCGGATCATGTTCTTCCTCCGTCTCTGTGACCGTGATGCTCCACCAACCCAATCAGTCCGCTCAGATCGTATTCGCAGCTTACTCGCGCAAATAAAGACCATCCACAGCAGGTAATATCTCCAGCGAAATTGGGCCAGATCATGTTAGCGGAAAAGCGCTAGCCAGCAGTGGACACCAATCATAAATGTGATTATATTTGGCTTGTGCGTGTAAGATTGCCGCTTGCCAATCAACTCTGAACCCTTGCGAGCATCGCAACCCGGATCTGTCGCCAAAGCAACGGCAGATGCTCTCTGGTCATCGAATAGATTCATCAATTGAAGATGAGGATCCTGTCAGACGAGAACTATTCAGAATTTTGCTATTTATGGACATCTATCTTCGCGGCCCTATGCTCTTTCCCTCGCCGCTCGGAAGATAATGGGTATATAAGAAAGGACATAATTATGTATCCCTATCCTTGCGATCAATCCCCTGGTCTCGCCTGATCCCGAAGAGCCCCGTCGTGCTGTCGCCCCCTCCCTCCCCATCCGCCCCCACCGCCTCCCTCCCCCACCCCGCCGCCCCCGCCTACCATCATGGCCGCCCTGGTTGTCGGATGGCCACCATGCCGACATCCGCTGCCCACAGCGCGCCCTTGAGGCGCCGTTAAGCCAATTTCGGCAATCATATATGCAATTAGAGAGCCGAGCACGACGGTGGCACCGTCTGCTGGGTGTCATTGACGGAGGGACGATTTGGGCGGCGGCGATGGGGGCGGCGCACGCACCCGCCGCCGATCAAATCGCCTCGGCCACCCCCGGCGGCCCCGAAATTGAGCGTAAAAACCCGCCGGTGGTTTCGAGAAGTTGTTAATCGCGGCCACATGGCGAGCTGTGAGCTGCTAGGGCTGGCAATGGTAGGTCGACAGCTGCAGATAGCTAGACGGACTGATCGATATGTAAATGTAGCTTGCAATGATTGCACGAGCTCTTCCGGAATCGAATGGCGCCCAGTGACTAGCGCTCGGGCTGACATGGCTGGGAGCTCGTTAGATGTGTCCAAAGATCGCACAGTAGTACCGGGCCAGCCACAGAGCACGGCAGTAGCCCTGTCCGCGGCGGACCGGCTTTGATCCACCCGGCTACCAAATGATGCAATTTCGGCGGCCGGCGCCCCCCGCCGGGCCACAATGCGTCGCCGTGCGGCCAAGGAGCGCCGGCCGATAATAGATCCCCTATCTGGGCGCGGATCGGCGTGTGCACCTTGTTAGCATTGGCCCGTGGACGGAGCGGCTTAGCGCGGACCGGCGCCGGACCAACCCCGGGTGTCACCGACGGTAGAGGCCCCGGACGGTCGGGCGTCCGGCAAATTATAGGGCAGTCGGGTTTAAATCACTCGGCCGACCCCAGGCTGAGGCACACGGGTCTCTGAACGCCCCCCCCCCCCCGCTGCCCCACCTATGCCCCTCTATATCCAGTGCCGCTGCCGAACGTCCGACAGGCCTGGGAAGTGGGAAGGTCACCTATGGTCAATGGACGGGGTCCCCGAGAACACTCCGCAAACTTGAGCAAGCTTTGGGAACACCGGACTGCACTGGTGCCATTGATTCGTTCCCAGTGTCACTCTGAGTGACAATATGTTCGACCATTTCCTGACAACCTGAGAATGAAAACACTTGCAACCAATCAGTCTATGTTCTGGAAGGAGTTTAACTGCTAATTCATCCACGTTCTCGAATCCAACAAGGTTTGCACGGTCTCTATCCCTCTCCTTCGCCATCTGTCTCTTTCCCTTCCTTTCTTTTTCTATGTTTCTATATCTCCCTTTCTCCTCTCAGCCCTCAGCCGAGCGCTTCTCTCTCATCCCAGTTGTCAGCACATCCTTCCCTCCATTTTAGTAGCACACACGGTGTTTGTGGTGAAGCGAGGAGGACCACAATTTCCTGCGATAAGCCTCCTCTGAGGATTATCCCAGCGGCTATTATGCCGCGTCACAGCCTCTTCAGGGAGCTGGGGGCGGCTCTTCAGATCTCGTTGTCTATCCGCCCCCTTTCAGAGGGTCCTGATCTCTGCCGATTGGCACTCTTTGGAAAATCACTCAACACTCGCCCTCGCGGCTTTCCATAGGTACTGACCCCGTGCTGGCTGTCTATCATGAATCTATGTGTGATTCAGAAGAACGATAACGAACTTGATTGTTTGCGTGGATAAAAAATAGTGATAGATTTAGGTAAATTGGGTGGTTATCAGGACACGGGCGCTTCAATCTTTATGGGATTGTCCACTGAAGAGATTTACGGTGAACAATCTATTCTGCCTTTGAAACTTTCACACTATCATATTCTGTGTTGTCACTGTTGATTGTTGTTAAAATCGTTTTCTTTTTCTCTAGCCCTCCCTCCAGCCCGAGTGGCCAGCCACACCTGCTCGTCAGACAATCGTCTCAGTTCGAACCAGATTCGACACCCGGTGTGAAGCACCCTGCCTCCGTTCACCTCACCAAGGAAACTGCCAAGCTTCTCAGGCATAATCTCCGAATCTCCCATTCCGAGACGCTCCTCATTCCGTCTCCGGCTCTAATTTTCGTCGTCCGTCGCGATGCGTGCGTAGATGAGCGGCGCCATTACCGATCCCTGAGGAACTCCATCCATCGACCGATCGCCGACGATCGTCCGACTAGGAACATAAATCGCCACCTTTCCTATTCAATTGTCAGCGTCGGCCGGAGCAGGCACAATTGTTCCGTAATTATTCCAGGGTCCGCTCCAAAGGTAGTGGACCAAGCTAGGGATTCGGGCGGTCAAGCGGGCTGGACAGCGTTAATTCAGAACTGGTTGGGACCGACTGGCTTTGTTCGGCTAACTTTGACTTTGTTTCCTAGTCGGCAGCCGCCCAGCCCAGACTCGTACCCGAAAACCTATTCATAAACTGGCGAGTACCGCTACCACCAGTCTTGTACGGAAGTGCCATTAACGTGCTTATATTTGGGCATTGTTTTTCTGTTTATTATAACCAAGCATTGAGTCAATGTCATCGATGTCTAGCGCTCAGTGAGCTTTACCATTGATAGTCGGTGCTGTGCTGCACGCCCAAGCCTTTGGTCGCCGCCCACGCTTCTTCATCCGAACTCTTGTTATAAACCGGCCGCTATAAACCGGAGCGTGCTGGTAGAACAAGCGACGTCCGCTCGTCGGCTGCCGACTCGGTCACGGCCAGGGGCTCTCGTGACCGAGCCGACACGGAATCCGTGCCGCGCCCGTGCGTCTGCCCGGTGGTGCCTCGCCTAGCCACGTTGGCTCTCAGGCGTCTGCTCGTCCACCTCCCCAGACCTGCCTGCCGCGCCTACCCGTCTGCTGGGCTGTGGGTGGGGTGCGTGGGAGGGGAGAGGGGAGGAGGGGAGGTTCACCGGCAGTGTGCGCTGTGACCTTTGACCCCTTCCTCGCCCGGTGCCGCCTCCCTGGCCCCCTACTGAGCCAACTGACGGGCTTCGCCACCCGCTCACTCACTCTCACCGCAGAATGCTAATTAATTGGATCATTCTATATTAATGAGATAGTTTTTCACCATTGAAGTTGGTGTCAACAGTTTGGGCGATGGAAGTTGAAGGGCGGTGGTTTGGGAAGGCTTGCTCTCGGAGCATTCGTTATGAACTCTTCTGCCACGCTCTAACCTGAATCCTCACCTGACCTCGGTGTGCTCTGTGCTTCAGAGTGGAGGTCTGAACAGCGCTGTGTGGGGAGCGGCGGCGCACTACCGGCAACTTCTGCAGCATCAGCATCAGCAGCTTCAGCAGCACACAGAGGATGACGTAAGTGGAAACAGAACAGAGATTCAGAAGAAAAGTCAATCAATCTAACTTATTGACTCGATAACGGATCACATTTGTTGCAGTCTTGTCGGTAGCTGGTCTCATTTCAACCATGGCGATTGGCTTTCAGAAGAACGGAACTTCGTCTGCCGTTTTTTTTTCTGAGACCCAGAACCCATGACGTCAACGCCTCTATCCGCAGAATTGGGAAGCTGAGATATGCGCTGCAGTTCCGCGCCGATTAATGAATTTGTCACACCGAAAACTACCGGGTTCATTTTGAAAACACCTGGCCGATATTTGCATATTCAGATTTCTTTCAGACCGCAAAGCCAGTGTCAATGCGGCAACACCTTCTCGCCCCAAAACGCACAAAGCGAGCCGTCGACAGGACCTTTTGATACATTTTTCAAGCATCTATATAATCCGCTGAGCAATAAATTCACCTCCTTTGGCTGAGAACGCGTGTCAGGCGGCCACGAAGGCCACAGAAGGGGCGAACTGCTGGAGAGCGGGCGCTGTTAGGCAGCAGCTGGTCTGCACAGTCCACATGGGACTAGCAACTGAGGGCTCGGTGGTGGGGACGAAGTTATGATTTTCGATAAAAATTTAAATTATAAAGTGGTGAATATATGATAAACCTGGAGTTATTAGCATATGGCATATCGACAAGAAAAAAAATACCAACATGTGATAGCTTATTTGATGATGAAGCATCTGTACTGCTGTTCGTTGTTTCCTATATAGTAACGTGACGTCTCCTCGTCCCCCTCACGTTATTCCAGAATCTACTGCCGTCACCATGTCATGGATGACGTCCTTCAACACATCCTTCTGCTCATCCTCAACATGTCACGCCTGGTCTCCTTCCGCCCCTGTCATCATTCGCCGCCCCGCGTCATCATTCGCTGCCCATGTCAGCGAGTCGCGCAGCTAACACCTCGACACTGGCGACTCAACGACCTACCGCCACTCTTCACCTCATAATCGGCCGAGTCGTTGTCACCAGTTCTGGCGCCTGTTCTGCGTGTCCCCAGTCACCCTGTCTGGCATCAGTCCGCCTATCTGGCAATCGACGCCTGCTGGCCAGTTTGTCAAAATCACTGCGCCAATCTGGCTTCCATCAAACTCCCCCCGGTCGCCCAGAATAGCCTTGGGCCGTTTCCACGCCTGCGGGAGCCGTGGGCCGGGGAGGGGCGAGAAACCACTCCCCTCCCCACGCCAGCGGGTGGTGGGGAGGGTGCTGGGTACCCCTCCCCTCTCCACACACAGCGGCTGACGTCGGCGCCTGCCGCCCCCCTGTGTACGACTTTGATGGTGCGTACAAATCGACGGCCCACGGCGCGATCGGGCGATATATAAATACACAAGACGGAAATAGCGACGACGGCGGCGGCGGCGCAGCCGGCGGAGGCCCTGGGGTGGGGCGTCGAAACCCCACCGGTGGGGCCTGCCGTCCCTCCCCTCTCGCGCCCACGTCTCGAGCCGCGGCGCCACCAAAAATACACCGGCCGAGAGGAGCGTAATCATTTATCAGGACGCACCCAGCTGGCGGCGGGCCTCCGCCTGCGAGCTGGCTTTTGTTCTTGGCAGAGAGCGGCAAACAGACAGCGGGCTGGCAGCGGAAAATGGCCGACACGGACAGATATCAGGGGATCGGAGCAGGAAAATTCGCTGCTAGGTAGCGGAGATGTAAAATATCATATTTTTTGTAGTCCTCAGGACGTTCTTTTTGTTATTATGACCTGTCCAGTGTCCAAAAGCAGATTGAGTCTGAAATTTCGTTTAGGTACCGACGGCCAGATATTTGTTTTTGAATAAAAACTTTTGCCATTTTCCTAACAATTTTTATAAAAGTTCTTAGATAAAAGACATTAAGGAGAAAATGTTTTCCTTTTTTAAGTAATTCTCTCGTTCCGCCTTGCCATGTGTCTCCCTCTGGCGGGGGCTCTCCCATCCCCACCCCTCCGATTGCGGCAGATGGGCCTCACCTGGCCCGTGACGCTGTCGGCTGCCCGTATTTCACACATTTCCTGCATATTTGAATTCAGATTGGGACTCGGCGGCGCGTGAGAATCTCATTGGAATATGCCGGCGTGTAGCCGATGTGACGAACGAGCTGTGACCAATCCAGCGAACGGGCGCAGCTCCGGGTATCACCGATCACCCCCTGCGCCCCGCATGGTAATGAGCTCCCGCGCGCGAGAAAAGGATTGTGGCAGACTCCTGAGGGCGGCTCTCACGGCAGCCCGACCGCCCACTAAATAACGACAAATAAATCAATTCAGCACGGCCCAAACTGCGCCGGAATGTCAACGAGATTCCGCCGGCCGGCCAGCGCCGCTGCCGATCCGATTTTCCCATGATGCGAGACACACGGTGGCTGCCGGCGGTCGTCCCGTACCTGAGGTGATTTTATTTCTTTATTGCCGCCCGCCGAGGCAGCTGACAAGACAGACGACGCCGATTAGCCGGTGAAATTTATAGACACGGGCGCGCTGTTTGATTGAATGAAGCGTACCTGTCGGACCTCCCGCGCCGCTGGAATGCGACGGCGAGACGGCGGCGCTGAGCCGGCCGACCGGCGGTGGCGGTGGCGGCGGACCGGCGAGCGTGTGGCAACTGGACCGGATGAGAATTAACCTAACGGGATGCGAGATGGATCGCTGAATAGAATTGAATAAACAGGGATGTATCGGCGGTGGCGTATTGTGCGCAGCGTGTTTACGAGCCCAGCCGAGCCACCTAACGGTTGTCAGGGCGATATTGCCGCCCTGCCTGCCACCGGCGACCTGGCCACTGACAATGGGTGATTGAATTTTACCGGCCAGCGACGCCGGAGAATGCCGCCATGGTCTGATGGATTGGTCAACAGGTAGATATAATCAAAATCATCAATTGATAAGACTATCTCCGTAAGTCAATTACTTTTTGACTTATCGTTATCACATTAGCCCTTCCTGATAAAATAAATGGCAAAATGCGTTCTTATCGTAACAAAAACTGTCATTCTGAATTCTAAAGAACTGTTGAGAACTCATACGTACTATGCAATGTGCACTGTGCACTGTGCAGGCATGAAACCAGTAGAATTTTGTCCTGTCAACTCAATTTTTCTATCATCTTGGTCGCTTCATTCGGACCGCGCCGGTCGCCGCGCTCGACCCGTATTCACACGCCTTTAGCATCCTGACACCAGCGACACCAGCAGCGTCACCTCCCAGCCCGAGATTAATGGCTGCCGCATCAGAAACAAACAAAACCGGCCAAGATTAATTCCGCGTGGCATTACTCAGCAGGCGCCTCCGTAGGCTCCGCCCCGAATTATCATCAGAGATGGAGCTGGCCCGCCATCTCGACAGTCATTACGGGCCGCGGCGCAGACGGTTGTTTATCGTCGACAGCGGCGCCCCCCGGCGGCCGACGCCGTGCGCGTGATGTGCCGCGATCGACGCGTCACGACCTGGCGCGGTGGTCCGGTCCGTGAGACGCACCGCGGGAGAGAAGGGTTCCTGGTCAGTGCTGAGATGACTGGGAGCCTGCGAGACGTCTGAGCTAGACGCGAGTCAGCAGCGAGCTACTGAGACTCTGCGGGTCACCCTGAGTTAGACTGACTCACTCCAAGTTTCAATGAGTTACTCTGGATCACTCCAAGTCGACTAAGCTGCTCCCAAATCACAAGAAGTCACCACCAGTGTCCAGTGACCAGCGACTCACTGGTACTGCGAGATGACTCGCATGGTATCACCGTGTCGTCCAACCGCAGTGAATCCATTGTCGAGTCTCGGCTCCCGCCCGTGGGCGTATACGTCCTGTGCAAGGAGGAGCCACTCACGGGACCACCGGAGGGGTAGCAGCGTTAGCGGATGTCGCCCAGCTGTAATCCTCACACAGAGCCGGATTACACCGGTTATATCCGCAGAACATGGTACAATCTTGATATGTGAGACGCCACTTGTAGGTCAGAGAGCATTAGTCGCTTGGAGTGACGCAATGGAGCTTCTTGACATGACCTCGCCTCCAGAGATCCCAGAATCGAAACGTTACCTTCGTATTGCATTGGGGTATAACTTGTCTAAAATATGTGGGCGTTTAAACTTCTCTCGTGATATGGCGGATTCTAAATGGAGTCTTGCAGTTCACTTTTCTTGTGTCCAGTTCTGTCATATCACCCACCCTCTGCGTAAGTACCCATGTCTGGAGGCTTCCCTGACCTGACGTCTTGAGACTTTCCCTTCACAACAGCGCACACCTCGCTGAGCAACATGCTCTCCTCCCGGCAGGGGAACATGTCTGACGGTGGCTCGGCAGGCTCAAGAGAGCACTCCCCGGCCCCACGCTCCGACCCAGAGCTTGAAGCGGAGACCAATGACGACTCCTGCAGCCAGGACGTGCTGGAGAAGCTGAAGCAGCAGGTGGCCAACGTGACGCACGTCAGGAGCAGGAAGGTGAGATGGGGTGTCAGGGAAGGTGGTGGACCTAGACGGGATATTTGACTTTGAGTGTCTTTTGGAGCTTCGTAGATGAGGGATCCCTGCATGAGGGACTGGAGGAACTCTTCTTTGTCGCTGGCGGCTTTCTTACTTTTATCCATGGAAGGGGAAGGCAATTTTTACGCATATTTGTGATGTTATATAGATGAATGACAATCAAATGTCAAATGAAATCGTGCCGTATCCCTCAGGATACCAATGATAACGAAGCGCCCGACTTTCGTCTGCGGGAGCCGGTTCAGCCTCGCGCGTCGGCCGATCCGTCGTCGCTGCCGCGTCACCGTCTGTCGCCGCAGTCGCTGCTGGCCGCCTCCATGGCCAGCAACCCGCCGTCACTGGTGCCGCTGCCCGGCCTCGGCGGTCTGGCTGGCTACGGCGGCGCTGCCGGCCGTGCCAGCAGCGCGTCGCCGCCGGCCCGCGAGGCGGCCAGCCCGCCGACCAGCTCGTCGGGCCACTCGCCTCGCCAGCCGGCCGCCGCCACCGGCACGGGGAACACGCAGGCACCGTGGAACTACGAGGAACAGTTCAAACAGGTCAGTCTAGCATGCACCACTGTGTTTGAAACCAGTCGTGTACCTTTCTGTTATTTAATTAAGTCATTTTAACAATCTGTGCATTCGTTTTATGTGTTCTTCGCGGCAGTGAATCTCACAGTTGGGCTATGAAGTGTGGCCGACACGGATAACCTCAGTGGTTCGAGCGGCTCAAAACCACTCAACATGTGGCCGCAATGCTCAGGGTCGGGTCAGGCCGGGTCAGGTCGGGTCGCCTGTCGTCATCCCGCCTCTCCTTCGGCCGGTGTGGGATGGGGATGATTAGAAGGGTCGTATTCGTGGAGTGAGAGGCTCATCTTGTTATCACTTGCACCTCCTTTCTCTTCATCACGCAGTCTAGACTCCGAACATTACAAAAGTCAGACACAACCGAAATTGGCGTTACTACGTGGTAGCCAATTCACAGACTCTTGAATGGCATTTATATGAAATAACTTGGTTGAAATAATTTGGACAATTTGAACCAATCCCCTTAACCCTGCTAGGATGATATTTCGATGAAGGCTCTATCGAATAACTTTTGTCATCTTGCACAGTACGCATGGATAGATGTACATTAGGCACTAGCCGGACTCGCATACATTACAGGAATTTGTCGTTGCCTTCGGTTGCCTTCACCCTCCCTCTTTTCCTCTCTAGTTTCCATCCCCCTCGACATGAAAGGCGCCGCGAACGGTTTGACTATTGTGGGTGGCGTGAATCGCGCCCCTGTGACCCTTTCCCCCACTGTCCGAGGGCACGGACAGGACACACTGGACACAGAAGGACACGTGGCCAGGGATTCCGCACGAGTGCACAGGAACTGAAGGGGGAAAGGGAGAGAGAGAGAGAGAGAGAGAGAGAGAGAGAGAGAGAGAGAGAGAGAGAGAGAGAGAGAGAGAGAGAGAGAGAGAGAGAGAGAGAGAGAGAGAGAGAGAGAGAGAGAGAGAGAGAGAGAGAGAGAGAGAGAGAGAGAGAGAGAGAGAGAGAGAGAGAGAGGAGAGAGAGAGAGAGAGAGAGAGAGAGAGAGAGAGAGAGAGAGAGAGAGAGAGAGAGAGAGGAGAGAGAGAGAGAGAGAGAGAGAGAGAGAGAGAGAGAGAGAGAGAGAGAGAGAGAGAGAGAGAGAGAGAGAGAGAGAGAGAGAGAGAGAGAGAGAGAGAGAGGAGAGAGAGAGAGAGAGAGAGAGAGAGAGAGAGAGAGAGAGAGAGAGAGAGAGAGAGAGAGATATTTCAGATTTCAGATTTATTTGGCGAAAGATCCACATTAACACACATGGTTTTTCACAATCGCACGTCAGCAATTCAAACGTTAAAAAACAGGAAGAGGTCGGCCAAAGCCAAAGTGGCCACACGGATGCACGTGACGATGTTTTTAAACACTCCTTATATTAAAAATATGCTGCTTTAGCTGGTGTTTGAATGACACACCTGGCTCGGTAACTGGGAGCTGGTTGAAAGCTTGCACAGCCCCATAGCACAGCCTGCGTCGTCCCGCTTCCGTTCGGATGCGTGGGAGAGCAAGTTCAGAGGCGCGTCGCGTATCATGAGCGTGTCTCTGTCTCGCCGTCTGACCGAGCGTGTCGGCTATTTCCTCGGGCTGACCACTGACAAGAACGCTGCGCAAACTACACACGCGGCAGTACATCGCCATCTCAGATGCAGTGAACCACCCCATATCATGGAATACATCGGAGATATGGTCCCGTTTTCGTTTCCCGGACACTACACGTGCACAGAAGTTCAGAATCTTCTGAACGCGGTGTAACTGGGTCTGGCCACAAGTCCCGTACACTGACATGCAATATCTCACGATTGATATAACAAGAGCTTGAACTATTGGCTTCAGCGCACGCCTTGGGATCACATGTCTCGCATGGCTCAGCGCAACGAGGACGCCGTTGCATTTACGTGTCATCTCGTCAATATGTGACTGGTAGGTCAGGTGTCTGTCGATGATGACGCCGAGGTTTTTCACTACTCTGCTGTCGTTTACAGCCGCTCCACAGAATTTCAGCTGAACGGCGGGCATATGTCGCAGCATAGCCGGCGTTCCAATCACGATCATCTGTGTTTTAGTCGCGTTCAACTTCATTCCATGAGAACAGTACCAGTGATATAAAGAGTCCAGTGCCTGCTCCATCGTCTCCACCATGCTATGAATGTCCTGCTTCTTACCCGTTACCAGGAGTTGTGTGTCGTCGGCGAACTGCACAACGGTCACAGATTCAGGTACGTACAGACTGAGGTCATTTGTGTACAGCGTGTACAATGCACAACTGAGCGACCCGCCCTGGTACACACCGATACTGTTTAGCTTTGTCTGTGAGAAACACACGCTTCCGTCACTGCGGCGTATCTGCACTTGTTGCGTATGGCCTGACAGATAGTTCGCAAACCATTTCGGGTTCACACCGGGTTCACACCGAGAGAGAGAGAGAGAGAGAGAGAGAGAGAGAGAGAGAGAGAGAGAGAGAGAGAGAGAGAGAGAGAGAGAGAGAGAGAGAGAGAGAGAGAGAGAGAGAGAGAGAGAGAGAGAGACTCAATTTCGCTGTGGCGTCGAAATCCATTTCAAATATAAAATTTCAAAATTATACCGAATCGGTATAACATGAGCACTGAGCAATCAGCCATAGACCTCTACATACCTGGACTGGACACTCGAATTTGGCGAATTGCATAGTGGCCCTAAAAGTAAAACGTTATATCTCGGGAACTAGGTCAGGTACGATGTTGGTATGTAGAGGTATATGAATCAGCAATCAGTAAAACATGAGCATTGAGCAATGTTATTTTTTTTCAATTCTGTTCAAGTGTTCAATGAGGCTCTCGCCTAATAGCCTCGGAATTAAGCCGCCCACAGATAATGACGCCACCCGAAGTAAAAGGCTAGCTCTGAGCTCAGAGATCAATTCATTGTTTAATGATCACTTGATATTCATAGATCGGACAAGAATGAGAGTCTACCATAGCATCGAAGCAGCGCTCAACATGAGCGGTAAATTCCGCCGCCGCCCCGCCTCCCTCCCCCTATCATCTTCCATTATGTGCGCCTCCTCCCTATTATCTTTTTCTTTGTTTTCCTTTCATCGGCTCCTCTATGCGGCGAGATTAATGATTCCGGCCATGTTTACATTTGCATGCTCTCGCTGAGGCCACTCTCCGGCGCTCCTCTGATGCCGGGTCGAATCGCGGAGCGCCTGGGAGAGCACCGGCAGTGACGTGGCTAAAGTTAGGGTGGGCAAACGGGTGGTAAGGGGGAAGGGCTTTGTTGGAAGAGTAGGTTATCGGTTATCCGATTGCTCATATTGCGTAATCTGGTTATCTTGAAACATACGTGAAACTAAAAACTTTTCCAGAAAGGTTATGCATTATATAGCAAACTTTGAATAAATTTAGATATGTTTGGACGCATTTTTCAATATGGATTATAGCAAACTAGCGGATATGTCATTTCATAGCAAACCCGTGGGCCCATCCCGCCATGGCCGCCGCCGCCGCCCAGCTCCTCCCCATCAGACGCACAGCCACAGTCGACACCGCCATCGCGGCACCCCTCGCTCTGCCGCGGTTGATTGGGCTTTTTGTTGGGCGCTGTCCGCTGCCGCGCGCGCGCCCGTGCACGCGCCTCCCCCGTGTCGCCCCTCCCGCGCCACACAAAAACGCGCGAGTGACGGCGCGTGCCGCGAAACAGACATTTTCCAGCAGCCGTCTGTGACGTCACGCTCAGCTGGCGCTACACCGGACCGGTTCCGTTTTTTGCACATTTAATATTATAGATAGTCACTGTTCTGCAACATCTCGCAGCTAATATGACCTGATATTCGTTGAAAATGATCTAAATGCTCTCAAAAGGAAAAAAAGGGTCTCATAATGACGAGCTTTATGCTGTGATCGTGACGGAAGCTGAATTCCTCGGTGCCATAATGTGCGGTAGTTGCTCATATACCAAGCGAGCATGTCATCGTAATTATCTGCGAAAACGGCGACTGTCAGGCAACGCTCGGCGGCGCGCCACGTCGTTCCGAGCCGGTCCGCCTCGCCGACAGCACGACTCTATTTGACTTACCCGGGCGCATGATATTCCCTGCTGCCTTCCGACCGCGTGGCTACTTGATTGGCCAAGCGCGAAATGCAATGAGCTACCGTTTTTCCCCGGAATGCATGAGCAGTGCGCGTGCAATAAGTGGAACGATTGCTATTCGCGGAAATATCAATCGGTCGTTCACCAGCAATACGGAAACGGTGAACTAAATACGAAATACCCAGTAGGCACCCATTGGTAAGTGTAACGTTCTATAAAATAATTTATTTCAATAAATTTAAAAACAAATAATGAGGAAAGCTACAATAGAAATGAGGAACAAATAGTGAAAATGAGGAAGATAAAAATGACAAAAATAATACCAAATTTTCACAAAGATATTCATTTATATGACAACAGCTCAGCCATTTCGCACAAAATCAGGTAATAGTTTATGCCCCTCTGTCCAATGTCCATGCACCAAATCAGCTCTGCCCTCTCAGCTGTCGATATTGTCGCAGCAGACTTCCGTTGGCCGGTTGCCCCTCTCCCAGTCCCCTGTCTACTCGACACCCCGTCCCGCTCGTCTCGGTGGTCCCCGGCCGCCGCAGTCATTAGGGCTTAAATTTAACCTCCCCATCGGCTCCCAATGGCATCGGCAACGACGCTGATTGATTTCCAGCCAGCTGTTGTTCCTCTCCAGGGCGATATTTCGCATGCCCGCGCCGTCTCCGGCGAGGGTGGAGACGAGGTGGGGGATAGGTGAAGGGATGAAGATCCAGCTGGGGAGAGATTCTGGTCACTGAAGGATATCGCCCCTCGACAGACGCGCCTCCAGACCGACGCGAAGCTCATCAGCGGCGGGGATACGGCGTCGCGGCCGACGCTGTCCCATATATAACCGCACAAGGCGCCGGGGGCCGCCCCTCGCGGTGGACAGGGGCGGGCGGGCAGAGGGGTGAATGGGCCGGTCAAGACGCCAACGGACGGTCGCCGATCGGAGCCAGTCGGCCCACAAAGAGAGCCCTCCCGACGGCAGCTGTGGTCAGCCCCATCGGAATGTGCACAAAGTCTTCAAAGTTCCGCCACGGGCGGGTGTGACGGTCCCGGCGGAAGGGGACGGGGACCACTGCGGACCGCGGCGGACCGCCGAGGACCATCGGCCCTGACCAGAGACCATATGCCGCTGCCGTGATATATTGACTAGAGCAGATTCAAACACCGCCGGAAATGGCCAGCTCTGTGGGGGCGATGCTGGAATTTTCGGCGTGCTGCGATTTGGATAAGGACCAGAAACGGGCAGGGAGGAGTCCTGCTTGACGCAAAACCGGAGCGTGTGCGTGGCACAAAAGTGGGATAAATCACAATCAGGAGCTGTGCGTTTATGATCCGTTCAACAGTGTTATTTATCCAGCCGACGCTGTCAGACGTGATTGGATAATGTCCAATTTCGGCGCTGAGTTAGGATGTGACTGTGATCGCTGCAGCGGTGCGAGCAATTTTAGCGGCCGTTCGCAGAAGATATGCTTCACATGCGTGTCAAAAATATATTAAAATATTGCTGAGCTAGAGCGGTGTCATCCGAAATATTCCCACAATGATCGTTGATTTAGTTCAGTTCATCAAGTTCAATGGAAGTTGTGTTATCATTCTGTATTTTAGCCACTTTTAAACCCACTTTTAACATATTATTCGCACATTACATGCTAAGGCGGTGAATTCGATAACGGAACACCAACTCATCGTTGAGTTTAGCTAAGTGGAACTCTCCAAATGTTGACTGGTGGTGGCTGTGGTTCCACATTGCTCGCTGTGGGAACCTCAACTGTCTACATGTCGACACCGCCCGATTCCTATCAAATTAATCGCCGTGTTTAGAAAGCAGAACTCGGATTCCCCGATTTATAACGGCCTAATTGCAGGGTTTCGGCAGTTTATGTTCGCGCTAATTACGCGCCCAAGCCACGAGCACTGTCCCGGTTAGCGTTCTTGGCGCAGATGTTGCAGCACAAGCTTTGACGCACATTTTATGACAGGAAACAGAGCACGCTGTTCGGGCTTAGAGGAACAATGAAGTGGGATTTTCACACCCCGTACACAACATTAGCTTCACCTATCTTAATCGCTACAGAGTTGGTTGCCTAGCAACGGACAGTGTGCTCCGAAATAAACCTTGATTATGGTCCGACACATGCTTCGCTGCAATGCTGCTGCGGACAAAATGGTTAACCGAGAACAGTCCGTCAAATTAAATAATTACCGACAGAAAAAAAACGAAGATAGACAAAAGACATACTATGACGTGTCATCCTTTTTCAATCACTCGGTCCTGCTATTGGCCTCTTGGCCGTGAGATGGCGGCACTAGTTACTCGTTAATAAATAATATTTCTTCTCCCAACGCATTCCCAAACTTCTAATAAAGCCTGTCCCATCATCATACAGATAGCGATACACACAGATTTACTCAAGATTAACGTTACAATCCCATTGAAAGATCACGTTTTAGTCCCACTGACTAGTATCCAAGCTGAAATTCGGACAAGGTGGATATTATAGATAAAGATTGACTCCGGCTTGCGCGACGGTATGTCAACACATAGGGGAGAGGCTTTGTGCCCTATTCCGAGCCCAACAAACGCCTTCGGTGTCGTTCTCTTCAATGCAACGCTCAGGTTATGTCATTTTTTAAGCACAGAAATGGCACTGTCAGTCGACATAACTATACATATCTAAATAGAAGCATTAGGACCATATAATGTCTTTTGACTCATAGACAAAGTTTCCCGTTAGAATTTAGAAGTCAAACATTGTTTCCGCTCCCGACACAGACATTTTCGAACAAATCAACTTTTTTGCCATTTCGCTTCCCTGGTATTGACGGTACCATCGGAAAACAGTCTAACCGGTCGCTCTGTTTCAGTCTCTGAGGAGAGGAGTAAACAGACAAAATTGACCTGCCTTCTTTGTGAGAGGTTCGCAAGAAGCAGCCAGTTGATTAAATCTTGCGCTTAGTATTGTGAGTTGTTCCCCGCTGCTTTGTCCCAGTTATCGGATTATTAGGCGGTGCTGTCTCTATTACCGTAAGAAAATTGAGTCAAACTGATGGCTTCCCCTGTACTCGTCCACTAACTACACCCCAATTGAATTGTTCCTAACCGAAGAGATTAAACATTCAGAGAACGGAACTGAGCGCGTATTTCAATGCCCCTGAGGCGCCCGGATGCGGTGGGAGCAAGTCTTTTTACGGCGTGCTAAATTGGCCTTTTTTACCGATTTGGCTCTGCTAAATTGCTGTTGAAACCCATGCGATCGGTACCTACCATTCACACGCTGCCTTTTTATGAACATAGAAGAGACGACGCATGCCGCTTTTAAAACAAGATCCTTTCCATCTCTGATCAATTTGCTAACAAAAATAAATGAGCACTTCTTCACGCGTTCACCTATCCTCCTCCACAAGCCATGTCTCTCGGGCAGTCATCCGACAGTCCAATCACTGCCGCTGGTTGATTGTTTGTGAAGGACCCGGCCGGTCCTCCTGATGGCCCGTATTTGCACAGCACTTGCCTCTGGTCATTGACAAACGATCGCAATCTCGGGGGACCGGGACCCTGGCTCTCCCTGGGTCGCCGGCGGCGGCCACCCTATCTCTTTAATCTGTCCGATTTGTAATTCAAATAGAGTCTAGTTAGGCGGCGGCGGCGACTGCCGTTCATTATGAGCCAATGACTTATGGCCGGCCCCGTATTATGAATCAGTAGTGCATTAACATGCGATTGTCGGTGCGACTGGCCCCTGTCCTCGGCTCGGCGGTAATCGGCCTACCTTTGATCATTACCAGATAGCGTTTGAATAATCAAAACTGTACTCTGGCGAGCGGACGAGGCGAATCGACAGTGGACCAGTCAGAATTAATGGCGAACTAGCAACAGCCAATTCGTCACGCCGGTCTCCGTGCTTTTGCCCGTAATTATTGGGTTCATGCTCCATGCGATTCGGGGTTATTACAGGCTGATTGAATTCAACTCATATAAATCGCTCGTATCGCAAGCTAATTATGTGCCTGTCAACTCCTTATTGCGATTAAAACACTTAACGGTGGATATCTATCACGGTAGTAAACCGCCAATGTCTCACGGAGAGATTAGCACTTCATCGGATTAATCGGAACGGGGTCCCGATTTAAAGACATTTTTGTTAACCCTTTCACTTAATGAACTTGTATATTATTTTAGAAAAAGAAGGTGTTATGTTGTGAATGTCCAGTTTATTTATTAACACTATTTGGAAACATTCATGAAAAAAATGAAGCTCACTCAAATGTCACATTTTTGCATTATTGGGAGATGAGCTGCAGCAATGCTCGTAAGATGGCATAATAGTGGCGTCGTGAGGAACACATGTTTTTCAAAACATTTGGTCGAATTAATTTATTTTGCCTTTGGACTAGCAACACTCTCCTCAGTTGTCAGCCCCATCAAACGGACAATTAAAGCACGACTTAATGTTTCGACTTGAAAGCTGATTTTCCCACAGTGCCTCTATGCTATACCGTAGCACAGGCGCTGTCTAATAATGTCGGGGCAGCAGAAGACTGATGATGGGACAGGTTTTATTGGAAGTTTTGGGGGTGCGCTGGCAGAAGGAAAGATCATTTATTAACGGGTAGTGCCGCCATCTCATGGCCAATAGGCCAATAGCACGGCCAAGTGATTAATCAAACTGCTATAGACGCCGACAGCATTGTCAAACTCTCATTGTAATTGTGTTAGAAAGTGGCGGAAGATTTCAGTCGGCCATACTTCTTTTGGCTGTGCGGTTAAAACTGCATAACATTTTACGTTTAAGCGCTTGCTCAATGCCATTGTGGCATTTTCTCCGACACTAAAATACCAATTTTTAAGACCATAAACGGTTGATGTGAGCTGTTTCATGCGAAAAGCTATCGCATGATCTCATGCAGGGCGCCGTGTTATTGTTACGAAGAACCAATTATATGCAATGAACAGGTATGCCAACCTGTTTCGTTCCGAATAGCGCCCTTCAGACCCGGAACATTTCGTGGTTTGTAATAATGCTTCAGCGGCCATGTCTCTAGGCTGATTTTCTTTATTTATTTAAATTGAAATTTGAAATGGGTAAACTTTATTTAGTGTGTCTTATGATGTTATATCAGCCATACATTTTTCTCTTTCAGTTGTACGAGATCGACGACAATCCGAAAAGAAAGGAGTTTCTGGACGAGCTGTTTCGCTTCATGCAGAATCGAGGTAAGACTTCTGAAGCTTTGAGCTTGTAATAATAGACTTGACACTATCAACACTATGCATGGGGATTCACTTCAAACCACCGATTTTCTTTCTGTCTTCCTTCCAGGCTGTCAAAACCAAGTTATCTCAAATCTCTAACCTTTCTCATTCTCCGTGCCTCTGATCACGTTTAAAGCCTATCCGTTGCTTGTGATATCCGAGTGCATGCTTCAAATGGCCAGCATATCGATGCCTCAAGATCCTACCTGGGTGGCGAGGAGTCACAACTGAGGCAGGTATGGAATAACGGTGACGAATGAACTCAGAAAGCACGGAACGCTCGGCTTGGGCTACGTAGGATCAGCAAAAGACATCACACAAACAGACGAACTTCCGCTTGCATGCAAATTGCCGTTGTACCCGACAGGTAACAGTATATTGTATTGTATTGTATTGTATTGTATTGTATTGTATTGTATTGTATTACCTTCATGGACAATCCACACGGGGCGTGGCGATTACAGTCCAGAGTCCGAGGTGAATGATAATCAAATACGAACGTTAGTATGACCCGTCCCATGATGACGACTACTACCGGCTCGCCTGTGCAGTGCGCAGTAACGCCGCCGCGCTGCATCGCAACACGTCACGCTTGTGACGATCGACAGCGTCACGGAAGCGCTACGGCAGTGTCACGGTAGCGTGGCAGCATTACGGTAGCATTACCTACGCCAGTGGTCCCGCCCTGGCCGCATTCCCGGTGAACCGGTGACCTGATGACCGAAGATCGGTTGTGTGTGATCAGTTAGCATGTCACGCGGGAATGCCTCTTCACCGGTCGTGTCGCCGCCGGCCCCCGGGCGCCCAGTGAATCGGTAATACCCTGGGAAACGGTCGCCGCCTTTGTCTCAGCTGCCCGGGCATGGAGATGGTGTTTGCGGCGCCAGTCTGGAGCCAGTAGCCGGCGCCCGTCGGCCCGCCCCATACCATACGACCCGGACAGCCTCGCGCTGTGATAGTGACAGTGGGTGGACGCATCGGACACACCGTCCTTTCGCGTTTCATTCCGTTTGATTGAGCTGCTGTAATCCGTGTGGGTAGGGCTGGGATCGGATTATTTCGGCGGGGGGCGTGCGGTGTCCGCGTTGCGGTGTGGATGGGGATTCGATAGGGGTGGACGGGACCCAGTCGGGTCGGGTGGGGGTTCGTAGCGGGGAGCCGGCACTATAAACAGCCGACTCGCCCGTGAGAACGACGACTGATGGGAATCAGACAGTGTCCAGATGGGGTGACTGACAGAGTCGGAAAGACGGGACGCGGCTAGTAGAGGTGCAAAATTCAGGTGCCGGAGTGCCAATGTACTTGTCATTCGACTCCCTGTGATGTCATGTTATTCTGCAGGTCATACCGGATTGAGTTGTTATGATAAACTTACGAGTCATGATGAACAAGAAAAACGTGGTCATGTTTTCAATTTTCATTCTCGTTTCGGGGATAGTAAATGATTTTAATGCCAATTCAGGCAGCACGAGCGTTGCATCATAATTCTTGGCTCAACAACTCATCATAAACTTGATCATACATTTGATCGTGATCAATGATCATGCCTTGCCGCTTAACTTTACAACTATGTAGCTGCAGGGAAGTCCTGTTTAGCAAGCTTTCATTCGAACAAGACTCGTTGGGCTGAGGGAGAACAGGACTGAGTGAGCAAAAGAAGGACGAGACGGACTGATGATAATGAGCTAAGGAGGATAAGACTGATGATTGAACACTTCTGACAGGACTGATGGGAGTGGACTGAGCGAAGGGACGACTGATGAAAATGGGCCGAGTTGAGGGAGGGAGGAACTAAAGTGAGCGTGCCTTAGGAGTTCAAACCTTGATGGGAGTGACTTAGGGAGAACAGGACTGACGGTATAGTGGACAAAGGGATGGGCTTAGTAAGGTGTCGATGAGTCCACCCTTTACCGGGTCCAAACACACCCCATTAATTATTCCACGGAGCTCTTTTACGTCCTCCGGATGGCGCCGAGCTGTATTTTATATCAATTATTTCCGCCGGTGTGCAGTTTTTGCCTCCTCTCCGCCCTGAACAATAATAACCACCTACCTGGTGAGAAAAACGGCCATTTATTTGGCGCATATGGTGCTGTGAGGGGACCGTGGACTGGTCAAACAAACACCATCCGATGACGGAAGGATTCGGGCACCAGGAGGCTCTTAGGATGCGCTCATCGGGTCACCCTTAGTTAGGCTTTTAGAGTGATGAAAATGTGATAGACAGCAATAATCCAGCCTGCTAACTGTTAGATATGCGAATTAGCGGCAGTCTGCTTTCTTTGGTTAGGCTGGCAGCCGTGCTTCACATGATCAGATAAAGCAGTATCCATGGTTTAGTCACCTGCAGAACACGTAGCCTGCGTGTAGTGTTTGTAGCGAATTTAAATGCCTCCAGTAAATACTTACCGAGATAAATTACCTGATTCCGGGGATCGACATCGATGTATTACCCGAGATTGGATTTATTGTTCACCTGTCGCGTCACACTTTACGGGTTTATTTAAAGTTCCTGTGGGACAAAACACCAACGAAACGACCGCCTGGAATGCCAGCAAACAATGGCGCATTGGCTATCAGCGCAGCGTTCCGGAATAAAACGGCAATTAAAACGGTCGAAAATCGGGAAGACGGCCGCCGCTGCCGGATAAAAACATTATCATAAATCGGCGTCGGCCGGCCGGCCACCCAGCGCCACGCAGCAGCTCCCGGCGGGAGCGGGCAGCGCCGCACACCTCCGCTGACGAACGGCCGAGTTTTTCCGCCGGCCGAAACAAGCCAGAGGAATGATCGGTATGTTCGGCTGCTGTGCTTTCCAGAGGAAGGGCTGCTGACTGACGAAAGAGCCGAAGTTCCGGACGAAAGGAAAGGCTCAGAAGCCATATATGCACTATGCAGGTTCATGCGATATCAGACAATACACCTGGTTTAGTGCTTCGTTTTGCTGCATTTTATCAGGAAGACGACACAGACGGATGATACTATAAATAAATGGCTTCAAAAATCTATTTCTCGGTTATTTTGGCAAGGACTCGAAAGATTAGTGCAATGGTGCAGCCCATTGCATGAATTTTATGTGTGGATTACAATGCATTTCAGCTCAGGCTACATAGTAACTAGCATAATCTGTACCCAGAAATGTGACAGGTGAACCGTCACCCCCCCCCCCCGTCTCGTTTTCCGTTTATGGCTGCGCGGTAGCTGCCGTCCCCGTGGGCCCGTTCTGGCTCGGTAGCACCACTGCTGTTTTACTCGTCATAAACCCACCTCTCAGCTGAACGTGCTCCAGTCCCCGTGGCACCCCTGGTCACCCTCTCACAGTCCCGTGCCACCGTCTCAGCGGCGCGCGGCGCGCCCGGCCCGGCCGCCAACAGCTGCTTCTTTGATTTCAAATGACAAACGAGGCAGATATTTTTGACGTCACTAGACAAAGCCGGTGCCATTGTGCGTCCGACCTCTGTTTGAATATCAAACCTGGTGTGTTCCGCTGGTAATCTGGCCGCAGATGGGGCCATATTTCACATCTGCGGCCCGCACAGCGGAACGATTCGGTCGGATTAGGGGGCGTCGTTTTTGCGGCCTACCTCACGCCGCTGGACTGAAATATGTAAACAGCAGCTGGACGCATGTCGGTGACCATCGCTGCGGCATCTCCGATCGCCGCCCCCGCCCCCCCCCCCCGCCCCCGCCCCCGCCCGCGGCGCGCGGCATCCACCCAAGACTGATATCGGGTCGACATCGAGCGTGCCATGCGAACAATGTCGGCAAAAAGCGGTGCCGATCGGTCGCTGCCGTCCGGCGCCGGCTGGACCCCTCGGCCGGCCTTTCAGCCGCCGCAGAGGTTTTTCTGCGCCGCGCGTGTCTCGGCGGCGGAACACAAAGGTGGCGCCGCACCGCGCCACGACCGTCCCCATGCGCCGCTATCGTCTCCACGATCGTGTCACAGGTGCCCCGAGAGCCAGTCCGCGTGCCAGAGTCATAACACGCGGTGACCGAATGGTAGAAGGGAGCCGCACAATGGAACAACTCGAGAGCGCGGCGGTCTGTTTGTTTTATTAGTGGTTTGTTGCAGGTGAATCATCAGATGATTTTGTGATGTCATTTATATGGTGTTTGCCTCTTCTTTACAAGCACCGTAACCTACAGGATGATGAGTCTGTCATCAAGGATGCATAAGCTGCATGAGTCGATGCTCGATGTGGCTTGTGTTTTATGTATTTTTCTTTTCTTTTCAGGCACACCGATCAACCGTCTTCCTATCATGGCGAAACAGGTGCTCGATCTATACGAGCTCTACAACTTGGTGGTAGCGCGTGGCGGCTTGGTAGAAGTCATCAACAAGAAACTGTGGCAGGAGATCATCAAAGGCCTAAAGTTGCCGTCCTCCATCACATCAGCTGCATTTACTCTCAGAACACAGTGAGTAAAATATATGTTTTTATTGGCTCATGTTCGTATTTGCTCGGCCATGGTTACTCAGTTCATAAAATTTGTATGCTAGCAAAAAAAAAAAACATTCAAATGTAAGAAATGGTTTATATCCCGCTATAAATCAAAATAAGAGAAAATTCTGCCGATGCTATAAACAGCAATGGGTGCATTATTTTCAAATCAGCATCGCATACCACCCTCTCATCACCAACCATCAAAATTTGTTTGCACGCCTATCAAATCCGAATCTCCGCCAGTCTGCCCGCTCCGCTCACCCCGGACCCGTTCGCTGAACTTCCGCGAAACGAGCGCGTTACGATACCCTGGAGCACGCCGTTACACCTCGTACGATTTGTTACACAATCGGCGTGCGGCCATTTCGGAGCCAGTGCCGGGCGTCGCGCACGCGAGTGGCAGATATTGGGGAGGCTGATGGGCGCCGGCGCACCCGCGAAGGGTCAGCGCTAGCCACCCGCGGCCGGCTCCATCATCGCGAGGCAGGCGGCTCCAGCGAGTAATTGAATCCAACTATCGATTGCAGGTAACGAGAGTGGATGATTTAGGGCCGATCGTCGGGATGAGGGGTTAATTGGTGCCACACGCCGGCTGGCCGCTCAGACCGTTCACGATCCAGGGGATGAGATGAGGGAGGATGTTTGGCCGTTTGGCGTAAGTACAAGTGAGAACAAAACAGGCCCTTACACGGCGTTCTGGATACAGCATTCCATCCACTGGTGCCACTGGTGCTGCAGGATCTTGTATGACATCACTATGACGTATAACATCGTTGACGGCGTGTCGATGCCGTCATAACTATACGACGTCAGTAGCGCCGTTGTCGGTGCTTCTTAGCCTGATTCCCGAGTTCCCTCATCACTGCTCACTGCAGGCCACTGAGATGCCCCTAGCACGCGCTGCGCATAATTACTCCCTTCTAGCAGGCCAGTCTGCGTATTTAACCGTGCATTATCCAACAATGCATTAGCACTGCCTACGGTGGCGTACCGAGTCTGGCGCGTCGGAGGGTTGAAGAGCGCCCCGAGAAGGGGCTGCTGAGGGGTGAGGCCCGCAGGCCAGCCGGCCAACAATTAGAGACCGGCATTAGCATCTTAATATCAGCTAATGTCAGACCGAGAAACGCGCCGGGACCGGACCGTTCGTGCTGATGGGGTCCGCCGTTCCCCGAAACTGAGCCGAACAGAGGCTGAGTGGTGCGGCTAATCGACAGCGTCTGGGGGAAGCTGGGCGTATGATTATACGGATAGCCGGAGTGCCGAGTTAGCTTGTTTAAAATGGTGAGATATGAGCCTTTGATACTTATTACGCAAATGCAGCGGCTGTTCGCCAGAAGACGGAGCGATGAGAGTTCATAAAGCGAGATTGATGACAGACATGCAGACCTGAGCTATTGCTGTGAATAAAAAGTGCAGATTACAATCAACTCTTCCCGTGATACCCTATCTCACTCAGTCACGCGAGCGTCAGACCAACTTAGCCAGTGCGCATCCGAGCTGCCTCAAAGATGCTACAATTTGTATGCAGAAGCTCCCAGCGGCAGTGCGTGTGTGTAAAGCAATTTCCGTCGTCCCTCTCGACGATTATTACGATATAACTCTACCGACTTTCAAGGCTGGGGCGAATAACGACGCTCTTCTTAACGCACTCTAGTGCTCTGTGCGCCGACACCACCCAATTTCACCGCTCTCTTCAGCAGGCCTTCGAACTCCGCGAGATGCGCCACGCCCAAGTTTGATCACATGCCGTAAAACGGCGCACGCACTCATCTCGCCCGCTGAATCGCGTCTGATTACAGCCCGCACGCACCATCGAGTCCGATTGCAGCGCGACTGCACCCCGATTGCAGGCTGATTACAGTCGGCCAGTGGCCTCGGCGGCCGGCCGGCCTCCGAGCCGACTCGAATTACACCGGGACAATGGCACCGTAATACCGGCGCCGCAGCCTCAGCCCGACAATTCCCGGATTCATATCAGTGAAGCGGGCGGCTAACGCGTCCGCCGCACGGCAGCGTCGGCCGCGGCTGGCGGTCGGGGCCCGCCGCCGCGGTCGGAGGCGCCTTCTCCGAACTCAGCCCGATTAATGACTCGGAGAAGGTGCTGCCGGCGGCGGCGACCGTGGATCGGCGGCTGATATCGCGCTTTATGACTCTCCGGCGCGGTGGAGAGGTAGCGGCGAAGGCGGCTAGGCGGTTGGGTCTTGGTCGACAGTCTTCCCGAAATCAACGGCATCACTCAATGGGCCATCGGGCTTATAGTTGCACCTGACCTTGTCTGTTTCCTGCATTGGTGGTATGGTAATTGTCCTGCCGACATAGTTAGATCTCACCATCCATGAACACCAAAGACGCAATAACTTACCAAAGCTACGTCCCAGCTTCTCGCGAACACATCGCGGGGGATCCCACCACAGTCATGCACCGCTGTCCGCAATCCTTGATGACGTCAACCACCATCCATGACGTCACGGTACGCTGCGATGTTCTGCGGACCTCCGTGCGGGCCCGCCCGGACGGAGGGCGGACGCGGCCGGCGTCGAGTGACGGCCGGACGCCGCCGGCGCCGCGCCCGACCCGTGATGCCTTCATCAGTGGAAGGACGTGGGTCGGACGAGCTGGCAGAAATGACCGGCCCGTGACCGGAGGCTGAATTTCGATTCGATAGGTGGGCGGGAGAGTAGGATAGGTGAAGCCAATATCGCGAGACGCGAAGAGAGAAGAGCTGTAGTACACGGGCCGAGTTCGACGTCTTTTAATACTTGCTCTGTTCAGCTTGTTCCATGACAAGCCTATACCTAAGAACTGCGTTTCCAGACACAAATATAATAACGTTTTCTCTTTTTTCAGGTACATGAAGTACCTGTACCCGCAGGAATGTCAGAAGGAGGGTCTGAGCAGCCCCTCGGAGCTACAGGCCGCCGTCGACGGCAACCGACGGGAAGGTCGACGCAGCAGCTACACCAACAACTCTTATGCCGACTTCGTGCAGCGCTCGCCGCTCCTCTCCGGGTGAGTGTCGTCAGGTCATAGAAGGGGAGGGGCTAAGCTAGGTCACGGATGGGGGACTTGTCAGGGAGAGCTATAAGGCAATGTCAGGGAGGGTGTGATAGGAACAATCACAGTATCGGCTCTTAATCGTAGTCCGGGGCAAGAGGGATGTTTCCATTATCGACAGTCGAGCGGAACTCTCAATTCAGGAACCACTAAGGTCAAAGGCCAATAAGTCGTGGTAGGCATCGCGACCTTTGGTGTGGGGGCCGCTGCAAATGTCTCTAGGTGCCACAGTTGCAGTGTTGGCCGAGGGTGGGGACCACTTACTTGGAAAGCCGCGCGCCTGATTTCTAGAATCATGTCAAAAGGTGATTAACATGTAATGAGACGGCCATGCGGTTAGTTCCTTGTTGAATACAGGCCATGAGTGTAATTGCGGAGTGTACCGTTTGACGCCAGCAGAAAACCGTCGAGTCATGGACGTTTCATTTTTTCGCAACAATTAGCAAAGTGCGCCACAATAATTAACCATTGTCATACCAAGCGGGATCATTTGCTCGACTCGAATGAAAATGAACGGTTACTGAATTCACATGCGTGAGAACACTACACGCCAATGCAGGAGCATCATGCTAATATATTTTGTCTTTCTTTGCAGACAAATGGCTCCGTCGTTCGGCCTCGGTAACGGGATGCCGATGCCGACATCGCTGCACCAGCAGGGTCTGTCTCCGCTGTCACTGGTCACCAGCCGGCCGGCCGCCCCCGGATCCAACGGACCCGCAGGACACCCCATGCCGCCCAGTGAGTATCCCGGATCCAAAAGACCCGCTGGACACCCCTGGATGCCCATTGGACCACCATGCTGGTGTGCCGTGGAAATTGGCTCTTGTGACTATTTGAATGATAGGAAAGCGTCAATCTTTGATTTAGTGCTGGAGTCCTGCATGTGAATGACCAAATTTCTACGGCGAAGTTTTTTGATGGTGGCGAAATTATTATTTAGATGTGGGATCTTTTGCAATTATGATCGACGCTAATAACTAAAACTCCGCCAATTATCGATCACCCCTTCAAAGACAGACGCATAAATTTCCCCCAGCCCGGCCGGGAACCGTCAGTGCGCATATTAACCGAGCGCCATCGGGCTTTTCTGCGCCACTCGGCACGCCCGGGGCAGCGGTTCTTCGGCCGCCGGATGTTCGGGTAGACCGAATGCTGTTCTGTTTATCAATGGCAGGGTGGCCTTGAACGGGGCCCATCCCGCTCCAAACTGATGCGGCCGTCCTAGCAATTATGAGCGATTAACTACCAGGTGGTGTACTGGTCCGTGGACACAGAGCAAACCGCAGCGTGTTGGTGGCGTTAGCACATAGAGCGACTAAAAACCATGTTCATCAGGCCTGTCGAAAGGAAACCAAGCGGGTATTGGTAGCATTCTCACAGCCTATTGATTTGTTGGCCCTTCTGTCCTCGCTTTATCATTCCTTTATCAATGCAGTGAAGGTGACGCAAGTCTTCTTCCTGTAGAAATGTGTACAGAAACCTTTTTGAAACTCTGGAGCGTCTTCCCGTGACCCTTCACACAGGCAAATGCCACCCTACCTACCCTCTTCATCCAGGAGGCGTCAATCGTCATCCAATCTCGGCACACCTCCCTCTCTGCCCGAAGGACCGCCGGCGAGCGGCTATCATGTCAACATCATCATCGTATATTCATTATTCGGGGGTGCCGGCGGCGCGGCGGGCCGGCGGGCGGCGTCCAGTAATGGCGGCCATTATGTCGATCCTCGGGCGTGCGGCCCTCCGTAATCGGCCATTATCGAATCAATCCCCGATCCGACATCTGGCCCGAACCCCGGGCACAAACAGAATAATTAAACGACTATTTTAAAGACATCGCGGCGCCGGCCGCGGCCACAGCGCGGTTTGGTAGGGGATGGAATGGAAAGATGAAGAGGCGAGGGGTTTGGACGTGAGGCGATTATCTGACCGCGAGAGGACCGGGCCGGCGCGGGCAATGCTCGAGGCGGGCTGATCGCGCGGTCATGCGCATATCAAGTATGATTACTGACTGTTTATCGTCAAGGTGTTTATGGTCTCTAGGAGAGCAGTTCACTCCCATTTATTGGTATTCCTAATATCACGAGATGAGGGGAATAACTTCACAAGAAGCGAGCATCATAGGTACTGCGTACCAATGAACAATGCATCGTATTACATAAAGGGTGTTTGTATATCATATTATGCTTGTAATATTTTACGGTCTCTCTGCTCTTCTGCCTCTGAATGTACTCATCATCAGTTACTGCTCAAATAAAAGTTCAATAGCGCAATTCGAAAATACAGTCCTGCAAAGCGGTGCACCGTGCACCCATCACCCTCCATATTGCTCATAAAGGACCAGCGGGATTTCAAGTTAGTCATTTCCGACAGGATAGTTCAGCACTCGGCGGGAGGGCCCGTACGTGGATGGGTGCCGCCGCCGCCCGCCCATAACGCTAGTTAACGATGATAAATCGACCGAATGTAACTTATATTTGCATATAATCGCCGCCGCCGTTCAGGGCCGATGCAGGCCGGAATGAATGATCAATAATTGGCGCGCCGCCAACAATGCAGCTCGCCGGCGACCGATCAAGGCCAGGTGATTCATGGTCCGGAAACCCCGGCTCCGGTCCGGGCCTCCCGCACTGCGCTCGTACGCGCGCCTGAATTCGCTGCGCCCGGCCCTCGGCCCAGGCCTCCCGCACTGCGCTCGTACAGTAGGTCTACTAAAAAAGTCCCCCGCTCCAGAGGCGGCCGGCCGGCCGAACCCCCGGATTCCAGCCCCGACTCTATTGCGCACGCGCAGGCCGCGGCAGTGACACGGGTCAGGTCGCGGCGCCCGGCGAGTGGGTCAGTTGGCGGCGGCCGGCCGTGGGGTGAGGACGCCGTGCGTGGGGCGCAGAGATGCCGCAGTGCAGAGGAGGGGAAGACAGTGACTCTGCACGATGCCGGAAATGATGCCTTTGTGATCTAAATTAAACACCTGCACTGCAGTGCATATCCTCCCTTGCCCCATTCCTATTATATCATAATCCTTCAATAATCCGTAATGACCATTCAACGCAAGCAAGCAAACAAAACAACCCGTTTAGCGGCGACATCATCTCGGATAAAAAAGCGACAGTGATGATTAGAATTGACTTAGCGCGAGGGCAAATCGTGGGGTATATATGTATCATATGCCGAGTATTTTATTCCCATCTAGCAAATTAAGATTGGGGATCTTGTCCAACAAGTCAGCGGCCGTTCTAGACACAGATAAATGCTTTGTTTTAGGTCGCATCATTATCTGCAATAATTCGAAACGAGGTTTAACCCTCGCCGGCCGAGAAGAGGGGATGGATGCCGCCACCATGTATTTTTTTTTGCGGTAGCTCAAAGCACACTGATGATAGAAGGCTGACATTTCATATGCCTTACATTTGATTCAAGCCGGATCATTTGAAATCAACCACGTTTTCATGTCAGGTCACTTAACTATGACGTCTTAAGTAAACCTCTGCAGACTGCACGGTTGTCGGTTATAAAATGATGCCAATCCGTAACGCACTTAGTGTCATATAAGCATAATGGGAAAATATGGAAACTGTTAATTTGGCGTCGGAAATGACCTAAAAACTATACCTCAAGCACATGAAATCGTGACTTCATACATTCTTGGCAAGGTTTAATGCTTTACTTTTGCATTGTTCACCTTGCGTGACGGAGTGCTCGTCAATAGGAGTGCTTCGTCAATAACTCCCGATCAAAATGAGCTAGCCAGTCGGGACAGCCATCAATGGACTCTGCAAGACTTGCCGAATCAAATGTTATGCAACATGTCCTCCTTTCAACAGCTTCGTGACCTGTGTTGCCCTAACATGTCATTGACCTAAACATCCTAAGTTGCTTCACCTAAGCAAAAAAGCATATAAATCGACGCGTCTGAGAACAGAAAACACGATTGTATCGAAATGACGATAATGCGACCATTTTTGGCGAAGTTATTCACCAAAAACCGATCCAATGCCTTGGGGCCCTTGACCTGCCCTAAGAGGTCACTGATATTTTAAAATGGGATAACAGTCGCTGCGTCACGTAACGACGCAAGCGCTCGTTTTTTTCCCCGCGAGGCTCTAGCAGTTAGCTCAATTATAGGAGCTAAACATGGGGTTGGGGAATCGCTCCCTTCTCACTCACTATTTGGCCGGGATAGTGTTTGCAATTATTGTTAAAATCTAACATTTTAAGATTTCAAATGACCCATTTTTTTCCCGCCCAAGTCAAGTCATTCAAGGTCATAGCACCAGGTCACGTTAAGTGACCTTACCTCAAGGAAAGTTCCTGTGCTCATCAGTCATCATATCTAAATACATCGACTAACCGATCGCTTTAGAACCTTCAGCGATTTCAATGGGCAACAGTATATGTATTTGAAACGTTTTTTTTTTTTTGCAAGTTTGACATTGCTGACAGAAAGGTCGGGTCAATTTTGAGATCGCTGAAGTCAATGGGAGAAAGTTGAACTGCGCTTTTTTTTGGACGGAACGCATAATAAACACCCTGAAAACAGGTGGTGCCTGATGAGATGCAAAAATGAATGATAAAATTGTTTGTTTTGTTGGGAGCCATCTTTTTCGGTCTGAGAAGTCCCTTGCAGAGCTCTATGACATAACTATGCTCTGGTGTAGTAATTTGGTTGTGCGAGCCAGCGACAGTGATTTGCGGAAGCGTGACTGTTCCCGTGGGACGATTGCCCTGTCGCGGGGGCGGTCCAGCCGTCTCCCCAACGGTCACCCGAAGAGGATTATGTGTCCTGGAATGGAACCGACATCAACTACAGGTTGGCTGGTGGGGTGACCTCCAGTCCAGAGAGGGAACCATGAAGGGGGCGATGCGGATTGGTTTTTCCTGAGGATAGCGAGGACGGAAGGAATCTAGCACCCTTGACCCCGAGCAACTTTTAAAGGGGGAAAAGGGGAATTTCCCCCCTTCGAAAATTCCGCTCCCCTTTCAAATTGTGCGTGAACGGCTAGGGAGGGAAGGGGGAATTTCCCCCTTTCAAATTCATTTTTGAGCCCATTTTCAATCAATTCGCTACTCAGATTCTATAATCATCGTTGATCAGACTCTAGTCATCAATCAACGTTGCTGGCGCTTAGATCATTTTCAATTTGAGGTTCCATCCAACCATTTTACGTTCAGTGTAGCGGGAACTACAGATTTGACCCGATACTGATCGGATGGTCGGTGGGACCGTCTCTTGTCTTGTCTCTTCCGTCTCTTCGAAATCACTGACATATCGCTACAGGCGTCGGCGTAGAAACTGGCGGGGGACGGGGGTCATGACCTCTAACATTAACACGCATAACACGCTGCGAACCAGGGGTCTTCCTTCGAACCAGGGTCCTTCAATCGGTCTTGGCCTAGCAAAAATAGTCACGTGTTAACCTCTCTCTATTTAGAAAGGCGCTAATTGATGTTTGGCCAGGGTAATAGGTTGATACTACTGATTGACATTTGCAAGGGCGCAGTCAAGTTGGGATCTCCCCCGCCCTTTACCGCCAAGGTTACCTACGTATATTTTTTTAGCTAATTTATTTTTTGGCAACCTAACAATTTAAGTGGCCAGAATCCGGGGAGAGAGTAGGATTTGGGGGTAGGTAAGGTTCTGCAGGTGCCATCCTAACAAAAACCTTATGGCATTGGGCCCCCTTTCAGATGCCCCTGGATCCGCCCTTGCCCCGAACTTAATTCTCCCTCTCGACTTTTCTTATAAAAGTAACCCTAGACTTGACCCTTCCTTATACTAAATGTATCTCAGGCTGTTAAATCTCCTAAGCGTTTTTTTCTCGACATCGTTAAGGTGTCATTAATAAAAATATGAAATCCGGGAGGAGAAATTAAATATAGAAATTGTGGCCAACAGAACATTATCAGTTGCGTTCAACATACTCGTAAGCATGATCACACACCCAGCTTACACATGAGCCATGTAACAAATATTTTGATAGACATGCTTAAGTTATGAAATCATCTCAAGTGTTTGCAAAGTTCCACGATACGGATCTAATATCCTGCTATGCATCATGACCATTTCTGGTCAGGTCATGTCTTTGAACAAAGGCCAAATTCTTCAAATTACCTTTAAAGATCAACTTTTGATTCATTCGAAGCGTTTTGATAAGAGGAACACGAGGCTGGTAAAATTAATTTCATGTGCAAGTTTAGCTTAAAACTTTTAGTGTTTGTGGAAAAGCAATTGGTTTTCTCATAATACCGATGGTGGCAGACGGTAGTTGCTGTTATTTACGTGCTAAGCCGTTGACCTTAATTAAATCTGACAATATTATTCAGACATAGCGGTAAGCGAGCTGCTTGTTGTGTTAGGTTAGGCTCTTTCGGTCGATTTCAGAGTGGGAAGGATGACAGGAATTAGGGGGAGACAGGGGGCTTGGGCGGGAGTTCTGGGCCTCATGCTCCGCTGGGGCCGAGCCCATCACGTGGGTTGGATTGCCCTGACACATGGATAGCCCTGGGCGATGTTTCACGGCCCCGCGCTGCAGCACGCTGCGCTGCGCTGCCATGCATTGTTGCGGCGGTTGATATGAATTCGGCTCCACGCTAGCGTTACGAGCTTCCGAGTCTGTTGTTTCCATGGAAATTGGAAACCCAATGCACCGGTGCGCGCAACGCACCCTGTCCAAGCAAAATTTTACCATCGATGACCTCTGGTGACATGATCTTTTGCTCTGACCTGATTTAAAATTGGCTGAAGTATTTTTTTCTGCTTTTTGCTACTTTTGACGCTACTTCGAATACCACTTAAATGCCCAAAGCTGAGTTATAAGAATGATGCTCAATCCCCAGTTCCCCTCCAACAGGGCGTGAGAGTCTAGGCATTCCTGTGGGGCACGGGCTAACAATGACTATCTCAAAATCATTGTGGCCATGAACATCCACTGCCATTCTTTAACACCGGTTTCGCTGCGCTGAGCGGTGGCCGTCCCGTTTGAATTGGATTCTACGGCTGGCTGGCGGAAAGCGTTACCGGCCGCCCGTCCACCGCCCGCGGGCCGGACCGAGCGGTCCCGCTGACCCTACCTGACCTGAGCCCGGCGCGATATGGGACGGGCAGACGGGGGTTCGGCTCAGCGAATGCAGCGCCCACTGGTGCTGGGGACTTTTTTAATAGACCTACTGTACGCGCGCCCGTGTCCGTTACGCCTGCCACAAGGTCCAGCTCCGGTTCTGGGCCTCTGCCCTGCGCTCGTAGGTATTTAGGTACAGTCCACAGCAGAAGTAATGTGGGGTTTCAGTCATGGGTATGTTCTGCTTCTGAAGCTTAGGAACGATTAACCAGACTACAATGAAACTTTGAATGTAGCTTATATGTATCGTCACCCTTGCAGCTGCAATTTTAGCTATTGACATCTTCTTTTCGATCACTCCGCATTAAACAATCGCCAGTCAAAGCCAACCGTTGAGATTGATAAAACCCTACATTACCTCTCTCTCTCTCTCTCTCTCTCTCTCTCTCTCTCTTTAGCGGTGGGCTGTACCTACGCTTCAGACCTCTTCACCTTGCCTGGCCCGCGGGATGATAGCGTCCTGTGTCAGACAGTCCTCTGCGTCCTGTGTGTAACCACGCTCTCCGCTCCGCAGGCTCGCCGTTCCTGCCGGCAATGGGTGGTCCGGTGATGCCATCAGCCAACGATACGCTGATGACGCTCTGGAGCCTCTACAACCGCCAGCAGCAGCAGCAACAGCCGCCCTCGCCGCCCGGCCGCCGCCCCGAACCGCCCCCACCAGCGGCGCCGCAGAGCGAGGCGCTCAACCTGGGCGTCCGACGGGAAATGGCCAGGTACGTGGATTCTCTTCTTCTGCTGACTCTTTTCTCCTACTTGTTTTCTACTGGCTCCCTCCTGTACGTCGTCTCAATAATGACGATTTTCGATGTTTCTCACTTGATCTTGTTTCCCCTATATTGCAGTTTTATAAAAAAGCAACAGTAAGTCAAGCTGACCTTTGCGTTCCTTTGTCCTTCTCCAGGCAGGAGCGGGAGAGGGAGCAGCAGGAGCGAGAGCGGGAGCAGCTGGAGCGGGACAGGAGCCGGGAGCTGGAGCTGCACAGGGAGCGGGAGCTGGAGCTGGAGAGAGAGCGGGAGAGGGAGATGAAGCGCGAGATGCCCGAGAACATGTCGCCGCCCAACAAACGGGCAAAGTCCGAGGAGGGCGACAACAAAATGGAGTCGATGCCGCACACCAAAATGAGCATATCCTCGAAAGGTAGGTAAAACTTGTGTACTCAATTAGCCAAACGTTGGACATGTTGCATTCTTTCGCAGGTTCGCTTGCCCGTCATACCCTACAAGTACATTGTATCTGAGATGTCTAAATAAATGCAATTTTCACCGCTCTTATTTTCTTTCTTTGCTGCATTTTTTGCAGCATATAGTGGCATAAACACCGCTTTCTCCCTATTTCAGCTGACGGCAGTCTCGTCCTGAGCATGGAGCTCAATGGCGTCGTGTACCAGGGCATTCTGTTCGCGCAGCCCAGCCCAGGCCGCTGATCTCCAGCCCTGCCGCCATCTCGAGCTTCTCAAACAAGTACTAGTGTGACGTGTCGCCACTAGATGGCACCACTGGATTTCGAGCCGCGGGCTAATCGATCTCGTAGTCACGGCGTCGAACTCGCGTGCCCTGGCCGGCCGGCAGCGGTGGCTCTCGCGGATGAAGTGCTGGCATACTCACCAGTAACCTTGGACCAGCGTGTCCTTGACCGTGGGTCAACGTGTCCTTGACCTTAGATCAGCGACTGGGTGACCTCGTACCAACACCACGAGAAGATGTCTGTTGTCCGTGTTGTTGAATGTCTGTCAGCTAGTGGCTCTCTCCTATGTAAATAATCAGTTGTTGTATGGAGCTTCACCAGCTGTAGCGACGGCGGCAGACAGTGCAATGTGTACCATAAGCTAGCAGATCCTGTATACGAATGTTTGGGGGCTTCTATGTCACTTACGTATTGCTGATAACTTTGGCGAATATTTTGACTTTGATCTTTACAGATGTTCTCAGGGCGAGGTAATTCCAACATTTTAATAGAACTGTGATTATTTAAATATTGCATTGTTTCAGACATTTTTTATTTATTTAAATGATGTTCAGTGCTTCAATGAATTGAGGCATGAACGCCAAAACGCCTAATTTTTTAACCAGCGCAAGAGTTTGGAACTGTCAAGCATACCATAACATTTTCAATGTTTTGGCTTACTTCTTCACCTTATTTCATCATTGCGACAATTGATGAAAGCAGGACCTTGCTCGTCTGACTGATGAGCAAGGCGTGTTTAAGGTACTGCTGTTCATGTAGCTTCTTGTACTTAACAGATGTAAGTACGTTCCACGAGCCCCTGTACAAAGTCTTACCTCAGAGTGTAAGATCAGGATCGTTCCTATTTAGGCGTTATGGGGGAAATTGTGATGATGTGGGCGTAGAAATATTACATGTGTTCTAGCATGATATGTAAACTCTGTCACTTCAAATTATCGGCAGTATCCCGTGAATGACGATGCTGCCGTAATCTGTATGAATATTGTATTCATTTACTCTGTTTCCTGTATTTATTCTCCTTTGGTCTGGTGCCTTTGCCTGACTAAATAGATGTACCGCGTCCTTGTTGCGTATGTCTCCCGGGAACTTCCACATGGTTTTGATTGTATCACTTCTCTGTGTCGTTATGGAGACGGGGGTCTGTTTCGGGGTATGGGCGCCACCCGTTGTTCGGTGTACCCTGCTATTGAAATGTGCGTGCGTGAGTGCACGTGCAGCGTGTGTATCCGCAGCCAAATATCAGTGGCACGACAGGACGGCAGGGGACCCCTGAGGAAGTGTCTATGGGAGCAGCGCTTAGCGGCTCCCGCTCGACTGACCCGTGTACTCCCGTACTCGCGTATATGTGTGTGTTCAGTGGGAATCCAACGGCAGTCTGGAAAATCGTCGGCAGTGACCTATTGTCGGCTCTGCGCTGTCGCAGATCCGATAAAGACCCCACTGTTCCAATATGCTGCATGCCAAAGTCACTAATAAACGTGTTCAAATAGAAAATTTGTTTCCAACTGATAAATACACGCAAACGTCACGCTCATGCTATTGATCTTCGCAACAGACACCGCACCTTGTGAAGTTTCATACAGGAACTGATTACTGAAGCGGGGATTGGAGGGTTGCGCTCCTAATTCAGGTTATGCCGCATTTTTCGAAAAACACTGTTTGGGGGGGGGGGGTGTATTGAAAGTGGATTTTTGCATTTGGCAAGAAAATGTCATCCTGAGCCTTGTCTGAGCCTTCTAACACATGTAGGTAGGGGAGAGTGGGGTAATTTGGCCGGTGGTGTAAATTGGCCGCCCCCACCTGTACGAAAGCTGATAAAAGTGAATGAAATAACTTTAGTCTCTATTCATTTGTCATCGGCAGAACTAACTCGAGAACAAATGTCAAAACTTTCCCCCTATTAGTTTTATTCAAAATTAATAAAAGGTGAATTACGTTAGAAAATGGTAACTTTTACTTCCGTTTAAAAATTTGTATAACATGTAGTATTTGGGCTGTAAACGAATTCAAACATTATAGCGCCATTTTTGAGGGTGTTCAGCGGTTCCAAGAGCAATTTCATCTAGTTCTGTACAGCCATGACGACTTTATAGACAAAAATTTTCAGAATGGCAACGTGGGGTTATTTGGCCGGGACTAGCGGGGCAACTTGGCCGGTGCGCTCAGAGTCACTATGCTGGGACGGCCGTGTTGTCATGGTCAATTATACCTTAAAGGACATAATTCATGACTAACTTTGACTACCTTGATGCCATACTTCCTATTGGACAGCTGTAAGGGCATGTGACGTCATGAAAGGTTACCTAACGCTTTTTTGCTAATAAAAACTTACAGAAAAAAGATACAGCCGCGCAAATGGTCTCATTGTGTTCAGCTCGTCAAGGCGCATCGAATGATATGCATGATGACCTTGAACTCACGTAACCTTGAGGTCAAGCGACCTGAGGTAACGTGACCTGAAGCCAACCTTGACCTTGACCTTGACCTTGACTTCTCGAGGTCAACACATACATGTTTCGATGCGGAATGACGAGAGAATTACGATGGTACTTTTAGTTTTGGCCTAACTTGATTACTTCAAAAGTTATTCGTAAAAAACTGTCATCGCATCTAGAGCCGCTATTTTGACTATTTTCGACCCCTGTGACGGCTGAGTCAACCTCCAAAATACTTCAAATGCGTCGTAGGACACGCGTCATTGCTGAATGTGAAGCTGACTCGCCTATAACAAAAATCATGGCCTCAAACTAACACCGGCCAAATTGCCCCACACCCCCGGCCAAATAACCCTGCTAGTGGGGCAATTTGGCCGCTTTGCAGACCTTTGTAATACGCCTTAATTTCAATATAAGTAGTTCCTCAATCATTTCAAGTTTACTGTCCAAGAAGGTAAAATGTATGCCACACCTGTCAGCGTTGAGGAAATGCAGAAATGTGTTGTCGATTTTTAGTTACATCGTTTTCTAAAAAAAGCGGCCAAATTACCCCACTCTCCCCTACTGCCTAAAGAGAATTACGCATATGCTGAAGTTTTTTTTTGTACTAATTTTTGCTTAGATAATCATTATTGTCGCGCATCATTAATGCTCAAAATTTCCTCACTGACATTCAGTAGCGGCGGATCATCTTCAATTAAGGGGGGGGGGGGGGCACTGCCGACTTTTGGTTCCATTCTTTCCATGCAACGCCTATAGGGCTAATGTTAAAATGCCAAAATCAAAGGGGGGCACGGTGCCCCGGTGCCCTCCCCGTTCCGCTGCCTATGCTGACATTTTTAAATGTTCAGCATAGACAGCAATTCAGCATTTAAAAAAATGTTTTTACCGTAATTCCAGCTGCCCCTTCCTTGACAACGTCAAAGCAGAGATACACGAAGTCCTTCTGGATGCGAGCGTATGACGGTTTTAAGGTTTCTGTTGGAGCCGGTACCAGGCATTTCTAGGAGCTCCTGCGTCCGCATAAGCGTACGTCACAGCACCAATGCAACGGTTCGACATACCCTTTGGCGTATTTCTTTGGCAGAGACAAAATGGCAAAACAATGATAGAAGCCTAGTTTTTAAAATAAAATTTAAAAAAAATAAAATAAAATGCGTTAAAAGTTTAAATTTAATGTGTACTGTGTTTGAAATCTTGTCAAATATGTCTATCTACTACTAAATACCTATTGGAGAATTATTCAGGCATTCGAAAAAATACGTTGCAGCATTGCAAATATGACACTTTATGTAAAATTTGCTTTCCGCATGACTCTTAGCGATTTAATGGCTCCGTAGAAGTCATAGCAATTAAAAAAATATCCCGATAAAACTGTTAAAGTATTCGCTATAAATAGCTCTATGGTGTGACTTGGCCGGATGACAGAGACAAAGACTGAGTCTGAGGTCGCGGGGAGGCCACTGTCGAAGAATCACTACAGGAATAGTGCGGAGCGATGGATGGTCTGATGGTTGCCAGATTAGCGAGACGATGGATCGACCAATCGTTGTCGGATTAGCGCGTGACGACGTACCGCGCACGCTCCTTTGTCAGTGATCGACGCCGGCGACGGCCGACGGACGCCGACGCTCGACAGGTGATTGTCGATGGTACCTCCGAAGGAGAAATCGCCGGTTCCGTCACAAAAACTAGGCCAAAGATTTCTGTACACCAGAGCTCAGGATTCCAGGACAAAAAGTCAAAAGACAAAATGTCAAAAGACAAAAAGTCAAATGCAAAAAGTCAAAATGGATAAAAGTCAAATGGAAAAAAGTCAAATGGATAAAAGTCAAAACGGATAAAAGTCAAAAGACAAAAAGTCAAATGGCAAAAAGTCAAAACGTCCAAAAGTCAAAAATGCAAAAAGTCAAATGGCAAAAAGTCAAAATGGCGAAAAGTCAAAAACGCAAAAAGTCAAAAGCAAAAAGTCAAATGGCGAAAAGTCAAAATGACAAAAAGTCAAAGACGCAAAAAGTCAAAAGCAAAAAGTCAAATGGCAAAAAGTCAAAATGGCGAAAAGTCAAAAACGAAAAAAGTCAAAAGCAAAAAAGTCAAATGGCAAAAAGTCAAAATGGCGAAAAGTCAAAAACGCAAAAAGTCAAAAGCAAAAAGTCAAATGGCAAAAAGTCAAAATGTCCAAAAGTCAAAAATGCAAAAAGTCAAAAAGACAAAAAGTGAAAAAAACGGCAAAAAAGTCAAAATAATAAAAATCAAATGGAAAAAGTCAAATAATCGGTCCAGCCGTTGTGCGGTTATTGAGGATAATAGTTTTCGGGTGTGTGCAAAGTACCCCAAGTTTAGCACGCGCCACGTGCCAAGATCGACACTCAGACAACATGGTGTCCATGCCATACAACTTTTACATCCAAGTGGTATTCAGCAAAGAAGACCGCTTGTCGATGCGGCATGCGGTTCTTGAGTTATAAGGGTTTGAAGAGCGTGATGGGGTCGTGTCGGGTCGGGTCGTGTCGGGCCGGGTCGCGCATACTCAGATTTTTGCCTTAAACACGAAAGAACTCGCTCGCTCGCTGCGCTCGCTCGCTCGTAATTAACCCTATGGCGTTGCATGGAAAGAAATGAGTTCAAACTGCCTCGAGCCCCTCCAACATTGAGAAAGTTCCAGCGCCAGTGCTCCCACATGTAATGATAACCTGTGAATCATTTTCATTTTATTACTTAAAGGGACTATCCCACCTTCTAAAATGTTGTTAAAACCAGTTAAATTGTGCCCGACTTTATAGATTGGATGACCAGGAACACGGTTCTGGCATTTATTTTTCATTTAACATCTTAGGCTTCCCATATTCCAAAAACAAACTTTCAAGTATGTGACGTCACAGCCCAAAATTACCTCCTTCCCCAGGCCACATTACTGTCATAAAGCTGATTCTTTTTACTCTGTAGGCACCACAACAAAGTTCAGACCAAGTTTTAAGCGATTTTTCAACGAACAAACCCATTTAAATTAGAATGACTAAACGAGGTGACGTCACACTAACGGTCGCTCCATGTTGAAGATAGGGCCTTGTACAAGGCCCATTTTCAAATGAAGGGAACAAATTTCTTCAACACCAAGAGGCCGCGGGGGTTGCAACCTAGATAGATAGTGGTTTCTGAACCTCGCCGCAAACTTGGCTATCTCAACTCAAACCCCATGTTAAAGGTGGGATAGTCCCTTTAATGGATTCGTTCATTAAAATATGTTCATTTCTTTTAACCAAATTTCTATAAACCCAGCGGGTTGGATGCTGGACTAGTCAGCGATGACCGTACAGAGACCAGAAAGCGTGAGTGGACGGAGGGGACCGCGTCCAGTCTATCGGGCACGTTTAAACTTTCAGATAAAACTTTGCCATAGCACTGGAATTGCACGATGGGGCAGTGGTGACCCGGGAACGTTTGAAAAGTTGATGGGGTAGGTTGAAAGTTGAGGGGACAAAAATTGCAACTCAAAATTTTGAAATTATCTCGTCTTTTGTATTTTTTACTTTAAGTCCATTGACGTCATTTAAGCGTTAATCACATGGTATTTTTTTCATTTTGAGGTTTTGGCTTTTCACCAGGGCCTCCTCTCAGGGGCGACACTTTCCGAAAATTATTGGTAGGGCTCTAATGTAAATTTTTTATTTTATACTTTTTTCATTTTTTGACTTTTTGTCTTTTGACTTTTACCCGTTTTGACTTTTTGCTTTTGACTTTTTGTCTTTTCACTTAATTCCGTTTTGACTTTTTTGTCTTTTGACTTTTACTCGTTTTGACTTTTTGTCTTTTGACTTTTTTCCGTTTTGACTTTTATCCTTTTGACTTTTTGCATTTTTGACTTTAATGTCTTTTGACTTTTACACGTTTTGACTTTTTGCTTTTAACTTTTTGTCTTTTGACTTTTTTCCGTTTGACTTTTATCCTTTTGACTTTTTCATTTTTGACTTTTTGCATTTTTGACTTTTTGTCATTTGACTTTTTGCGTTTTTGACTTTTGAACATTTTGACTTTTTGCTTTTGGCTTTTATCCGTTTTGACTTTTATCTTTTTGACTTTTATCCCGTTTGACTTTTTGCATTTGACTTTTTGTCTTTTGACTATTTGTCTTTTGACTTTATTCCTTTTGACTTTTTGTCCGGTTACCAGAGCTCAGGTGTAGAGAGGTATAGGATTAGGTGCAAAGGCGAGCACCTACGAGAGCTTTCCAGTCACCGCTCAACAAGCGAGTGAGTGGTATAATGCTTGTAACTGAAGTTTGAAGAATCAGACAGTATGTCATGACGGCAACACATCAGGAAAAATAATAACATATGTGTGACACAAGTATGACAAAGTACAAGCGCTGACCATCTACAGGATGACCTCAGCACATCTTACGTCATCTCTGGCAGTGGCATAGGAATTCGAATAGATATGCCGACTCAGGTGATACACATAATTCCACCATTGTCCATTAGGTTACATTAGGCTTCTGGCTGCTGTCGCTCTTCGAGTTCCGGATTCACTTAGACAAATTTGAAACTACGCCAAACTGCGGGAAAAGCTGGTAACATGACTTATTTAAGTACGTATCTGCAATCTGCACGTGCAAATGTCCTGCTTACGTGCACTTTCTGAATGGTGCTTGCTTCTTTTATCTATAGGTACGTGACGTAGTTATTTCCGTACATACATACGTTAGTTATATGTAGACGTACATACGTTTCCATTTATTTTCATTTTATACGTGGCAGGATAATGAAAAGTGTAATGGTTGAAGAGAATGTTATACAAAAACCGGCAGCACAAAGCATGCGCTAGCACAATGTTTTATCCAAAACAATTATTAGCGTTCGCGACAAAATATCGCGCCCACTTTGCAAAAACAAAAACAAAATACGCAAGTCATTTGGAATCAATGTGAGTTTTATACAGAAATACTTATAATCATTCAAGGTGTATTGTAAATATTACAAGATATCGCGTCAGCCTGAATTATTTGTCAACTATAAAGTTGTTTTCAAGAGACGTCGAAAAAAATGGAGTTCATCTCATTCTCAGCATGATATCCAACGTGCTTTTTCATGGCTGACTGTCGGCGGCCGCAGTACCCACCGTTCGGTGCCATGGTGACTGTGACGTCACGCCATCGAATTTGACCCATGACATGACAGCTGTGACCCCTCTGACACAAACCTACAGATGTCGACCGCGGCCGGGTAGGACAGGGCTGTGCAACAAAGCCGTGTCCGCCTATGCTGCTCGCCCAAAATGCCAAAACAGATGAGCCAAACAAAGAAAGGACAAAACAACGGTATAAGTAGGTAATTGCGTTGCCAATTTGAAGCTTGCGTGTACACCAGAAGTTTCTGAGGTTTAATATTGCTTTCCGGTTGTCATTGCAACAACCAAGTAATACGATATATAATCGCTTGCACTGTGATGCATGAAAAACAATAATAGCTGAGTTATGTAAGTCGCATTACAGCAATAAAACGGCCATTTTTATGGATTAGGAGATTTTTGGACGGGAGAGGTGGCTCTCCGTTACACACCACAAACTTGAGTCCAATGCTGATTGCTGTAAAAAAGGCCTAGGGCACACAGCCTAGCTCGTCACGTATTTCGCTCAAATCATATCACCATGCACTCGTATAGCTATCGCTTCTCCATGAGGGCGCCACAAGTTGTCTGGCAGCTCGAGCCGCGCCAGGCACCCAGATCGGCCCAACATGGCGGCGTGTCTTTACGGCGCTTTTAGTGGCCGACTAGGCCAGCTAACCTGAGCTCTGCATGCCACATCAGAGCCACACTCGCCGCCGGTGACCGGCAGCGCTGGCCGAGTCGTGCTGCAGCCATTGCTGACCCGAAGTTCGGCAGTTTAGATCGGTCGACAGGGACGATCGTGGCATGTTCAAACGCAAGGTTTTTGTACTCAGAACCCATTGTTTTACTTGTTATCACTTTAAAAATGGTCCATATTATATTTAGTTAATATTATTATAATAGTAATCTTGGTGCCTATGTTTGGCCCAATCCTTTGGAATTTCGTAACGTCGAATCAAAGAACTTTGACCTGCTATATCCAGCAGTTCGTCGATTTGACCTCATTCACTAGATTCGACCAATTAATCGTTTTGTGGCTATTCGACGTGTCATAAACGGTTCATTTCTGGCTATCAAACCTTTCAGGAGGGTTCCATCAAAACCGACCGTCTATGGCGGGGTTGGAGAAACTGGGAGGCTTCCAGCAGGCTCATGCCGTTACCTGGCGACTGTGAAGAGTCGGCGGTTGAATGGGACGAAGATGAGATGAGGGTCGGTAGTATCAGTGGTGTTCGACTGACAGTTCAGCTTGGAGTTCAAAGCATCGGCACTTGTATCGTTGACTGCTGGTATGTTGCAAACAGAGCTTATAACACGTTCCAAATAATGAGCTCTCGAGTCCTTGCGTTTAAATTCAAATAAAGTGTCACCTTCAAATAAAGCAAATATCGCAGTGCACCAATCAAATCACCACACTGTCAAGTATCGACACAAGTCAATCCCGGAACACAAAGTCACATTCCGCGAACACCGAGCCGGCAGTACCCGGACTCTGTTCCGATGTTCAGGCTCACGTAGCGGTGTCGGCGGCACGCGAGTCGCTGCTGGCCCTCTATCATTGTGCCGATACTGGAGACATCACGCCCGGCCGCCGTACCATTATCCGATTATCAGCTGGCCGGCTCTCCATTACCCGAGGCCAAATTGAGTCAAACCGATGGCGGCCTGTTGGCCAGATCCATTAGACAGACATAACCCGGTTAGCCGCCGACCCCAGATGAAATATTCAGCCCAGATAAGGCATCGCAGGCCCAGAGTTCGAAGTATTCCTTGCTTCGGCCGTTTCTCAAACGAGCAGTCTCCCTTGGCAATTTTTTCTATCCGGTATCTTTCTTTTTTTTTCCATCACTTTTTATTACACATTTTCTTTACAACACAACTACCACATTTTCCAACGCACATACATGATGCTCACTACATTAGCATGTTTGGTTACAGCACAGTAACATATTAATATCTCGTACTCTAACTTCCCTTTCATTCTTGTCATGTTCGTACATAAATTCAGCTTGTGTCAGAATTTTCATTTTTTGTAACAAGTTCACAAACCTTGGTTTTTCTTTTCTAACCTTACAACTATATATGTACCATTTTCCTATCAAAATGAGTCGCTGGATCGCTGTTGCGGTTTCCCTAGGGCATTCGTACAAAGCTGGATCAAATCCCAATATGATTTCCTGAGGGTTCAATTCCAGCGTAATCTTCAATCGGTCACGTATCATATCTTTCACCGATTGCCACATCGCACCCACTTCTTCGCAAGCTACCATTAGGTGTTGTATCGTCTCTCTTTCCCTACCACAAAAGGTGCATAAGTCGCTGACGTCCATGAATTTCGATGCAAAGGTATTTGTTGTCGAAATTCGGTGAACAATTCTGTCCTGGAACCATATCAAAGTTGTATTCTTTGAACACCTTTTGTATCGATAATATATATGCCCCCAAAATATGTTAGAACTCAAAATAGAGTTCCATTTAATTTGACTAGGTAATGGTGAATCTGTTTTCTTATATCTCACATTCAGTAAGGCATCATAATATTGTCTGCAATCGGCGTTCAATATTTGCAGTAGAGCCGGGTGGATGAACGGTCATCCGGTATCTTTCTTAGGTATCTATGGTAAATAAGTTAATTGGATGACTTGCATCATTCGGAGTTTATTTCAATTTTCACATGTATTTGCGAGTTAACTGGGATTAGTATCCGCGTGACTTCATGCAAAGACTCGCAAACATTTCACAAATATTTCAAGCTTGTCTTCCTGAAATAGGCATGGAAACTTATGATTAAACCCTAGCTAAATAGCATGTCTACTAAACTAATCTTATAAAATAGCAAGTAGTTTCAAAGAGGGGACGGAGAATATGTTATATGCTCTCGTTGTTTGGTAACAGAAGCAGCGAACAGTATCGCGGCCACGAAGCTTTGGCCCCTGGTTTCATTATTGCTCTACGCTACGCTTTTTACATACCCTTCGAAAGCTCTTCTCTGGTGGAATTATCATATCTTGATTGAACTAGCTCCAGATAAATTCCCGGTCGAGCAGTAGCTAATAAGCTCCTACCAGATACAAATTGGGTTCCGGTAATGAATGAAACAGGGCCCCTTGTTATCGCTGGTTGTTGATGGCTCTCCGTGAACTTTCTGATGATCCCATGGCCACGCAACGGCCGATAACGAGACTCGAAGAACATATCGAAGATGCTGAAGTAAGCGAGCATCATTTGTTTGGAGCGAGTAATATGTTTTATGAATTGCCCAAATTGCAGTGGGTTGGAATGTTTCGTTTCCTTTGGAATGTCATTTCTCAACAGTTTCAACGACGGGCTGTGCCGATCGTCACATTATTACATTTTCCTCGCATATTCCGAAGCGTGGCCATCATTTATAAGGCGATCTTGCAGTGCGGAATCCAATAGGCCACTTATGGCGACACGTAATCGATTCTGGCCCCGCTCTCGACTCAGTATCGGTTTCAATGCTGGGACAGGGAGGGGGCTTGGGATGGGGAGAGGCTGGGACGTCGGTGACGGTGCTGACACTCAGTCGGGCTGAAAGGGTTAGATTATAATGGGGCTCATTGTAGTCGGCATTATTTGGTAGAAGTTGATTGTGATAGGACAAGATATCGGCTACTAATAGAGTGCCGTTGAAGTATGAATAAGAAAAACACTGGCAACTGTGACTGCAATTTGGCATAAAGCAGCTGGAACAAATGAGTCATCCTGGTTAGAGAAATTCGTGGCACGTGGTAGCATACAGCCTCCACACATCCAGTGAAACGATAGTAACGGGCTCGCTGAAGCCGTATATTGCAGGGCTGCGGAGTCGATGGATTTTCGGCGACTCCGACTGTGACTCCGGCTTTCAAAAACCAACTCCGACTCCGACTCCGACCCCGGGCAGAACTGTCGACTCCGACCGACTCCAACTCCCGACTCCGACTCCGCAGACCTGGCAGGGCGCCCACCTGAGGCGGTTGTCGGGTCGAAGCTGGGGACTAGACGAAGACATTCTCAGAACGATAGCCAGTGGGTACGTGAGAGGAGCCATGGAACACGCTGCCGCGGCCTGGCTACCTGCGGCGGCCCCCTCTCACGCAGAACTCCTAGAACGCGAACTGCGAGCGGCGGCCCGGATCGTGACGGGGTGCCCGAGGTCTACACCGAGCCACGCACTGATGGCGGAGGCGAGGCTCGCCCCGATGACGGAGAGGAAGCAGACGCTCGCAGCTCGGCTACTGACGAGAGCGCTGGCGCTCCCTCCGAACGACCCCCTGCGAGCGACAGCTGAGGCCGCGGCCCCGGCGCGCCTGTCCTCGGTCAGAGGATGGAGGTCGCTGGGCCGCCAAGCCTGGGCCGATGCAGGGATCTCGGCACCGATCGAGCCGATTCTCCCACCGAGAGTACCACCATGGGAGCAGCAGGGAGCGCGCATCTCCTTCACACTGGACGTCGGCCCGCTGAGGACAGGTGCGACGGCGGAGGAGAAGGAGAGGACTGCCGCCCAGCACCTAGCATCCCTACCACAGTGCGCGGTGTGGATGTGGTCGGACGGGTCCGCGGAGGGCGGCACAAGGAACGGAGGGGCTGGAGCAGTCATCATGTGGCCGGATGAGGAGGTACTGGAGCTGAGAGCTCCGGCGGGTGACTTCTGCTCCAGTTACCGTGCAGAAATGCTCGCCTTAGTTACGGGCCTGGAGACCCTAACATCACGCACCAAAGATAGCGACCTACCACTGATCATCTGCTCCGACAGCATGTCGGCACTGGCGACCCTGCGGAATGGCCCCGCCGCCCAGACGTCACCGCTGGGGACGGCGGCCTGGAGAGCTCTACTGCAGCTAGCCAAAGATGGTCGAGAAATCAGGGCCCAGTGGGTCCCTTCTCACTGTGGCATACACGGCAATGAAGAGGCGGACAGAGTGGCCCGGGAAGCAGCCCAGCTCCCTCAAGAAAGGACGCCCATCGACACGAGGACGATCACCAGTACCGTGGCGAGAATGGCTAGGGACAAGACAATCCAGTCCTGGCCCCCCGGCTGGTTCAAGTCTCTGATGGGCGACCGCCGGCCCCCGTCCACGGCCGGCCTGGAACGGGAGAGCGCGGTAGAAGTCCATCAGATCCGCGCGGGCCACTGGGCAGGCTCAAGAGCCTACCTACACCGGATCGGTCGCTCCCCTACCAGAGACTGTGAGGGATGCAACGACGACCGGTGCGATGGAGCGCGCTGCCCCATCTGCGGCGAGGAGGCGGACCGGCCGGCCCACATTCTCCTTCGCTGTCCCGCTCTGATGAGGACCCGCCTACAACTCACCGGCAGTATCCATCCGGACTTGGAGGAGGTCCGGGAGACCAGAGTGGTGGCGGCCCTGGCGGCCGCCGCCCGCAACTTCCAGAGCCGCCTGGCTACGCCCCGATGAGGGGCGGAGGGAGTCACATCACATCACATCACCTGGCAGGGCTGCTGAGTCGACGGATTTTCGGTGACTCCGACTCCGACACCAGGTCGGGTTTTCTAAATCGACTCCGACTCCGACTCCGACTCCGGTCACAACTGTCGACTCCGACCGACTCCGACTCCGACTCCGACTCCGCACTCCGCAGCCCTAGTATATTGGCAGCTCCAGGCTGACAGTGGAGCGGGCGTGCTGTAACATAAACCGGCAGCTCTCGTACGGTGTACGATGCTCGTGCGGGCACAGATACAGTAGGCCAGCGTAGCTGACGTCATAGTGCGTCACACGGGTCGCTGAATACATGATGACGCGCCTCAGAGCCGAAATTAGATGAGTAAATAGGGAGACAGATGACGGGCGGCCTTCGAAGGAGAAAGTCAGTCGGGAGTCGAACTCGGGTCAATATCTGTCCTCAAGGTTACTCGTGAAACTTGCATAGAATGGTCACTTACTTTTTCAGCATACTCAACGACAGGAAAATACAAATGTTACGTGCTTCTGTTTCAGCTAGCTGCACTTCTAGGGAGAAGTTGCGCTGATACGTTCTTGTTCAAGCCGCCGCTCATAATTAGAAGTCTCTCATACCGCGCCGCAAACTGCATCACGATACTCATCATCGTCACATTAAACAACCCCTGACCGACCTTCGATGACTGGATTTCACCCGCAACGCACATCCACCCTCGACCAAGACAAGCCCCCTCCCGCCGCGGAAAGACCCCTCCCCGCTGCGGGTTAACCCCTCCCTCGCTTCCGACGACATCTCGGCGGTTATTCGACAGAACACCCCCTCCCTCGTCTCTGATGACAACTTCTTCGAACACACGCAGCCGATGATTACCAGTGATGAGCCGTGATATAGCGTCGTTTGGCGAACGCACCGATTACCCAGCCGTGATTTAGAGTCGGCGGCCGATGAGTCAGACGGGCGAGCATTTCCGATGTGCCTCTGATATGCCGGCAGTGAGTCTGATACGCTGCGGGCGGTCGACAGGCGGGGAGACGCAGTGGGTTTCCAGAAATGTTCTGCACTGTGGGGTGGCATGCCGAGCGGCGTCTTGGTGATGGGTTCTTGCGCTGTGTCGTTCACAGCCGCCCCGGGCAATGGGTCAGAATCGGCAGACGGGAATTCTGATAGCACGCGTTACAGAGGATACTGCTGAAGAGTGAACGACTTTTCGCGGTGCAGCACTTGCCTGGGGCGGCTGGTGGAGGTGCCTTGTCTCACGGGTTCTTCCCATGATGGTTTAACCATCTGAATGCCGAGGAAGGGGAGAATGCGCTGACGTGAATTTGAGCCAGTGCTATAAGTGCTCTGAGTTACATTTCAGGACACCGAGGAGATATTTTTGAAGCTGCTGTCAGCTCAGACATTTGACCCTAGATGACTTTGGTTCTTTTGGGGGATGGGGGAAATGATGTCGAATCTAGAACCCATTTGACCACGGCTGGAGCTATAGCAAACATGCTATAGCTGAAGTGATCTGTGACATGTGGTTATGGCCAAAATGTCACCAATTAGTGAGTGAAGTGCTATCAGCAAACCGCACGCCCTTTTCATAAGAGCCGACAATCCGGCAATGCCGATACTGCAGGCCACCACGGCTTCGCAACAGGTGACATCCAGCATCAATAGACGCGTCGTGGCGTCACGCAGCATCTGTCGACGAGTGGCGGCTCGTGAGACTGGGTGTCCTTCCATGGAGCTAAGAAAGGGCTAGTTTCCATCCGATGACAGTACGTCAACAGGTTACAGATGGTCCGCTGACAGACTACCGACGAACCGACATCGGCACGCTTTGGATGCCGCCGGTATCAGACATACCACGGCAGTGGGCCGGCCGGCGGGTCCGCCTCCAGACCCGCAGGGCAGCGCGTGGTCACCGATGGACCCCACTACATTCCTCTCCAGAGTCCGGAGTCAACCGCCCCGGCGGCTGCACTCCAGACCCAGACTCCATCGATACTGTCGTCGATATCGTCGCCGATATCGACGGACATCGGCCGCGAGCCGGCCACATCATCGCCGCAGAGCGTGCCCGGCCGCCGGCCACGACCGATAGTGCTATCGGTATCGGTATCAGTGACCGATATCGTGCGTATGTGATCGTTATTGTGTGGAATCTCAGGCGCGCAGACGAACAATAACACAAGTCGCGTCGCTGGAATGCGCCTATCTGAAGCTGCCTCGTGGCACGTGCGTCTCTTACTGGGGATTCATTACCACGCTTCAAGGGAGAAATTCGTCTATCTGAGGAATTGATGCACATGCATTAGTGCGAATGTTGGTGTAGGGGTGAAATGCGGAGTATAGAAAGACGAAAATTAAGCTGACAATGGAGCATTTCGAAATAAGTAGCAACATGAAACAAGTGAGATTGAGAACAGTAATGTTCACATCAGGAGTTCTGAATGTGGTCAAAAATGTGCATCTGTATCGGCGCATATTGTCTACGAATTGCTATGTCTATAAACATACATCACTTCAGGTGCGCCTTATTGCTCCTTCTAAGCAGAACACGCTTTTCAGCAAGCGTCTGGCAGTCAGATGCCTGTCGCCTGTTCTATTTTCCGGCGAGTCTCCGCGCACACTGACTCTGAGCAGCGGTAAACAGGCGTTTCCTGTTCATCGGGTGGCAGTGGAGGGTGGCTACGACCGTCACCCACTATTTATCGCCCTGTAACTGCAATTGAATAATAACCCGACATGCTCGGCTCACTCTCCGAGGGAGTGCCACCATATTTTGTATCAATTATTTCTGCTCCATTTGCTTCGAACGTCCATGCCGCCTCCCATAACATTCATTCACAACGGATAAAAAACGATGATTTACAGCTTACGTTGTGGGTGTAAACAAACGGAAATGTGGATGACATACTCTGTCGTTAGACAGGCTAACGGCCAGAAATAAAGGTGGTTTCTGAAGCGGGGACTTACGCAGTAAAGACAAATCATTCGCTCGTCAAACCGGTGGCCGCACTTCGTAGAGCGTTTGTAACTGTTTCCGTTCTACTTTCCATCTCCAATTTTATTGAGCTCTTCTATCGTCCGCTCTCATTCCCCTTGCCTTTGTCTCCTGCGGTCAGGCAGTTCTCCGATCGAAACTCTGCCGGAGCTAGCGGCCACCCATAAGCGACCAAATCACCGGTGACCAGGGACCATTTCCGCTGCCGGGAACTTCAGGCGCCTTCTCAGCGGGAGACTGTGATCGAGCCCCCTCCCAACGATCCCCTCCTCCCCCACACCGCAGCAAGAATCCCGTAATTATCGAGTGCGTCGTTTGTGGCGAACGGTGCGTGTTTCATCTGCAGTGGGTTCCGGCAGGTCGCAGCCGGCAGCATGCTCAGGACTTACCGCGGCCGGTGCGCTGACACGACCCTGAAGGACGGTGGAGGGTGGCGGGGTCGCCGGCGCCGGGTGGCCCACGTTCCTGGCGACTGAGTCACGTGAGCCAGCTCAGAGTCCCTGCAGGTGGCAACAGGGGTACACGGTGGCGGCGGAGCACCTGGTGGTCCTCCGTGGCAGTGTACGAAAGATGTCGCAAGTGGTGAGCCACTGACACTGTAATGTTGTATTCGTTTATTTTATGGTTCATCCTATTTGTCGACGAAGCTGGTGAACACGTGGCAATTGAACAACCTGATGTTATTTTTACCACCCAGTCTTCTTCTCTTTTTTTTTGCTGAACTTCTTGAAGCGTGCGTCTGTCATTCACAAATCTCTAGCAGAGATGGCTGAAAATTGACGAGGACAGGTTCCAGCTGTCGCAGCTCTCCTGAGTTCCAGATCAGGCAGCTGCTCCTGGAGGGGGAGGGCGGCGTCCCTTCCTTTCCCTCCCCGTGGCACGTGGCGTCGCTCAGGCGGCACGTGCGTCCCCTCAGGTGCCGCCCGTCCCCCTTCCTCGCCGCTCTCAGGGAGGGCACACGCCCGAGCGAACGTCAACCGGTGCTTTTTAACATAACTCGCGCGCCTTTTAACAAGCCCCTGTCTGATGCCAGCGATCTTTGAGCTGATGAGAAAAAGAGAATAGAGAAACATCGCAAAGCGCCAATGCGATTAGAACGAAGATGTCGGTGGTGTAGGGATGGTTTCAGTCGGAAATATTCAATGATAATGACAATCAAGATGATGTCCTAAAAACTGTTATGTATGTAGTAAAGTAAACAAAAGCGTGGCTGAGAAAGTAGCTGAGTCATCCCCACCCACCCAGAAAACCACAACAGCACCACCACCTAACCTCCAATCAGACTCGAACAGAGCTTCCCAATCAGTGATCGCCGCTCGACTGATGACTCGGCACCCTGTCTGTCGACCTCTGACCGCACTCTCTCCGAGGCTGACCCGAGCTTCCCGAGCGCGACCCGAGCTCCCGCGGCTCCGACAGACCCGATCGGGGTCAGTCGCTCCGGTAATGAAGCGACTGACTTCATTACCAAAGTTGATCGTATCGGGCCGACCGGGTCGGCCTCGATCAGTCGACATCGCTTCAACGACAGACGGCCGATCGGGAACGGAACGGGAACGGGATGGGGACGGGAACAGGAACGGGACGGGAACAGGAACGGGACGGAGTGGGATGGAACAGGAAGGTACGAGGACGGGATGGGGATGGGGCGGGACGGAGACGGGACAGGAAGGGAATAAAACGCAACAAAAGCGGAAAGTAGACGGAATGAAACCTAGTTGAAAAATAAAAACGAGCAAGTCGAAAAATAGATGAGAACATGTGAGAACATAGCAAGGCTGAATAAAAAGTATTGGTTGGAAATGGAAGTGGGATGAAAACGAAATGAGACTATAAAGGCATGGAACAGACAGAGTGGAAGGGTAAGGGCTAAGAAGAACAAACATGTTTGAAAAAGGAAAGAGTGTGTGAAGAAGCAGCAAGAGGAAAAACAAGACCAACTGAGGAGTCAGAAATAGAAGGACCGAGGAGGAGCTATTCATATTAAATGATATAGGAAATATAATTCAAAAAGTTGAATCAACATGGAGTTTGGTGTTGGAATAAAACGGGCCGGCTGAGAAGATTGAGGACAACACAAAAGAAGGAAGGAATTATCTATGATGGAATGAATTGGATAGGAATGAGGGATCACGTACCCAGGGACGTCGCTCGGCCGAAGAGCTCCTCGATCCGAGCAGGGCTAATCTCTCCATTGAACAGGCTGGACGGCGCTTCATCTATATGCATTAGATTTGTGAACATCGTCCCGGCCATTTATAAGCGCTATCTGTCTTACCATACCAGTCGGGGGCCATTTAAATTCCCGGGTGTGGCTGGCACGCGCCGCGAGGTCGGCACGTCGGCCCAGCGAGACGCGCGCCATCGCCGGAACTCGGGATAAAATAGCAATTAAAGATGGAGAAACCAGAGGAGGAGGCGGTGCCGGATAAAACATTATCATAAATCGGGCCCGGCGGCGCGGCCACCCAGCGCAGCCCAGCGGGAAGACGGTGCCGACACGGCACTCTCACATATGGATGGGGCCGACGTGGAGCTCGTTTTTGCGCCCGGGGCCATGTCGACGGGCCCCGAGGGGCGCCCATTGATGCTGACCTTTTTCAAGATGGCGCCGGCTGACCGGTCGTGACCGACCTGATAGAACCATGAGCCACCCGCCGCTGGAACGGCGACCTCTCATTAGGAGTGTCAGGGACAGGAAAGGCTCACACGTCAGTCATTAGTAATGGCTGCAGCTAACGGTTTGAATCACGCGAAAGCTGCCAAGAGAACTTCAAGCTGGTGAAGGAAGGCTTCGTTAGGCTTTGTAGTCTGTTTAAATGGGCACATCAGCAGAGCACTAAGTTTCATGTGTCTAAGAGTCGTTCATTCCATCACTCACTGCTGTGCCTGCTTGAACAAATAATTTTTCGTAGCCCTTATGTAGGATGTCCTCTGAAATTTCCGCAAGCGAAAAATGTGCCAAAGTTCCATGCATGAATTTTTTCTCTATCGACGATAAATGAACTGAAGCTGCGCCTGCATTTATTAGACACCGAGAGGGCCAAAAACAAATTTAGCTGTGATTTACCATTGGCCAAACGTAACTTTCACCGTACTCACTATCTGATAAAAATATCTTGATAACTGCAGCGGTGAAAATGAAATTTCGACTGAATGTATCTACTTTTTTCATTCATAGAATCCATACAAAACGCACTGTAAATGTACATATCTAATGCCACCCGCGTGCTTTATTTATGTCCATCTACAAATCCTACCTACCCCTTGTGGACGTTACTAAAGCTAAAATTAGGTCTGCCCTGTGCCCGGCGTGTCAGTAGCCGGCCCGTCATTAAATCTTCCAGTGGCCATCAAGGGTGCTTCGTGGCCTTTGTGTCATTGCCAATTATTCCTTTTATCACCCAGCCTTCCGCTCCAGAACTCAATTTATCAGTTTCCGCGGGACCCCATTATTAGGGGCGAGCCGGCGTCGTTCGGTGGGATTTTTGGCCCGTTCGGAGCGGCTAATTCCGACCGGGGCCGATTACCCGACCGGCTATATTCACCGGACGCCGCCAAATGAATGGGCCAAGAGGTTTGCTCTGATTCAATTATGGCGCAGAGCGGTGCGCAGATGACACTCAGGCGCGCCACTATCGCCGCCCGATCGGGGGCGAACCTGGCGCACTATGCCCTCAGAGCCGACGGAGAGTGGTGGGAGTGCACTGTGTGCCAGGGGAGGCGATAATCCGAGAAAATTGTCATCCGAGGGTGTTCGGAAATGAATAGACTCAGTGGACATCACGATCAATTTAACCAAGGATGAGGTTGTGTGTCAGATTTCTGGCACGTTTCAAAGCTGAACTCAAACAGATATGGAGCATAGAAGGATAATTGCATCCCCTTATACCGAGTAACCTCGCATGCGTATGTATTTGTGTGGATATGTGCCGGCTGTTTGTTTTGGAGTAAAGGGTAAACACAAAAATATGTTCCATGCTCACATTCTGGCATACGCATTACGCACCTATAAGGAAAAATGTAGTAATGAAGGATAATCGATATTACATTTTCCATTGAGGCGAGCTTGCATTGTCGATATCCTGCAGTCTGCACCACTCGAAATTACGGTTGAATTTAGTTTTGAGATACTGCTCAGTGCACAACATAGCGTTTGACTTGAAATGATAACCCTTTCAAACAGCCCTTTCCATTTCATTCCATTACAACCATTTCATCAACCCTTTAAACAACCCTTTGGCGCCCTTTCATAGTGTGCAGTGTGCATTGTGCAGACTGCACACTGCACACTTATACACACTGTGCAGATTCCTTCCCACCTCTTTGCTACCTTACAGTGCCATATTCCTGCCATGCATAGTTACTCCTGTCCCTCGTCCCACCCTGACTGTATCACAGTCTTCCCCATCCTTACGGATCCTCGATCCTGCCTGATTACTCACCCGTGCCGCCCTGTCCTCTCTCCTCGTCATCCGTGGATACAGCACGGTCCTCTGTCCAACCAAACGGCCCAATTAGGTGGTCGCTGTGTCGCCGGGAAGCCCACTTAGCCAGCGATTAAGTGCCGCGGCGGTATCACGACATCTGTTGGTGGCCCCTGGCAGCAAACACCGCAATTAAACGCACATTTCAGCCGCGTGCCCGCTCGGCCACGATGGAGAAGCGAGAGGGAATTGTACTGAAATGGTGGCAAGCAGGGGAGATACGCTCTGAGTGAAGTTGTTCTGTCGTTGGAATCCCGTGTTATCATAAGCATGGAAAGAGAGAATTATATGCGTGCATTCTGAGAGAAATATGAGACACATTGTGTAAAAATTTAAGCATTTTGTAAATTGATATAAAAGGTATAATAGGTATGTAAATGATGACGTAACTGGTAATGCTGTAAATTATTTGCCTCAGGGCCGGTGAACCGCATTAACTGAATGAATTTCGCGCGCGATTTTTCAATGGTCATTTTTTTTTTATAAATCTCTAAATTTTACCTTGAAAGTTCGGACTGAGAAATATACCTCGCATATCAATTAATAGATAAAAAAGCGAAAAGCATATCGGCACACTGAATGCAAGTTTTACCTTTCCACAACCGTCCGATAAAGCTACATGAGGATTTACTGAACTCATATCGTCACTCCCCTGAAGCACAAACCGTTGGGTTGTGCGAAAGAATACAATGGTAATACTCCACTCTCTCCTCAATATAGTTGGCTCTGATCACGCAAGCACGCTCGATTCAGGGCAGCCCCACCCTGGGGCGGCCGAATTCCCCTGAATATGAGCAAGATATCGGAATGATCGCACAGGCACCGGCGAGGGCGGCCTCTGATTGGCTGATGGCGGCCGGATCCCTCCTAGACGGCCTGTGATTGGTCGAGGGCCGGCGGTCGGCCGCCGCCAGCCGCGGCCGAGCTCAGTGTTCAACATACGTTGGGGAGGAGAGGATCGCTCACGTGCACGCGAGACCTCCGATCACCCTCGACCGCCACGACCAGCACGCACGTGCGCCACGTGATTCAGAGACTGCACGAGAGTGAATGCCCGCGGCACGTGGGATGTACGACGTGGCAGTGCGAGGACCTACCGTGACCATGGAAGAGACGGAAACGCCGGCAGAAGTGGTCAAGGTAGGTCACACTGAACACTGAACAGTCGGGTGAAATTGCTATATTTATTAATAGGTGGGAAGGCGTGAATTGCATAATGCATCTGATAAGAGCACGCTATCAAATGGGCTTATTCGGTTATCCACCAACGTTAGATGTGCATCAGATGTGTAACTAGAAAGATGTTTGCCTAGAACAATGGTTTTAGTATGCATTCAGTGAATCAATATTTGTCTGAAGTACTTTTAGAAAGTTTAAATAATGCGAAAGGTTTATAGGAAGTTGGGCTAGGTAATGCATACCTAGACCAGAGAAGTATACCTACCAATAGTTATAGATGTCTATGCCCTGACCTTGGTAACCATATTATTCGGAGAAGCGAGCTAAGTGAGCTACAACAGTGGAGTTCAGCCAGAGCCTCTATATATTAACAAATAATAACGACTACTTTGATTGTTATTGAAATTGAAAATAAATAATGTTTTATCGGCTTTTAATTACACTCTAACGCAATGTCCCAAAATTTGTCGATTTGGGTGGGAAACGACATCCAAATGAAATTCATTTTCCACTCTCACCACCAATTTTAAGAATAATTTTCCATTCCCAACCAAGAAAACCTAGATTTTTACCTATAGAAAGAGCAGTTGTGTGGATGCCCGGTTTAGCATCAAGCGTCCTACACCTTAGAATAAAATGCATGTTTTTTTTTGTCGTTTTTCACTCTTTTTTGGATCTAATCGAATCAGCAGTTTTTCACTCTCTCCCCTCTTTTTGATGGGTAATTTTCCCCTCTGACACCCAAGACAAAACTCAATTTTGGGACACTGCTCTAACGCCTACCAGCCCCATGTTGTTTAACGGCAACAGTCATTAGTCGCTAAGCTAGGTTTGTGACTGCCAATTAAACATCCAACTGGATAGCTTTTTTCAATAAAACCGAACTTTGCTTTCCTCAAAGTAGTATTGAGCTTTCCACACATATATGATTATCCATAATGCTAGGATGCCTCCGAAAATAATAATTTAATGATGCCTACATTTTATTAGAATTTACACCAACCACTGGCATTTCTAGGCTATTTCGCGCTAAATCTAATTTTAGCCCAGCATTTCCGCCCACCCGCGCGCGGCGCCGCGCCGACCAGGCCCGTGATGACGTCACCGGTCGGTCCTCGATGACGTCATTAGGACGCCGTCAGCTGGCTCGGCGGCCGCACACTAATGACCACCCCTCTGTAATGGCCGCTTGGACGCCTACGTTTCCGGCCAGTGGGCTGTTCGGCGGCGGTGGCGGCGCGATGGTGACAAAAAGTGACGAACATTCGACGGCCTCGGCGGGCGGCGGACCGATGACGGTCGATGACGTAGATGATGGCAGTGATGACGCTAGAGACGGGAGGGGTGTGGCCCGCAGTGGCCACTAAAACGGCAACAGTTGGTAGCTTATGCAGATTCTCCTTTCGGCTCAAGAAAATGATTGATGGTCAACGTCAATGACAGATATAAGTACATTCTTACCAAAAACTCTTGCAATAATTACAATAGTAAAACTTTTGCAATAAAATAACAGTTATCGATTCACACCTGCCACGGTGAAACTCACCTGAACCCCCCCCCCCATCTCTCTCTCTTTCTCCTTCATCGCCTATCGGCTGTTGTATCTCCCTTTGTCTCGCCACCTTCCCCTCACCAGCAACTGACGCTTATCCCCGCTGGTTTCAGAGCGGTGTGATGACCAGCTCCGCCTGGGGTGCTGCCGCCGAGCAGTACCGGCAGCTGCTGCAGCACCAGCACCATCAGCACCAGCACCGGGGCGGAGACGATGAGGTGGGTGTGGTGACACCATCTCGAGGTCTATCATAATTTTCATGCAATGCCATTATTGCATGATTAGCTGTACTGAAATGTTTTAAATGTCTTCAGGATCCGGAGTGCCCTCAGCGTATTGGTGTTGTATTGGTGTGGTAAAGCTTCAGTTCGTTTAAAGCTAATAATTTCTTAAATGAGTCATAAATATCTGCTCCCAGAGAAAATGTTAGCAGTTCAATGTTGCAATGTTTTAGTGCCCAATTTTAATTTTTTAAATTTTATTGGCTCAATGCCTAGGCTTTAAATAATATCCAATGTACAAGAATCGACGATACCAAGTAAAAATCGATCTCATTGTTTTCCCGTGAATCCCGTCCATTGCATAGTCGCTAAACTGACATTTTCACGAACTGACAAACATGACTACCCCTCACTACCCAATGCCCTCGCCGCTCACGGTCATGCCACTGAACTGAGCGGTGTCACACGTGTCAGATCGCCCCTCCCTCCCCCTCCCCGAGGGGCTCACCCCAGTCGTCCTCCAGTGACCCCTGACGTCAATGTGGTTTGTTCGTCGGCACGTGTACGCCCCCCCCCCCCCCCCTCCTGACGCCGAGGTGTACTGTACTGTGGGACGGTTTGATTGTCGAGACATGTCACACAGTTATAGAACACAGTTTACCCATGAAAGTGATGAGCATTGATGTGATCACTTCACTTTTTCGCGAAAGTAATTGAAAAGCAAGAACTAATTAAATGCTAAATCGTATCTTACTGCAAATTTAAGCGCATGAATGTTTTAAAATTGAAACAGTTCTGATGCCTAAATGTTTGCAATTCTCCCTTATAGCAACTGTAAAATTATTAACCCTCGCCCGCACATGCCATTTTCCCATCCTAGAACGCATATAGGGGGGGGGGGGGGTGCCATCCCCCGCGCCATTTCGTTCCTGTTGGAGATAGAGCTTCGCGGTAAGACCAAAAAGATTCTTTGGGAAGAGACGAATCTAATGATACCCAGTTTTACCTTCTCATGTCAGTCATTGACCTTCCAGGTCAGGTCAAACTAAAAAATGTTGCTGTTTTGGGTTACCGTTGGATATCAAGTGCGCTGCTTATCATATATCGATGACGATGCCGTTTTCTGGTGCCAAGCCAGCTAGAACCTCTTTGTCACACTACCCGACCAGATTTTTGCTGCTGAGGTCATTTCAGGTCAAGTTAGGTCAAGGTCAATGATATGTGTTTGTATGTCTGTGTGTGTCTGTGTCTGTGTGTATACTGATGTGTGCACCGAGTGCTTATGTGTCCATATTACATGAAATCATGATCTGAGGAGCTTTTACCAAAAATGAGTCAAAAAACTTCACGAAAAGTAAATTCAGCTTGCTAAAAACGCAATTATTTTAGATGGCCTAGGTTGACCTTGACCTTGACCTTGGCCTCTGTACATCGTCGAACAGCATGTTCCATTATAGGTGTGAGGTAAGACTTGCAAAAAAGGCCGAAACCAAGGCGTCAAAAGCTCACAAGGCTCATAGCCAACGCAAGATGTTGAGAATTGGTCATTTGGGTCATGACATGACCTGAAAAACAAGGTCATATCTCCGAACCCAAAAACCACAGAAACTTGAAATTTTCAGTGGACATTAAGAAAGGATAGAGGAGCAGCTTTACGAAAATCAGGCTTCTATCTCTAAAAATATTGAGTATAGATGAGTATAGAGCAGAAAAACTACCTGAGGGGTGGCAACCCCCCCCCCCCCCCCATGTGCGGGCGAGAGTTAACCCGCGCCCCACTGGGGTCTGCGTATAACACGCCCTACTGGGGGGGGGGGCTATTCATAGCCCCCCCTCCTAACTCCGAAACTACTGGGCCGATCGTCAAAATTCAAACGGCGTCTGATAGCCCCGGAAAAACTGTCGAGCGAAACCTAATTTCATTGACCTCGAGGTCACCGATGACGTCACAGGTCAGGTCAAAGTAAAAATTATTAGCATTTTGGCTTGATTCACGTTTTGGGCTCTGGCCGCCGTCTTACAAGTCAGATCAGGCTCATTTTTGGATCACACACTCGTGAACAGATGCTCTAGCTACCCTGAGGGTACCAAACTTGTACTTTGATTTTCAGGTCAAGGTCAGGTCATCACAGGTCACGAAAATATTATATCATGCCGTCGGTCACGTGACACATGTTTTATGGTCCATTTAGGTCAGAGATTTCGAATTTGATGTCGTCTGTGTCATTCGAGGTCATTTTGAGTCGAATTTAGCTTATGTTAGGTCACTTTCAGGTCAAAAAAGGTCAAATTTTGAAGTTAAAATTTTTCAACAAAAGAAGGTGTCTATTGGATGCAGTTTGAGCTCAGGAACACGATGGTGCTATTTATATTGGCGTACGATGTCAAATACGTGCTGAAAAATTGATTTGAAAAATTAATAATTGTGAATTTTTTGCAATAATGCGTAAACTTGGCCATTTTTGAAGATATTTAGCTAAAACTTGCTAGAGTCAGTCATATTAATGCGTTCTATCACATATATTCCGGTTTTTTCGAAAAGTCAAAAACTTTTTGAAAAAAATGTAAAAATATAAATTTTGGAGATTATTATATAAAATTTTCGAAATTTTCAAAATTTCGAAAATCCGAGACAGCAGTTTGATAGCGCAGTCAATTCTGAGTCCTCTCATGCAAAGAAATTGGATCTAGCTTAAAAACTGAGCTCTTGGGAGCGATTGCCGTGGTTCAATGTTTTGCGTCGAAATCGGCCGAACATGACGTCACTCTGACGTCATTTCCGGCCGACCTATTACGAAGACCTAGGTACGAAGTTCAAATTTTGACACAAGGTGTCAAATTGATGCAGCCGAAGGTACTGAAAGTTTAGGCGTCGATACGTCAAGCGGTTCGGAAGTTATTGCAGAAAAACGGGAGGGGGGGCTATAAATAGCCCCCCCCCCCAGTGGGGCGCGGGTTAACAAGCGCCACAGAACGTGAATTACAACCTGCAGCTCTTGTAGCTGACACAGTTGAAACCATGCTTGTAATTTGTAACTCAACGCCTGAAAGGGGATATTTCTCTGGCATCGTGACAGGCACAGGTTCGTACCGTCAGTGGAGGCCCATGTTTAGGTAAACTCCAGAACCACTGCCTCCTGTGTATCCCAGAGTAGACGCCCCTCGCTTCTGTATCAACAACATACCTCTCCGGTATCCGTGATCTACTCAGGCCGGTAAACAGAGCAAAGGGGCGCGTGAAACGATGAGGTCTCACAAAACAGTTATGTGGGATATTAAACCCTGGGGAAGTGTATAGTTTAGTCATTCGTGCGAATGCATGTCCCAAATGTTATCGACGGACTTTTATATTCGTATCATTGATTTCGCCATAATCAGAGGATGTCCCGTGACCGTCTCGCCCTGCGCTCCCAAGTGGGACCCCGCTAGGGCTGCCACGATCCCACCGGGTCCCACCGGGATCCCACCGGCGCGCCGACGCTCCGCCCAGTAGGCGCCCCCGGTCGGCGGTCGCTCCCGCCGCGTGCGGCGGCTCCGCTCGGTACATATTTCACACATCTCCGGCGGCGCAAGTCGAGTACAAATCGCACCGAGGTACGTCCGGAATGTTATCAGTCTGAGCGCCAGTAACAGCCCACCCCGGGGGGGATGTGGACGGGAGTCTGCAGTGGGACTCCTCAAACAATGGTGCTCAATGGGGCGATGAATGGTGGCCACTTAGCTGAATGGAAAGTCATCAACATTTGCATAATAATTCGAGTCGCCTCACTAAATGGTGGCACATAACCAAATGGTAAGTTGGATCGACTGTATCGGTTACTGGTTGACAGGAATTTCACTGGAGCATTCTCAGCTCAAGGTATAACAATCGGCCCATCTGAGGCATCGTATTATTGTCGTGTCAGAGCCACCTAGTGTAACCGACCCTCTAACATTCCAACGAGTTCTCATTAAACCTTCCGGACAGTGGGCGAACGATGCTGATGTTTGGGAACGTCTCTCGGTGGCGTGGCGTTCCCATAGGACAGGTCCCGTATCGAATATTTATCTGGCCCCTCTCCGCGGGACACAGACGCGTATGACAGCCAGGACATCGGCCATGGCAAAACATGCGTGTGTAGTCGATGTGAACTCACAACAAATACTGAGGATGGAGCTGCCACCTGGGTGTTGGCTCCGACTGAAGAATTGCTGCATATCATTGCCGGAGGTGGCTAGTGATAAGTGATCAGTGATCAATTGTCACTGAACAATGAACAGTGGTCCACTGATCGCGGTTCAGAGCAGTGATCTTCCTCTCAGAATGCAGGGCTACGAAAGGAGTGGTGGTCGCCAAAGCTCTCTCCTCACCGAAACAACACCGCACGCCCGGCCCCCTCCTGCAGATCTCCCCACGACTCTGGACAGTTATATGCGAGCCGGCCAGTCTATTCCGTTAGCTCACCGAGATTTTACTGGGTGCTTGCCGTCACCCGCGCGGACTCAATTTTGAATTAGCGCCGACTAATGTCCGTACAGACCGGTCATGACCATCTATCTCGGGGGGCCACCCGCAGCGGTGGGCAGCGGACGCACCTGGGCTGCTGCCGCCCCGCCCAGCCACACATCACCTCTGACCGCCCCCATCCCCCACTGATCTCCTGGAGAAACAAACAGCCACGCCGGGCCTCAGCATTAATTGTGTCGGACGTGCGCGCTGTTCTGACCGCACCCCGGCTCCGCCCGAGCCATCACGACTGGACGGCCCAGTCACGCCGGCAGAGGGGCCGGCGAACAATCAGCAGTTTTGGCTAACCGCACCTTAGCCCCTCGCCGTCCTGAGCTTACCGACCCCACCTGCAGTTACAATAACTGCTGTGCTTGGCGCGTGCGTGCCAGGGTGCGCTCTGCATTTTGTTCACTTTTATCTCACTGAATGGTTAACTTAAGTATGAGAATCTGGAAACCATTTCGGAATTCAGGAAACGATTAGTTATCTATTTTTACGTCATGCCAGTTACCAATAATTGATAAGCTCTTTCCAAATCCACCATTGTGCAGTATACGCACTACGATCACACCCGCGCATATTTCACAACTCCGACTCCGACACAATTCTGATATGATGGCATCACCCTAACCTCATCTCCTCTTATCCACAGGGCGCGGTTTCGGACGCCGATTCGGCCCCGTCGCGCGGCCAGTCTCCCCTGGAAGGAGGATCTGACGCGGAGACCAATCACAGACCGATCAGACATCAGTCTCCGGAGCACGGTGTGCTGGAGAAGCTCAAACGACAGGTGGCCAGCGTCTCACAAGCACATACGATGGTAGGTGGAGGCTGGGATGATGGAGATGGGCAAGCGTCTCTAGGACCGGAGGATCTTTGTTGCTTACTTTTCGCATGCATATTTTGGTTACTCTTACCACGCAAAGGAAATGAGAAACCGGAATCATCCTCAGTTCAATAAATGAATATCTAAGTAAATCTTATGACGAATGATTTGTCGATTTTCAGGATACGAGCGACGAGTCTTCCGACTACCGGCTCCAAGATGGCATGATGTCTCGCGCGTCGGCCGATCCGTCGTCGCTGCCGCGCCACCGTCTGTCGCCGCAGTCGCTGCTGGCCGCCTCCATGGCCAGCAACCCGCCGTCGCTGGTGCCGCTGCCCGGCCTCGGCGGTCTGGCTGGCTACGGCGGCGCTGCCGGCCGGGCCAGCAGCGCGTCGCCGCCGGCCCGCGAGGCGGCTAGCCCGCCGAACAGCTCGTCGGGCCACTCGCCTCGCCAGCCGGCCGCCGCCACCGGCACGGGGAACACGCAGGCACCGTGGAACTACGAGGAACAGTTCAAACAGGTCAGTTCATACCGCACAATGCACATGATGCTCTTCATGGATGGATTGTAGAGGCACTGGCTCCACCAGAAGCACTGGCTAATTATCGGTTTTGCCCGGAATTAGTAATGCCAGCTCGTTGCACGTTTGTGGTTGCAGTTGAAGCTGCTCGTTGGTGTTGAAATCCGAAGCTGCCTGAACCGGATAACCCACTCGGTGCCACTTCGTACACGAAAAAGTTCTGAGCGTGGGCGTCAGTTCCATGAAACTTACGATTATCTAAGCTATATGTGCGCCACAGCGCAACACGAAAGGCACGACTGCACAGAGCGGCTGATGCGATGCGCTGATCCGTTCCACAAAATTACGGCACAGGCCGCCACGGGCGGTTCGGGCCTAACATAATCCCCCCGCTCGTAAACCGAACCAAGTAGCTAGGTAAGCATTGTAAATTGAACCTTACACGGATCCTTGATACTTGTATAATTCAGGGTTATTTGCTTTATCGCCAGGTAGCCGAGAGCAGCCGTGTATCATACACTGAGTGGACGTTTAGTGTGGCCGGGCGGGCAGTTTCATAACTAACGGACCGTGTGAGCTGTGGCGGAATCACGCCAAATACCCTGTCAAACAATAGACTTGATTGGCCAGTAAACATGCTGGGTACGGCTCGACGGCGTGTCGCACCCGCTCATGGTGGCCACAAGTCACGTCCGCGGCCGTAAACGCGGCGGCGGTGGGCTTGGCGGCGGCCGGTGCAGCGGCGCGCGCGCGCCGGCCGCCGGCTCGCGGTGAGCCGCTCATAATCGCCGAGCGGGCCGCTTTACTGCCGGCCAAGCGGCGCTGGCCCGCGCGCCGCGTCAGCGCAGCCGAATTTATCAGCAGTTCGGCACCACGCCGGCCGCCGCCGAGCTGTAGATTTATGTACCGCGCGCACGGCGGGCAGCACGTATTTCTGTATGACAAAGGCCTCGGCCGAGCGGTCGAGTCGGCCAACGGAGGTGGCGACGGGCGGAACGCGAGTTTCTGCGAATTGCAGAGCGCGCGGCGGCGGCGTGATGATTGCAGCCGATTGTGTGGTTGCTTTGTTATGATGTGAACCCATTATGTACACAGGCTTAGTCGTGATTGAGACCACGAGCTATTTTCCCCGAAGCGCCAACCGTTTAGTGAGTTGCATCGCGGCGATTTCTGCCATCCATCATGTCAAGCACTGTCATTAGGAGCTGGATAGTGGGACAATTTCACGCTGCGGAGCCATATCGTATTGAGACGAGAATGTGAAAACGGTGGTGCAATCGGGCAATATCGTTATGTTGCATGATGTGGGCTTGATGAAAGCGCCCTGTCGGCACATTACATTGAGTTTCGGACAGATCGAGGGGCCGTTTTCGTGAAGGCCATTCGAGCGTTATGGTCGGCGGTGAGATGCAGACTGGCCACTATAATTGGACTCTGGATTGTAGTTTTAGCAGGCGTGCTAATTTTAGATTGTGCTATGGCATATCTGGCTTGTTTGCGCCAGTGATGACTTGCTGAAATGACAACATAAACTGGGAGGCATGCCTTGGAATATTTAAATACAAAGGCTTCGGAGAACAACTATATATGGCCACAGCCTCACGCTGGGATTTATTTATACGGATTTGTGCTGTGAATGTATAAGCGTGTACCTATGGTTCTCGGCCATAGATAATTAGATGCATTATTTCTACTTTTGCCTGGAAGAGCATGCAGAAGCTAGCTTACTGCTGGATCGGGTAGAGTTTCGAATTAAAGGTAGTGTGCCAGCTTTCTTGGACCGTATGGAGTTAATGGCCCAGATAAGGAGAACCGGATTTTTAGAACTTATCCATACCTTCAAAACTCATGGAAACGTCTTAAATTCTTCAAATTTTGAGTACCCCAGTGCGAAATTCACCCCGACGGGTTGTCGGTCGTACCCCAACCACATTTCACACCACTATGAACAATAAATGCACACACTGAAATCGCTATTACCGATATGCTCATCCACAGATAACAGTAGTACTGGATTGGAAACAGGATTCCGGTGGCTGCAGTAAGAGGCCGAAAACAGAACCGAATATTTCGTGCCCAGACTTCGATATCTTCTCACACAGGCAAAAAAATGGTTTATGTGAATGAAACTTATAAAGAAGCAAACTAGCCGTGCTCGTGTTTATTGCTGCATTTTTGCATAATGGCAACTTATTTTACTAAACGTTGCTGGTTACACTTTTCTCACCGTGGTGAGGGAACGTATGCCACTGATTTGATTATAATGATTTCCCACTCTCATCCACAAAAAAGTACTTGTACATGGGAGTTCGATCTCTTTATTTACATGCTAATCGACACCAGTCCTGTCACAGCGAACCATCCAAACGTCACAATTCAACCAACGTCACAAAACACCCCTTCAAGTGTCACTTCGCTTCGCCTGCCCTCCCAATTTCATCAGCGACCTTACTTCCCCCGCCTTACATCTTCTTGACCCTGCTGAGCTTTGGCCTCTTGTCGCTCCTCGATCGCGTTGCACCTGGGGTGCAACCCGATTGCCGCTGGGGTGTCTGCTTCCTGACCTTCGATGGACAGCACTGTCTTGAGTGTCTGCCTCACTTATCAGTTACCATGTTTCCACACTTTCCAGCAAATAGATTGAAAACCGTCGCATGCATCTCTGGAAGGAGGCTCCTGACGTCGTGGCTATCATTGCAAACGACTTCCGGTCATTTCGACATCCCGGTTTACGACTATCTTCGTCACTGCTTGGTTGATCACAGACCAGCAGCTGGTTCCTGTTAGCTTCCGTCTTCGGCAGTTGCCTCCAAATATGGCAGATCCTCACGGTGAGGTCGATGTCTTCCTCGTCTTTCTCCAGTCGTACCTCCAGCGGCGTAGCCCCAAGATAGATCAGCAGGCTGGCGGAGGCACCGTACTTGTTACGCCTGGTGGCCGAGCGTGCCAAGGGCGCCAGAGCTGTGTTCCAGGGAGGCCTTGGCGCTGTCATCCAGGTCCTCCATTTCAGTGGATTTCGCCACCTCGGCCACCGGCTCCTGGATGACAAGTGCACCATCCTGCTGTCGCTCCTGCTGTGATGCTGATGGTGCCATTCGGGCGGAGGCGTCGGCGGGGCTGAAACGTGACCAGTGACCACCATCTGAGGCCCTTTAGTTCGACTTCGGAGTACCGCCTCATTCTCCAGGAACTGTCGGACACTCGACCAGTTGTAGTTGCCACCTGATAGCTGACATTGTCATTCGTGAAGAACGCATCGGTCTGGTCCTTCATAACCTGCTTCTGGTGTGAGTGGCGTGCGGATGCCATGGCTAGTTTTCGCTGGCCGCTCGTGCACAGGGGGCATCGCATAATCCACGCTGGTCAATACTGACAGGACTGCGCCGCTCTTGAGCCGACGGCGCTGTCTCGCATGCCGGTGCGAAATGACCGATCATCTTCGAAATTTTCCTTTCTGAAATGCAGCTCACACATGCAGCGGAATAGTCCTGATTTCACTCAGCCCGGTCAAGGTGACCCATGGCGCCAACCCACTGAGCCCGTAGAGATGTTTCGGTGAGAAAAAGCGAATAGGTGGCATGTGAGACATCTCCTGTTTTAATCTTTTGTTTCTCTTGGTTCGTTGGGTTGTAGCCAGAACGGCAGTTTTTTACCGCTCATTCCCCTCCTCCATTGTTGATGTACCTATACGTATGGAAGGCTTTGCACCACACTTTGTTTTCAAAAGAAAACAACACGCATTGTGCCCTCTAAATAATCAAATTAAAAGTGAAATACTTTAATTTTTCAAGCAAATGAAAGTAACATTGGTAGCTTCGATTTTAAATGTAAACGACAAAACACAAAAATGACGATTTCTTGCAATACACAACACACAAATTATCCACCCAGCAGCACGCGAGAATCCCATTTTGGCGCCGTCGCATAAAAACATTCGGCCTCTTACTGCAACTGCCAATATTCTGTTTCCAATCCAGTACTACTGTTATCTGTGGCTCATCCAATCAAGTTTCGATAAACCCGTTCATCATCATCTCCTGCGGTTTCGAACACGCCTGTTAGGTGGCTTCTGATGCTCGTCGAGGTCGGAATTTCCAAATACGCGTGGTGCGTCGGGCCGCGCGCTCTGACTTCGGCCAAGAAAAATGCGTCAGCTGATCATTGTCATTTCTGCCACTTGCGTGTGGTGAAATGGGGTCATAACTTATAAGGCGGCTTTTTCATATCAATTATTTTACATAAAATCATATTTCAAACCATAAATAATGTTCGACAGCCAAATAAAAGAAACAATACAATACGGGCTTACAGTTTAAGGCTCGACATTGTGTTGTCTACGATTAGACAGCTGATAACTCATTCCCGTGCGTCGTATGGTCGTAACACTATAATGACCTTTGCTTATTGTCACAAGTGCACCGCATTCGCGATTGTTGCCCGACGCCTGTTTGCAGGTGAGCCCACTACAGTTGTTATACATATAAAAACCGAAAAACTTTTAGGCGAAAAAGGCACTATTCCAGGCCCATTTTTGATTTTTTTGCGATATTAGGTAAAAACAGAAGCTTCTTATCCTAGGAAAAATAAAATGGGAAATCTTTCAAAGGTGGCACACTACCTTTAATGGCTTCATTGTTAATATCTTACGATTCATCCGCTGTGAGCTCTACCGCACACGGCTAGCATACTAATTAATGTCTGGTTTATTCATGACTGAATCATCCTGGCCGCTCGGACCGGTAGTCGTTAGAAGACCGCTTAGTACTGTTGCGCTGCTGGACAAGTTATCTGACGCATTTAGCATTGAATGATTATTAGGGTGTGTCATTTTGGGCACTTTTTTCGCAAAACATGGTGCTCCACTGATTTTATCGTGCCCCAGACACGTAGAAACCGTGTGACATTTTTTATTTCCCCCAAATATTAACACCCATGCGGCGCCGACCGCCGACACTTTGGCCTATCTCTCAGCATTAGCGACCTCAGCGCCCCTAGCGGCAATGTTTTGAACTAACACGCTCGCTATGCTTTGGGAGCTTACGATCATCATTAAATGCATTTTACCGAAATGACGCCTTGCTGCTGGCTTGTCTGGCACTCAGAATGTTGGTGAAAATGTGATGTTATGCATCTTAAAGCACGAAATAGTTCTGTGTTAATGTATATTGCATAGTACTACCCCCGATCCCCGTCCTGGTCTGACGGGATACGTACGAGCGCATGTTTATAGTGCCTGCTATTAGGTGTCACGTTTTTTTTTGTAGCGTCGTTCACTGCATAGACCCCCAGATTTATACTGGACCATTTTGGTTCCAGATGGTATTTGATTTGGCGTGATGAGAACATTATGACGTACAACGGTGGTAAAGTCGTTGATTGATACAGGTTTACTCGCTCCGGTGGGAGGCAGTAGCGGCGGAACACCTTCAATTAAGTGGAGGGGGGGGGGGGGGGCACTGCCGACTTTTGGTCCCATTCTTTCCATGCAACGCCCATAGGGCTAATGTTAAAATGCCCAAATCAGAGGGGGCACGGTGCCCCGGTGCCCTCCCCGTTCCGCCGCTTATGGTGGGAGGGCGGCGTGTGGGACTCAGAAGGAGACTAATGGCTTGTGTTGTGCCTTTGGTAGGACCCTCAGTATCACCGATGCAGGGCCTTCAGAGCCTCCAATTAGGGGCCTTTAGAGGCACTGGTGTGGGGTCCTCACAGACGCCCGTGTGGCCCCTCAGAGGTGCTAGTGTGAATCCCTCATAAGCGCCGGTGAGGGTCCTCACAGAATACAGACGCCGTTGTGGACCCTCAGAGACACTGGTGTGGGTCCGTTACATGTGGGTGTGTGGCCCTTAGAGCTGCTGGTGCGAACCCTTTAAAAGTCGGCAGGGGGCCCTCAACGACCGGGGAGGGGGACCTCAGACCGGCAAGGGGCCCACAGAGGCCGGCGGCATTTTCAGAAGCGCTGTGGGGTCCTTAGATACCGACAAGGTACTCTGAGACGCCAGTGCGGCCCTCAGTCTCTGGTGTAGGGCCCTCAGAGTTGCAGGTAGGTGGCCGTCAGATATGCTTTTGCCGAACCCTCACAGGCGCAGGTGTGGTTACCTCAGAGCCACCAATATAGGGTTGTATAAATAGTGTGGCACTGGCTTGGGGGACCCTCAGTGGTGTCCTTATGGGCCCTTAGAACCACGGTGCTGGTTGTGAACCCTCAGAGGCCCTGCTGAGGGCCCTCACGGTCTCCGTTATGGGATCCTCAGAAGCCGGCGTAGACCCTGACGGAGATCTTATTGTGGCTACTTAGGGGCTCATGAGGTGCTCTTACGAGACCTGTGAGGTCTTTCTCAGCTGAAATATAGTCAGCGTGGACCCTCAGAGGTCAGTTGGTACCGCAGGGGTCTTTATGGCCGGGTGGGCTCTCAGAAGCACCAGTGAGGGCCCTCAGTCTCACAATCGTCGTAATGGGGCCGTCAGAGACATTGGTGTGAGGCCATTACTGATTACAGGTTGGCGTAAGGCTCTAGATATGGCCCCTCTTGGGCCGGCAAGGACTCTCAGAGGCACGCTAGCGGCCATAAGAGGCCGGTAAAGGGCCCTCAGAGGCCGCCAGTAGCCTTCAGAAGCCGGCGTGTAACCCTCATGGACAATTTAGTGAGGCTTCTTTGGACTCACGAGGTGCTGTTACGAGCCCTATTCTTTCTGAATCGAAATATGGCCAGCATAGACCCTGAGCGGTAAACCGGTGCCACAGAGCCCCTCCGACCCGAGGGGTCCTCTGAATGCGATAGGGGGGGGGGGACTAGATGGCACGTGCCTCCTGGGACCCCCTGACTACGCTACTATTTCATATGCGTCATGTCAGGTATTTTGGGCTTGCACCCCAACTTGAAGAATGTTCCTGGGCCCCTGTGATAATATATTGTATTCATTATAGGTATTCGTCATTAGCTTGCACTCTCTGCAATCTGCCCATACTATTATTTGTCCCTAGACGCGCTTACAGAGAGCAGGGATAAGCCCATACAGGCAACGGCCTGTTAGTTTCGCAAACAGCCGCCAGGGGCGCTAGGGTCGCCTATGTTGTGAGATAGGGCAAACTTCTCTCGCTCGGCGCCGCCTGGGGGTTAAAATTTGCGGGAAATTAACAATGCCACGCCCTTTCCACATGAGTAGAGCACAATAAAATCGATGGAGCACCTTGCATTGCGATTAGTGACACACCCTAATGATTATCAACGCGCTTCCCAGTGTCTCTACTATTTTGCCCTTTTTTGGTATCAATAATCAAACTGTTCTTTGCCGAGCTGTAACGCAGCCGTATACCAGTATGGCATCGCGATGCTCACTAAGAACCCATATCGTACAGTGTACTTACTCTGCACTACTGTCTAGTATCGTACCCTATCACCCCCAATCAAAAGGTTTCCTATACCTCACTGTACCGTACCGAACTACATATGCCAACCACCAGACAGGCGCCTCGATCTGGCAGGTACCGGTCCGGCCCGACCGACCAGACTTTCACTGGCCCCGCCCCCGAACATCGGTCGATATTAAACACAGGAAGACATCCATATTTATGGCGCCCCAGTTGGCGGCTTTACGGCGACGGCGCAGGAAAGGCGCGGCAAAAAGCGCGCGCCGCCGATTGGTCGACATTAGCGGCGCCTGCCGGAAGGTGGCGGTGGTTTGAGACAATGCAGTCGTGGAGGGGGTCCAAAAAAGGGTAGCCTTCAGGCGGATAACCCGACAGGCGCCCCTGCATACGGGCCTGGCAGTTGGTTTGCATAGTGCTGGGCGCAATTAAAAGTGAAGTTTTTGCTCACAAAAAAAAACTAAAGTCGTATTAGTATTTTGTCGCCTACCTAAATGATATTGAATTATTGAGAACAGCTTCAGCATCTCACGGAGCTACCTGAGCTAAGGAATCTTAGCCGTACAGCAATGTATTTCCACTGTGCACAAGCCCAGACCAAAGCACGCTAAACTAGTGCCAAATTCATTTACCCAGTTAACACATGTCTGCTCTATTACGTTTCTTGGATACAAGATCCCATTCATCGTGACAGCACGCCGCGTTAGATTGATGAATCCTTCCGTTACGAACCCCAATACTGGAGCTCGAGACCAGTCGCCAGATGGTCGACAGTTGTCTCTGGGCCGGAAATCAGAGATCCCTGCTCTCTCACCATGAAACTGGGAGGGCGTTGTGATAGGGTGACTGGGGCGGGTGTGCTTGGCGATACGGGTAGGGCGACACAGCACGTGTGACTGGCTGACACGTGTGACGACCCACACGTGCTGCCGAGACAGCAGAAGGCTGCTCAGAACCGACGGAAATGGGGTGAATGCTGGCTTTGATTCTTTATGGGACCCCACGTGGATCACAGACGGAAGAAGTGAACACATTAATTATTGCTCACCTTCATCCTAATCCTGAAGCTTGTTTTTCTCTAGTGTGAAATGAAACATAGTAGTTACTTTGCATTGTTCGCTATATCGCTAATATTTTTTGCTGATTCGGAGGGCTCTTTATTTCGAGGGTCATTATTGCTCTACATTAAACCAATGATAAGATGAATGCCTGCACAACGTGCAGCTCATTCTACCTGCATCAAACAATGTTCCTATTCCGGATCGTCATCATACTAAGCCTTTTTATGGCGAGACTTCAGCGGCGCCCATAATGGCCTAGGCCTCTGCTGACCTGGTCCGCTGCTGGCCACGTCCTCTACTGGCCGAGCACGACGGCGTATGATTGGCCCTGGATATCAGACGACCGCTGTGATAATCACTTCCCGTCTACTCTGCGACCGCCCCACCCAGTGAGGGGCCGCCTCCGCCCTCTGTGCCGAGAGAGAGAGAGAGAGAGAGAGAGAGAGAGAGAGAGAGAGAGAGAGAGAGAGAGAGAGAGAGAGAGAGAGCCGCAGAGGTAGAGAGGAAGATGATGGATGACACGGCCAGTACGGGGCGGATAAATATCCCGCTGCTCTCCGGTCCCGCAGAGATATCGCTGCTGAGATCCATTCATCATCGTATCGCCGGCTGTATCGGTCTTATTTTAGGCTGATGTGCGCACCGGGCTGCTGCTTCTGTGGAGGAAGCCGGTGCGCTCAGTATCGCCGAGTCTTTCTCCTGTCTGATGGAAAAGCACAGACCACGTCTCAGCTCAGCCGGCACGCCCTACGCTTGATCATCGCCCTGGCCTAGTCTCTTGCTCGACAACCACCCCAACTCCGTGTCAAGCCACCGTTACCGACTACCTCATCTCTCGGTCCGATTTATGGCTCAGAGTCGACGCATCAGTCATCATCAGCGCCGTTCGTCGGTGCCGACGGTAGCCGTTCGTCGGTGCCGACGGTAACGGCAGAGTCGTTATCGACGCGCAGGTGCGCCCGTCTCACGGCGTCGGCCGACGGCCCCGGAGTCGACGGCTAGAGATGATACAAATGGTGAAGTGGCATGCCAAGTCGGCCGAGTTAATGGGAGCAAATTGACGTGATGAATTCAACGGCAACGATGCACATGAAAATAGCTTTCAAGAAATGCTGGCCTCTCAACGAAATGTTGGCTTCTCAACGAATGGGGTGTAATGTCCCGGACTCCCGATCATATGAATGGTTGAGTTTGCTCATTTGTATCATGGTGTAGCATCAAGTAAAATACATGTTTATCAAGTACATGTAGCGCACACGTTTTCTTGGCCACTCACAGGTCGTCATAAGACCTTTGCTAGCTCGGAAATCAAGCGTGATACGTTTATGTGATGAAAGGCAGTCTTCCAATAGATGCCAAGCGGTACAGCATACCAAGTCAGGCGGCTTGAAGATGATCAGCGCAATTGCCTTATAATTGTTACTTTTATGTGTTACCCTGCAGTCTCCGATAGCTCGTAGTGTTGTGCGGTGCAGTATACCAACTACCAGAAGCTACCTTGGGCAATGGATGGCATTGGCACCAAATGGTGGTCGTTTTTCACGATGTTTGTGCTATCCTTTACATTTTCTTGCATTCAATTACGAACAGGTAGCTGTGGTTCTTTTGGTATTCCTACTGCCCTTTGGCCCACAATTGAATTATGACAGCCAAGCCCGTCTCCACTCGCATAGGCGGCGGAACGGGGAGGGCACCGGGGCACCGTGCCCCCCTTTGATTTAGGCATTTTAACATTAGCCCTATGGGCGTTGTATGGAAAGAATGGGACCAAAAGTCGGCAGTGTCCCCCTTAATTGAAGGTGTTCCGCCGCTACTGTCCACTCGTCGCAAATCGAGTCAGTCAGATCCTAGTCGATGAATTAACGGGGCACAAAAACACGAGCGCTGCAGAAACAAAGAGTTCGTCTTTTCCCTCAATGGTGTTGGTCATTTCAGTTAGATGAGGTCCTTTTGTACCACACAGACTCGCACGGTAAAAACAAATTTGTATCGTCGTGACCTCTCAGTTCGCAGCTAAAAAAATCGGTGTCACACGTCATCCTCTCCCAGAAAGCAGGACAGGATATAAAGCACATGACACACAGTGGATTACGCCGTTGGCATTTCAAGTTTCGTCACGCTGACCCCGACTGTCAGATTGGGGCGGCGTGACGTCGGTCCGACGCCGTGGGTCGTGTCACGGACAGGATATGGCGGCAGGTGACGAGCCAGTCACTGTCAACGAGTACTTTACCTCCGGTCCGGGTCAGGTGAAAACAACAACAGCCGTGAAACACGTGGCTGGGACACACTTCAAGCGCTGAAATGTAAAACGGAAAGTTATTTAGATAATTTAATTATCCATTTGATATGCAACCATTTGCTATTGGCTATGTTCGGTCATTGTCTTTAACTTTAATTGATTTTTGCATCCTATCTTGCTCTTTTATAAAGATGAACCAAGCACATTGGGGCTACCCCCCCCCCCCCCCCCCAACCGGCATCCACGAATACAGAAACTTGTGCGGAAGCGCCAGGAAGCCTTAGCGGCGCCGACCGACCCGGGAGCCGTCAATTGAAATTCAGACCGGGAATTGGATAAATTCACGTCCGCTTGTTTGGCTTCAAATCAATCGACCCATAGGTTACGGGCCATCTCATTAAATGCGGTGCCGGCGATGGACTGAATTTATGATGGCCTCCTGCGGTGAAGGTCGACCTGCAGGAGCTGACATCGAGGAGCAGAGGTGATGTTTGGCAGCGGCTGAGGACAGAATATAGTCCTCTGAGAGAACAAGATGAGATCGGTGTCCTCATAGGGTAGAGTGGCTGTATGACTACCTATAGACTGTAGTTCTTTGACGCAGCACAACGCACTTCATATTTTTTATTCACCACCGAGTTCTAACATTATCGCAGAACACTAAAAGCCATTGCCCATGGTCATCACTGCTGTGAGGTCCTTGCTTATTCGCATTTTATAGTGTTCATATATTGAAGACTTGTGGATGATCACTTGAAATAATCGAAAACAGTTTGAAATAATCGACACAGCTCAAAAGAGTCGCAGTTGTGTTGCCACATGTCCCTCGGACTCAGGTGCTGGCATAGGGGGGGGGGGACAGAAGGGTAGGGATATGACAGGTGACATTTCGTCAGTCACCAATGGCAAATAAAGGTTAGACTTCGCCGATCCATCGACACCAAATATCGCCGGTATTGTGACGAAATTAGCTACCTACGTCACTGGGTACCACTGACCAAGGCTCCACCTCAGCGGGCTGACCATGGCGCCACTCAAAGTGCATCGCCGTAGCCGAAATCGGGCAACCGCGCCGCGTTAATCACATTTTTGCAATGATGATAGCGTGCAGACATGCCCTAAGTGCCGCAATTACAACCAAATTCATTCGCTGTTATTGGGTAGCCAAATATTATCCTGTGTGTATGGCATGGGTATGTGGTTTTTAATCGGCATTCAGTGGGTAATCAAGTACTATAAATGTGCAGTACAAACTGGGCTGGAATGTGCGGAGCGATTACACAGCCGTGGCGAGCCTGGGCCATTTCATTGTCATTATTGCTGGTTCCATATTATGTGCGCATCGTGCAAGATTACATTTGGTTGCGTGGTATGGGTCGTTATGTTAGCGCTGTAGATGCGTATTATATCAATTTCAAAGGCATTCATATTATATTTTCGGCGTAGAGTAGTAAGTGTCGTAATGCCTGAAACATTTAGTTTTATTCATAACACGTGAAAATGTATCTATTGTAGAGCAATGTCTATTGTCTACAGTCGTAGCATCCAGCGTATAGCTTTTGCAACTGATGTTTAACGAGGACTCAACTAAATGGTTTTGTAAACGGTATTTTTATCTTTGTTAAAATACCACCGGGTACCACTCTGTCATAAATAACGTTACTGATAATAATTTTACTGTATAAGTCTTGGTCCCAGGCTAGCTGTATTTTCCCTGATCAGAACCAGCGATTGCGATTTATGCGTCTCGATGACAAATGGAATGGCTGAGCCATTTCGTAACGCAGCCCCGCCAGCGCTACAAGAGAGATCACGAAATCCATTTCACGCACTCACTAATCCATCAGGATGGCCCACTTGGATTGTGTTTGGCAGCACTTTTTTGATAGTGATATTCTTGCGTTTCAGTTGTACGAGATCGACGAAAACCCCAAGCGCAAGGAGTTTCTGGACGAGTTGTTCCGGTTCATGCAGGAAAGAGGTGAGTTTCATGTTGAGGCTAGCTCTGGATTTATTTTTTTGTACTGTAAGTGATAAGGCATCGAACGAAGTGGCTAAATGCACAGACGACTCTGAAGTAGACTCGTATTATCCGCTCCGCGGGCCGTGAGTCGACTCACGGCCCGAATCACCATTCCGTTCCGATATCGTTACACGTGACCACCCGCCGATCAGAGCCCGTCGCTGTTTGGTAACACACCGACCATCACGTGATCGGTCACGTGAGGTGTCGGTCGGACGGCCGGCGCGCTGCGAGTCGGCGGGCGGCCGGTGCCCACCACCGCGCCGATTTATGATAATTCCCGATCGTCCGTGGGAAGGCAGCTCCAATCACTCAGTGTGAACTCGAACGTAAGACATGCTGAGCGATCAGCCAGGGATCGGCTGGTGGTCAGTCGACCGGGACTGGAAAGTAGGCGGTATAGAGTGGCAAGAGATATTACATTTAGCGCTGAGTTTATCAGAGACATGTCCGAACGACACCCGTAGGTGTGTTGTTAATTGATCTAATATCTTTACGTTTATGATATCAATTGTTTGTGTGATACGAAACATGCGAGTAGGAGTTGAACGCTGCTTTTGAATAATAGTTCAACTTCAGAATACTGTGCAGTGAAAATAATTGAGGGACTCTGCGCCAGGCGAATAATCATGTGACTTTTTGTCGCACTTGAAAGTTTATTAGGAGTATCAATACTAATGGCGCTGAAAGCTAGACTAGGTTTCATTTAATTCTGCACGGGCGTCCAGAAGTTTGTTCCAAACTCAGCAAGTGTTTTTGTGCCGGGCTCGGAACTCGTCTTGACAAACAAATGGTCCGTTTTTGCTGTCCGGTGGTGGAAAACACAAGTAGCCTTGGCAGGACAGGACAGCGAATTAGATAAAGTGTCGCGCAAAAACAGGCACAGCGTGGTGCTTGATATGATATACTGCACAGGCACAAATCGAGGCGTTAACAGGACATGGAGCCTGAGTGTCTACTGAATCAACTGACGGTGACATTGATTGCTTTAACCATCTCACAATGAGTCTTCTGAGTGCTGATGAATCAGGACGTTTATAAGCTCCTTGACTGTTAGTTTGTCTGATAGTGCTATCGATTAATTTTCAGCGTTTCCTTTTCTACGATTTCATTCCAGGCTTTATGCATCTTTTAATTTCAATTGAAAGACTGTGATAGTTGTTCCCTTATTTACACTAGGTATATTTAAAAACTCATACATTCCCATCAGCATCATCCTTTCTCAAGAGAAAGGTGAGCATAAGTATGCTACAGACAAGCCTTACGTGAATGAAATAACCGTCAACTATAAAGGATCATATCAGAGACCAATAAAGCACGAATTCGCTGAGCGGCCGGCACCGGCCATAAACCCACACTGGAGACATGCAAAAAGTGGCGATAAATCAATGGGCTCCTGCCCGCGTTGTCGGACGATAACTTGTGTCTCCAACTGGGACGGGCCGGGCTCCCCACGGCACGGGTGACGTCGGCTCGCCGGCACGGGAGAGTCGCATACCGGGCCGGCTGGAGGAGGCGCGGCCGGGCCCTCCCATCACCGGCTGAGCGGCCTTTGTCTCCCCAGAGCGCCCGTTGTCTCATTCGTGCGTCCGGCGTGTCTCCTCCGTGCCTCGGCTCATCCTCTTTGTGCTTCACCAATAGAGGAAGGCAATCAGTCTCCCTCGTTGAACATCTTCCCCTGAATCTATCAGTTTCCACAATAACAGTCAAACCCGTAAGCTTGCGTCATCGATACATCGCATGTTGGTCATCCCTTGTTCGTATAATTCCTTGATCTACTTGTTTGTTTAGTTGATGTTTTCCCTGCCTCGACGGCCTGACTTTGCCATAAGCATTCCCCTGCATGCTACCTTTTCTCCTGCCTTACCAGTGTAACCAGTTACCAGCGATCGATTCATCACATGATCTAGCATTATCCGCAACCGAACTGTCCCATTATCCACTTTTTGTCTGTTCTGTTATTTGTATTTCATCATGCACTGCTACCACTTTATCCGCATCCAGTCTGCCCTGTCATACACATCCCGTCTATACACATATGCATTCTATCATCCATACCCCGGCCTGTTCTGTTACCCGTATTCTGTCCTGCCCTGTTATCCTATCCGTACCCAGCCCTGTCCTGTTATCCACCCATTCGGGTCTGTCCTGTGACTAATTCGCTCAGTTGCGGTGGAATTCGGCAGGTCCACCGGGCCCATTGTCACCGCCGGTGGCCACTGCGCCGGACCCCTGGAATTGGGTATCCCTCGCCTGTTGGGGACGATCAATCAGCCTCTGCGACGCCCCGCCCAGTAAAGCTGTCTACATAAAACGATACGAAATTACCGGGTCGACCGTCGGCGCCGCGCCGACGCATTTCTCCCGTGTCAAACGCTCGGCGGACGCTCCACGTGTAATTTCCCGGCGTCGGTCCGACCAGGGACATTATGGGTTTACGAGAGGCACCCCCGAATGGCCCGGATGGACATTATCTCAGCGGGTTTTATGTGATTGGATGCTACAATTTTATGCCAGAGTCGAAAAGAGCCAAGGCCAGTGAGGCAGTGCTTCTTCTGGGCAGGGACATAGCGCGTGCACATGAAACGGCGAGGGCGGAGTCGGCTGGCGGGGGATAAATAACGAGCGCCGCTTTGTAGAAATTCACTTTGTAATCTAGTATACCGAATGTATGCTATTCTTTCTCGGAATATTGCGCCTCAGGAGTGCGATGGAAACAGAAAGGTTTAACACAGTGACTCATTTAGTGTCAACAAATGTTTCATTCTTGTGGAAGCCATGAAACTGCTGAACCGACAGTAAATTTTCATGAGCTGCCCAATCCAAAATATCCTCATATGGCCGTCGATTTTCCAAATTTAATCAGCCAGCTGCACATCTGCTCGGCTGACGTCCGTCCCGTATCATGTTACGACACCCGGCTACTGTCCAGCTCGCGTCGGTTCCGACAGCTGTTTCGTCGAGGCCGACGACCCCCTCTCTCACCCCTCACTCCCGTCTCCAGTTGGCCGGGTGATGGGCGCCGTGATGCGCCCCATTCCATTCCACCTCACAGAGACTGCGGTCGACTCCTGTGCTGTCACTCAGTTCACCTCATCCCGGGCAGCCACCTGCCGCGACCGATGCTGACGTCACTTCCGGTGGCGGGTCACTGACCCCGGGTGTCGGCAGGGGTGACGAGGGGAGAGTGTTTATGTCGGCACGTGTGTCTGTCGGGAGCGACGCGTCGACGCTCGCTCGCCGGGCGACAGCTGAGGGATCAGGGTAGTTAGCGGATCTTCAGCTGCTAAGACTCGCGCCTGAACGCACGCCTATCTCGGAAGGAGAAAAAATTTACTGCAAATGAAGCCAAGCCTGATTATGTATTTGATTCCGATTTTCAAACTAAAAATAATGAAGGTAATATCACAAAGCTATGCAGAACGGTAAAAGTAGACAGTAGTCATGTTAAACGATTATTTAGCAATGGCATACCCAGTATCCACTGAAATGCGCGTTTTAGACGGGTTGAGCTCAACATTTCGATTGCCTTTTGAGGTCCCTGCTCTGTCGCCTGTGGTTTGTCCTTCACCCTTCCCACGGGGAGCATTCCTGCATTCTGACCCGAATTCCGTGGGCGGCTTCATACCAACCATCGTGGGGCGGCCCGCTGGGAGGGTCCACCAGCCCCGTATCGCCCCATCTGATTATATCAGGGTCCCACCGAGGTCAGAAACTCGCCCGGATTCGCTGTGGACCCCAAGCAGCTGGGTGCTACTGACACTGAGCGCTCCGTCAATACGAGACAGATTCGCAATTCTCGGGAACTGGAATTGATGTAATCTTCTTGCTAAGCTCGTTCGCCAGACAGTCGAAACGTCTGTCATGAGTTCAGCACCAGATTCGGACTGTTATCAAGGAAGCCATATAGCCGCTGCGGAGTCCCTCGAACCCTGGCGGTCTGTCGATTGGCCTTGACCGCGTGACAATGAATCAATTAATTTGTGGTGTTTGAATGCATGCGTACAATGTGGTGCAGTCTTATCTTGTGAATAAAACATGCGTTTTTCTTCTTTTCGCAGGGACTCCGATCAATCGCCTGCCAATCATGGCCAAGCAAGTTCTGGATATGTATGAGCTCTACAACCTCGTGGTGGCACGCGGCGGCTTGGTAGAAGTCATCAACAAGAAACTGTGGCAGGAGATCATCAAGGGCCTGAAGTTGCCCTCCTCCATCACATCAGCTGCATTCACTCTCAGAACACAGTGAGTGCTCGGTGGTCAGTCATCGGAACCAATCACTTTCGATATCAAGCTCCACTCACTTTCAAACTCTGTTCGAAGGCCCGCGCCTGCCGGCCCTGTGTTCCGCGCAGACGCCCCAAACGTTCACGGAAGGCGTAAGAGCTCATTCAACTTCGGAGAACACGCCCAGGCTCCGTCTCAGCGTTCACGAATCACGATTGCAGGCCGCCACGGGTAGACATCCTTTGTTGCTAGCCCGGAAGTAGCGCCGACGTCCGCCAGGGCTGAGCTTCGAGCTCCCATTCCCCAGCTCTCAGCTCCTGGATCCCAAATCTCAACCGCCGTCTCCCAGCTCCCCACAAAGGCCCCACCACAGTCGCGGCCGGGCTGCTCTCATTTGGCCGTAATGGCATGCAGGAAGCCGGGCCGAATCTGGGCGCGATCCGACCTCTTACTGCCGACTGCCGGCGGTGGCCGCCGTCTTCCCATGACCGGCCGGCCCGCAATAAACCGTATCACTTGTTGAAAGCGGTCGCCATTCCGGCACCAGCGGAATTACATAAATTATTGCCGGTTTATACGCGCCATAAGCGGTTTGGTGTTGGCCCCAGCTCGGACGATTCCTGGATTTAATATCAATAAAACATGACGGTGAATGAGTGCGCCGCACGCCAGACACTCATAACCGTCGATATAAAGGCACGAACTGCGGCGGCCGCTCCCACCCTCTCTCTCGCCCTCTTTCCGGCCCTGGCTCTCTCCCTCTCCCTATCTACGGGCGAGCGCAAATGTCGGCCCTGTGCACGGGGCCATTTTTGGCGAGCGTTTTGGCGATGGATGATCAATTGGGGCACTCCAATCAATAATTTGAATCGATAATTGGCCAGAAGACTAACAAAAATAGCAACAAAAGCACACATTGCAAGGTTGGCGAAAATTTGGGAATGCTCATTGCTTGGTCTAGTTCGAATCGGGAAAATTATAGTGCCACTCATCAAGCAATTATTATTTTGAGGAAAAAAAATGTATCGTAGCAAGTGCAAGCTAGGCATCGACGGGCCTTTCTACTGACTATGCATAAAAGTTGATAGATAAAGAATGATCGTAAGATGCATAATAACCAGTAAAACGCCTTTTGGGCGAAGAACGAGCGAGCGAGATAGTGAGCCCTGCACGTGCGGAAGGGCGAGAGGGTACTTCCAACGGGCTTGCGCAAAGCACCCTTCTAACCGGTCGGTGTGCCAAATTTGAACGCAATCGGCCCAGCCGTTCCTGAGATCTGGAAGCGGCACTCTGCACGTGCGCACGTGCAAACGGGGTCCAAACTGACTTTTGCACGGCACCCTGCTAACCGGTTCCCAACCGTGTACCAAATTTGAGCGCAATCGGCCCAGCCGTTCTCGAGATCTGGAAACGCCCCCTGCACGTGCGCACGTGCAGTAGCACCCTAACCGCAATACATGGGAATGCATTGCCTGGTGGGTGCCTACCTGCATGCCAAGTTTCAGCAAAATCGCCTCAGTAATTACCGAGTTATTAAAATGGGAACAAATTTGACACCTCTTATTGTATTCTGCACGTGCAATGGGGGTCACTCACATGCATCGAGAGTATCCTATTTTTGGTAGAAGGGATGCAGCTACCCTACAAAAATTACCGCAAGTCAATCACCCAAGCAGCTGCTGAGATATGAGCCTCTCAAAATCACTACTTTTGCAAAACAGCTTGAACACCCTTGACTTTTCACGTGGCACGTGCCACGACGTTCACTGAGGTGTATCAAAAGTAGTCAATTACGGGGTAGAAGGGATGGGGCTACCCAGCAAAAAAAAGACCGCAGGTCAATCGGTCCAGCGGTTGCTGAGATATAAGCCTCTCAAAAGCGTTACAGGCCGGGCCGGGCCGGGCCGGGCCGGGCCGCTCATACTGAGATTTTTCCGTTATATTGAAAAGACTCGCTTCGCTCGCTGCGCTCGCTCGCTCGTAATCACATATCAGCTGCACCCAAATGTATATCGACCACCTGTGTCTTCTCATCTCCAGGTACATGAAGTACCTGTACCCCCTGGAGTGTCAGAAGGAGGGTCTGAGCAGTCCTGCCGACCTCCAGGCGGCCATCGACGGCAACCGACGGGAGGGTCGACGGGGAGGCTACAGCGCCGCCTCTTACGCCGACTTCTCTCAGCGTGCTCCACTCCTCGCCAGGTAAGGCACTGGTTAGTCAGCGAAGGTATAGACACGGTAGCTTTTCTATTTAACATTTTGACGTCAATATTCAATAATGTTTGCTTGACTTGGCATAGCTTCGTCTTTTCGAGTAGGTATTACAGGCCTTTCTTCGCTTTGCAAATGTGTCTTTACTGCCTGAAGTCCGAGCAACAAGTGTGTTATTTTTTTCATTTCAGTCCCATGGCTCCGTCGTTCGGTCTCGGTAACGGGATGCCGATGCCGACATCGCTGCACCAGCAGGGTCTGTCTCCGCTGTCACTGGTCACCAGTCGGCCGGCCGCGCCCGGATCCAACGGACCCGCCGGACACCCCATGCCGCCCAGTGAGTATCCGGGATCCAGGGGACCCGCCGGACACCCCATGCCGCCCAGTGAGTATCCAGGATCCAAACGGACCCGCCGGACACCCCATGTCAACCATTCAGAACCGGACTTTTCCCGTGCTTTTGTGTAATAATAACCCTCCTTATGACAGCGGAGAGGTCATCCTGGCATTCATTTTCCAGCGCTGTGGGGCGCTTATTTACCGGCGTGGTGGGACATTTATTTATCGGTGTCAGCAAAGGCCTGACATATCCGGTGGTTAAAAAATAATCAAGACAGATTCGAAGGGTAGTCAAAACCGTCAAAACCCCTTAGGAATGAGACCCACCGGACAAGACATCGTTAAAACGCACGATGATCGATTGCCGAAAGTAGTGTTATTTATTTTCGTTGATTGGGCCGGGGTTCGGGCCTGTTTAAAGCTCATTAGTGGCCGTTTTCAGTAGTTTCGCCCGATTTACATAACCGCACAGCGTGTCATTATCACCGCTACGGCCGCCCAGGCCGTAAGCAAATAGCACCACTGGGTCCACAGATTCCCCTCATGTCCGGCTTTCGCGTTTGACGCGAGCACTAGTCAGCGAGTTTGCCGCGCTGCGTTTCTGCTGGGCTATACGCGTTGAACTTGGCATGTCTGGCAGGCGCCGCTATTGCGCCAGGTATATATCGATACCATACCGAGGCCGCGATGACATGCACACGCACCGACCAGTTGGCGACATGTTGACCCTGTTAATGTCATCTAGACCGCCTTGCCGACGCCGGGTCTAAGCCAACAGAAATGTGACGCCCACACCACGTGGTCAGAGTATAACCGGATCCAGTCATTCCAGCCGGTGGTCCAACCTACATACACTAACCGTCGCGTTCACTGCCTTGCTGGGGGAGAGCCGGCGCCGGCCGAGACGAGACGAGACGAGTCGGCCGTTTGGGGTGACGTCCTTGAGGCTCGCTTTGGCGGAGCTTAATGACGTCCCATTGGCGACCGAACTGGTCTGATGACCTGGGCATTCCAGCCCAATCAGGAGCCGGACGGCAGGGGGAGGGGGGGGTCCAACTGACCCCTTCCCCACACGCTAGACGCAACAGAACGCCGCACACGGACGAGTGATATGATAGGTGTACGGATCAGGCTCATTCGAAAGCCCGACCCATCAGTATCACAAGCGGCGGCCGCCGCCGCGACGGGACAGTGACGACCTGCAGTTGTGCAGTTACATTCCGACTTAGCGTTGGAAACGGTCTAACATGAGCCTTCTTGCTGATACGTGCCCTGTGGAAAGACCGCAGTCGACACAGCCAGCCGGGAACCACCGCGGCACGTCAGCGTGACACTCACCATATCAATCCGCCTAGCGCTCAAAGCCAGCCGAAATCGGGGCGCCCGGGGCACCCGGCTAGCCGACATACAATGCATCTCTGCACGGCTGCGTGACACTGACTGGGACGGTCTATTCTGCGCACACACCCAGTCTGGAATCCATCACTGCACCGCAGAGTGACACTGACTATTTCGATCTACCCGATGCACATGTCCAGCCAAGTGTATCTCCCTCCCCCCCCCCCCCACCCCCACCCTCCGTTATGACCGGCCCCTCCCCAGAACCCAGCCGCCGCTGGAGACCGCTCCCAACGTCCCATCTCCCCTCCCTGGGCCTCGGCACGGCCGACCTGTTTGTCTTAGCGCGCAGCTGCGTGCCCTCAAACTCTCCCTCTCTGCTCTCCCACCCTCCGCTATCGTCCCGACCGGTCGTAAGCTCCAATATTTGCTCAGCCGCGACAACACCTCGCTGACGGCGCCTCGTCTTTATCACCTCGGCGTATGCCGTCTAGTGGTGTTAGTTGCAGAAAATGTATGTCCAATGTCCGTCCAATTCCAATGCTTACGCCGATTTCCGTCCAAAATGTTTAAGCTAGCCATTTGTCCAAAGATGTCCGAAACCTACGCAATAGTTTACACTTAACACTGTTATCTTTTTTTATGTATTTTTAGCAGCTTTAATGTGTTAATCATCTCAAAGGCTGATCTTTCTATTCGCCAATCAGTGTTAACCACGATTGCTTTATAGAAATGCTGAGGTGTAGCAATGATTGTCCAAAGTTGTCCAAACCTGCGTCATTGTCCAACCGAATTCCGGATTGGACATTGGACAAAATCGGAAATCCACAGATTCAAGCTACGATTGACACCACTAAATTGCCGTCTCACCCAATGCCGCCGCGCCCCGATGGAGGCCATTAGATACCCGCCCCTCTCCTATACGTGCCCGCCTGTTCTGGATCAGTTCGCACCATTACCTGCCGGGTAGAACTCGCGAGTTACGTCACGTGTCAGGTCATACCCGTCGTCGGGCCAGATATGGCTCGACGGGGACCACAGTTGCCAGGTCCTCCTGTGCACACGGCATGTACTGATCAGGTCTCACCCGTCGGCCGTGGCCATGACACGACGGGGACCACAGTTGCCAGGTCATCCTGTTCACACGGCATGTACGGATCAGGTCTCACCCGTCGGCCGTGGCCATGGCCCGACGGGGACCACAGAGTGCCAGGTCCTCCTGTGCACACGGCATATACGGATCAGGTCACACCCGTCGGCCGTGGCCATGACACGACGGGGACCACAGAGTGCCAGGTCCTCCTGTGCACACGGCATATACGGATCAGGTCACACCCGTCGGCCGTGGCCATGACACGACGGGGACCACAGTTGCCAGGTCATCCTGTTCACACGGCATGTACGGATCAGGTCACACCCGTCGGCCGTGGCCATGACCCGACGGGGACCACAGTTGCCAGGTCATCCTGTTCACACGGCATGTACGGATCAGGTCACACCCGTCGGCCGTGGCCATGACACGACGGGGACCACAGTTGCCAGGTCCTCCTGTGCACACGGCATATACGGATCAGGTCACACCCGTCGGCCGTGGCCATGGCACGACGGGGACCACAGTGGCCAGGTCATCCTGTTCACACGGCATGTACAGATCAGGTCACACCCGTCGGCCGTGGCCATGACACGACGGGGACCACAGTTGCCAGGTCATCCTGTTCACACGGCATGTACGGATCAGGTCACACCCGTCGGCCGTGGCCATGACACGACGGGGACCACAGTTGCCAGGTCATCCTGTTCACACGGCATATACGGATCAGGTCACACCCGTCGGCCGTGGCCATGACACGACGGGGACCACAGTTGCCAGGTCATCCTGTTCACACGGCATGTACGGATCAGGTCACGCCCGTCGGCCGTGGCCATGACACGACGGGGACCACAGTTGCCAGGTCATCCTGTGCACACGGCATATACGGATCAGGTCACACCCGTCGGCCGTGGCCATGACACGACGGGGACCACAGAGTGCCAGGTCCTCCTGTGCACACGGCATGTACGGATCAGGTCACACCCGTCTGCCGTGGCCATGACACGACGGGGACCACAGTTGCCCGGTCCTCCTGTGCTCACGGCATATACGGATCAGGTCACACCCGTCGGCCGTGGCCATGACACGACGGGGACCACAGTTGCCAGGTCATCCTGTTCACACGGCATGTACGGATCAGGTCACACCCGTCGGCCGTGGCCATGACACGACGGGGACCACAGTTGCCAGGTCATCCTGTTCACACGGCATGTACGGATCAGGTCACACCCGTCGGCCGTGGCCATGACACGACGGGGACCACAGTTGCCAGGTCATCCTGTTCACACGGCATGTACGGATCAGGTCACACCCGTCGGCCGTGGCCATGACACGACGGGGACCACAGTTGCCAGGTCATCCTGTTCACACGGCATATACGGATCAGGTCACACCCGTCGGCCGTGGCCATGACACGACGGGGACCACAGTTGCCAGGTCCTCCTGTGCACACGGCATATACGGATCAGGTCACACCCGTCGGCCGTGGCCATGACACGACGGGGACCACAGTTACCAGGTCATCCTGTTCACACGGCATGTACGGATCAGGTCGCACCCGTCGGCCGTGGCCATGACACGACGGGGACCACAGTTGCCAGGTCATCCTGTTCACACGGCATGTACGGATCAGGTCACACCCGTCGGCCGTGGCCATGACACGACGGGGACCACAGTTGCCAAGTCATCCTGTTCACACGGCATGTACGGATCAGGTCACACCCGTCGGCCGTGGCCATGACACGACGGGGACCACAGTTACCAGGTCCTCCTGTGCACACGGCATATACGGATCAGGTCACACCCGTCGGCCGTGGCCATGACACGACGGGGACCACAGATGCTGGCCTCTCTAGGCGCACGGTGTCGTGGTCAGCTAGGTACCCGCCCCTCTCCGTCACGCCCACTTCTATAGCGCCCGTCGAACGGTCCCCCCCCCTATCCCGTCTCCTCGTGGCCGTTCTACCTAGATCCTTCCCCCCCCCCGCAGCCTATCGCTGCGCCCACCTGCCATCATGCGTCCGTCTCCTGTCGCTCCGTTGATGTTGTCCTGTTATTCCGTACACCAAACCGAGCACTTATATCGCATTCGTCGCGCGCGCCGCGCGAGAAACACTCCGCGCACCCCTTGTACACCGCGGCTCGGCTCACACTGCGCGTGTTATCGGCCGACCACGGCGGGGCCGCCGCGGTTCTGTTTGTTCTTCTCCACCCTTCTCGTTATCGCCCCCCCCCCCCTCCCCCTCCCCCTTCCCTGGACCCCACTGGCTCGGTGTCGCGTCGTGTCACGTCGGCCCGCTAATCACGATTCAACGTCCCGTTAATGCTTGAAAAACAGAACTCTGGACACACCACCTCTTGAGGTGGACAGGCTTGAGGCATGAAACGAGAGACCAATATCATTTTAGGAATAAAGAATGAATGATAACGGTTGCAACAGGACCCATGAGAAGCTATTCTACAGGGTCCAGCGTCTTTTGAATATGGGGATCCTGATCGTCTTGGTTTCGTCGAGATAAATGTGCCAGTAAACATGTGACGGCCGCCGGGTCGCCAATAGCTGGTTATTAAATTCTTAATTGCTGGTTGTCAAGATCAAACGGCCATCGTGGTTAAGTTGTTTACATAGGCCTCGTGGGTAACGCAACCGATCTGTGCCACAACAGCCTCTAACTGCGGTGGAACAGAGGCAGTGGGTACCGAAACCGATCTGACACTATAGACCTTAATCGTCTCACAATCTTATACCAGTAATTGTACCGTTACGATAAAAAAAAAAAATTTCGTTCCCTTTAAACCAATTCATTTCCCCATATGGCCTTGTAGCTCTAAGGAATGTTTGCATTGACGGAGATGTTTTATTGTCTTTGCACATTTACCAATATCTGATGTGCCCTCCCTTTCCGGCTGTAAGTGAAAGCGTTGTATGCTCGCATTTCCGTTCAATGGCACGCAGCACAGGTATTTGCTGAGCAATTAACCTGCCGTCAGCGAGGCTCTAGGATGACATCAGGGCAAACATAGGGCGGAGACGAGCCATCAGGCTGTCAAAGACGATATAATAACCGCTTCCAGTGGCCCCTGTCTGTTAGTTCGGCACAGGAAATCCGTCGGAGATACCGCGCCAGTCTCCAACAGAAGTCAAATACCTACCAAAGGAACGGGCGTAACCAAACTGGACTAACAGTCACATACAGAGGCGAAGAGGTTTTTAGAAATTGTTGCTATTTATAGATATTCAGATGAAATAGAGATCGTTCAGAATGCGAGAGATTATCCATAATTAATTCGATATTATGTAGAGACGACGGCAGATTGATGACGTTGGAAAATGAGAACGCTGAGTCATACGACCCAAAACAGTTAGACTGATCACGCACGTGTTCCATTCGTTCACGATAACCTTCACAGATTGAGCTGAAAATGATTTATGGTCTGTAGCATCGATGTAGGCCGGATTATGACAGTCGGTAATCTTACAATCAGGATAACTTTCACTGTGGGGCTTGATCATATTCCCATATTACAGTTTTACTCTGCGCAACAAAGACAAATTTTAGGAGCTACTTTACAATAGTTTCATTTTAACAATTCGCGTTTTGAGCATCAAATTATTTGCATTTATTGAGTTGCACGCTGGCCCGGCCCTAGCCAGCGCGGTAGCGAGTCGGCCGCCGGATATGCCGTGCCGAGTTTGCCGTGCCGCGTCGGATCTGCCGTGCCGTGGCCGCCGTGGCGGCGGTCCGTGAGCCGTGCCCATCGGGCCCGCCGTCGGTCGTTCCCAGAAGTCGTGCCGCGCAGCCGCGCCGCCGGCCTCGGCGGTCGCCCCGCCGCCCTGATAGGGGCCCACTCCGGCACTCAGTCTGAATCACATCTGGCTTGATGGCTCTAATTAGCCGGCTCCAAGGTCTCCGCCCGGCAACCGGCAATGATTGGACCACCAAACAATTGCATTTATCACTGTAAGCAGGCACTCGACTGCAGATAAACTCATCGACCGTATCAGCTGATTATGATAAACGCCGCCATCTAATAAACGTCCACAATTAGAGTCCTTTATTCGGTGAAATTATTACGGGAAGTAGTTAGGCGGCGGTGCGATGGATGCGGCCGCGCCCGCTGACGCACCCTGTCCCTCTCCCCCCGCCCGCCCCGCAGGTTCGCCGTTCCTGCCGGCCATGGGTGGTCCAGTGATGCCGTCAGCCAACGATACGCTGATGACGCTCTGGAGCCTCTACAACCGCCAGCAGCAGCAGCAACAACAACAGCAGCAGCAGCAGCAGCACCGTGTTCACTCTCCTCCTCAGCACCGGAAGCCGGAGGTTGTACCACACCGGAAGCTGCAGAGTGCCAGCCCCGCGCCACAGAGCGAGGCGCTCAACTTGGGCGTCCGAGACACAGCTAGGTGCGGGCGAAAGCGTACCGGTATAACCTTAACTCTAATTTGACCAATAAACAAATTAAGGCTTGTGAACTGTAAAGCTATTTAGAACTAATAATGGATATCAGGTTACTATATTCGGGTCGAATTTACTTGTTTGGCATTAATAAAAAATGTCAAAATGCCTAGTTACTAGCAATTTATGTCTACTATGAACAAACATAAGATTATTACGTCAGTGAAAAATGATAACACACAAACACCACCGCCAGGGACGAGATGGACCGTCAGATGAGCCGTCACGGGGCCCGAGAGCACCCTCACGACAACCACCTGAACATGGACAAGGAGCACGACTGGGACAGGCACCTGCCCATCAAACGGGAGAGCCAAGAGACTGTGTCACCGCCTCCGCTGCACAAGAGGCCTCGGCTGCCGGAGCCCGAGCGGCAGACCGCCGCCTTCCCGCACACCAAGATGAGCATCTCCACTAAGGGTAAGTGTTGGCCGGAACTAGCATAATTGTTTTTGTTTTATTTTATACATTCTGAAGTTACCATTAGGAAATTGTAATTGGAAGGCTTAAGTTCAATTTAAAATAACGGAAAATACACTTTGAAAATTGTTTAATCAAATACTTACTTTTCACGGCTTCAGTCAATGCAAAGCCATGGATGGCATGGCAGCAGTTTAGAATAAGTGTCATCCATATATGTTGCAAAATTTTAATGCAAGTTGCATATAAATGCAAAAGGAAAGTTGGCTCATTTCAGCAGATCCTTTTTCATGGAACATTATTTTATCTATATTTTGTTTGTTTGTTTTGTTGGGTTAGGCCCTTTCGGTCGACAAGACCATTGCAGAGCCGGAAGGATGATAGGAATTAGGGGGAGACATTGGTCTGGGCAGGCACCCTAGTGAGTCGCCGGGGCTGAGCCCGTCCAGAGGACAGGCCACCCAGCCCCAAGGCACTCACTGCACCCGGCTACGGGGTGCGCTCCCTCGGGAGCAGCGGTGCCGCTCCAAGGGAGCAGCCCGCATGAGATAAAGTTGCCTGTCCAGCCCGGAGGGGGTTGTGGCGTGGAGGAGAAGGATTTCAGTATCCTGAGGATAGAAGCACGGATAGGTGTAATTTTATCTATATTATAAAACACTCTTGACAAAGCCCTTTTGGTCTATCGCAGGCGACAGCAGCATAGTTGTGAGCATGGAGCTGAACGGCGTCGGCTACCAGGGAGTGTTGTTCGCCCAGCCGCGGACTGCCAGCGTGTAGCGGCTCACATAGCAACAGCGCCATCTAGAGCTTACCGACACAAGTATTAGTGCGCCGGTCACCACCAGGTGTCGCTAGGCGCTAACAGTAGAGGAGAATGAAGATCTCATAAAAAGTGGTGGCCGCGGTGGCTGAGTGAACGTGACCACGCGTGGAGACATCTGTGGGTTGTTTTGCTTCGATCCAGAGAGAACCGTTGTTGAGGGCTTCGAGCGCCCGTTTTTCCCGTCAAAGCTATTCGGGCGTGTTTAATTTTAAGTGGGAATCCTTGTGGTTTTGTTGGTGTTTCAAATGAGTTGTCTTGTTATGCATTGGCTGAGTTTCATCTCTCGATACCACGACCGAAACAAGAGCATCCTTTTTCTCAGGGATTGAATAGCAGCCCTGACATGCGTGGTTTATGGAATAGGATAGAGGTTATGAATTTGTTCGAGATGAAAGATATGCATTGGATGGTTTCAATCGATCGGCTTTGAATTGGTTGACCTGTTGGGCAATGCGGCTGCTCGCATTGCTGTCAATTTCTGAAGCACCAGTTGCTTGCTTGTATGTTTCAGTCAAAATCAATCAAATTTGCTGTATTATTTCATGGTGTCCATGAATTATCTATTGTGATGAATGCTACTTAGTGTAATTCCTGATCTTCCAAATACCTACCTAATCCCCACTTCTTTTGACGTTATCACATACCACATACTTGAGTGCTAAAAATGCCCATTTCGAGTCTCTTTTCCTGTTTCCTCCCGTAGCTAATGACAATCATTAGTCACTACAAATATCCTGTCCGTTGTTTGAAAACGAACAATGTCCTGTTGTAAGCCCTAGAAATCAACGCTCCATGCGACATAGAACTGTTTATGTGGAGGTTTTTGTGATTGGTGTTCCCTGTAAAGCCCGGACACAATATACATGTGTTTCCATGAAATGTGTTGATACTTCATCAATGAATTTCGCTGTTCGTAAGCTTATGACCAGGGTTGTATACGACTCAATCAATAGCAATCAATTCAATCACGACAAATTTGGGAAACCAATCAAATCGATCAAGTCAGAGCAGTTTTCGGGAATTGATTCAATCGACTCAAACGCGACAATGAAAGGAATCAATCAACTCAATCAAACGACTCAAACCAAGACATACATTAGGTTTTTTGCCCCACCAACTTGGAAAAGTGTCCATAGCAGTCTGGTGTACCTACCAACCTACCTACCTACAGAAGAAACATAAAAATATTGTCATTTAAAAAATTACAAATTGCCATTACCATTCAAAGTTTCTATGTAATAAGGAAGGGTACCTAGCGATGGACAGGTGGATCATGATATTGAGGTTCAATGGGTAGAATTGGAGCAGAAGTTTCATTTAATGGGTGCAAAATAACCCAGTAGTTGACTCGCCCCTTAAACAAAATCACCACCTTTCACCTAAAAGTTGTCAATTTAATTTTGGCCATATTCCAACTCCATTTACACTAAATATCAGATATTGCAGTTGAAAGTTGGCTGCTCGGATTTTGGCAGTGTTCGTGACTTGGCCATTTACCCTACACCATGTCTATTTTAATGGATAATATGCATCAAAAACATATTAACCATAGGGAAATAGAAATAAATATATTACCTGCATGTGACGGTTTCGGTTAGACAGAGACTGACGGGCAGCCTGAAAAAAATCTTTCCACACAATGTGCATTTGAGACGTGGGATGGGGCTAAGCTTTTATAAATCCTTATTCTACGTCTTTTGATTTTCTGGTAAGAGGACGTCATTGATTATCATGTAGTATGGTAGATCATCATAAAATAAATCGGTTGTACAACACCAATTTCGTTTTAGTTACTATTTCATTTGAAATAAAACCAGTTAATAATATTCGGTAAAATATTTTAAGGCAAATGAAATATATTAAATATGTTATGCTTAGGCTCTCAGGAGAAAAGGATCAACAAACGTTCTGCTGCAAATTAAACAATGCAGCAAATTAGCTATTAATTAGTAACGTAAACGTAATTAGCGAGACAAAAACGGCGCTTTTGTTTCAGTTATTTTTGTAGGGGTTTCAGACATTTGTAGAGTTCAGTGGGTTGTTTCTGAGGAGATGTGGAGATGTGAATTATTAATTAATCACACTTTATTAGTATATAGGGCCTTGCACTCATCTGGATTAAAAAAAAAACGTTTCCTGCTGAGTGCAGAAAGGTAGGTAGGTGCATCGCCAGGTTCTATCACCAGGATTGGAGCAGTTATTGCAGTTGAAAGTCAAAGTTGGCTGTTCATGTTTAGGCCCTGTTCTTTATTTGGCCATCTACCCCATATTGCAGTTGTGATGACAAGCAGTTTTCAGTGTAGTTTTGTGATCTATGATGTCATCAATTATTGTCATTATTTTTTGTCAACTAAAACTTATTTGAACTTTCCATTCAATCGACTCAATCATACGAGTCACTCTAATTTTCGGGAATCAAATCAGTCAACCAGTCGCTAAAGTCAAACGAGTCAGTCAACCAGTCATCTCGAAAAGTCAATCGACTCAATCCAATCAACTCAAAATACGCGTTGAAACAAATCAATCAATTCAATCGACTTGATTGGTATACAACCCTGCTTATGACTTCGTGAAAGTATCATGTACTGATAGTATTCGACATTGTTGGACCGTGCAGAGGGTCATGCATGACAACATGGGGCAGTGGTAGCATGTAGGGCTTGGCACTAAATTTTGGCTCTCTACTGCACAGCTTTTTAGCAATCGCAAAACAGCCGTCAGGGTAGCCTTCTCCCTATGGCCGAGGAAGGTTGTGCTTCAATAGCACTGCGCAATCGATAAACATGAACCGATTAGGAAAAAGGCCTGGTTTTCCATGCGCTTCTCAAAGAAACTCACAGATGTCCGAATGGGGAGCAAAGAAATTCCCAACGAGAATTTGTCCTTTTCTTTCGGAACACCAAAGCAAATAAACCGATGTTCAAAAACTACTCAAAGCAGTGGCGGCGGATTCGATTTTGGCGTGGGGGGGCAAGATCCCAGTCGAGATGATGTCATAGGCGGATCCAGAAAGGCGTTTTCGACGCTGTAGGGGACATACTCCCCCCCCCCAAAAAAGTGTCCAAAATTCAAAAACTCCTCGGATTTCGATTCCTTACGGACCTACTGCTGAACAGTATAAAAAAAATCCTGATAAAAATGTTATTATTAGGAAACATAAGGTACGTTTTGTCTATTTCGGGCGATGTAGGGGCCAGGGGGAGGGGAGTAAATATTTGCTTTAAATGCCCGCTCCCTGGATCCGCCAGTGGACGATGTAACGCATTTCTTATTGCTGTATTAGAAAAAAGCTCCAATGGGAAAACATTGTGCCATAACCCGATCGCATATCAGATGTTGAAGAACGGTGCCAAACCTTTTGAAGTAGGCGAGCGCTACTCTTCAATGATTTAACTCGTTACCATTTCCTCTGTTCATTTTACGTTGGATTTTCGTTTAACTTTCTTTAAAAAGTATTTCTGAGACAGATATCAACTGAAACTAGCTCACAGCGGGAGGAGACCGCCCAAACATTCAGAGACAGTCGGTCGCATCTAAGCCTATTGGGACAGCGATCCGCCAGAAACCCTCCCCAAAGCAGTAGTTCGCCAACTAAGCTCACTGAGACGGGCTGTCTCGATGGGTTTCTACAGTAAGCCTACAGCAAGGCTTAACCCTCGCCGGCCGAAGGGGGGGGCGGGTGCCGCCCCCCCCATAGGGTTTTTTCGAGATAGCTCCGAACACGCTGGCGATAGAGAGCTGAAACTTGGCATACCTGACCTTTGATCCAAGCCGCATCTTTTGACACCAACCGCATTTTTGGGTCAGGTCAGGTCACTGACCTATGACGTCATAAGTGAACCTCTGCACGGTCTTCAGATGTCGCAACTTCGCAACGCCCTCACTGCCAGAGGAGATGTCACAGGGAAATGAAACTTGCAGGATCTAGTATCCATTATGAGTCTCAAAACTTGTATATCTCGGATTTTTCCTAAAGGTCATATGAGGTCAGGTCATTTTCGTGACCTCACCATTATAAGTCAATGGGGAAAAATTCAAACTGCTATTCTGGCGCCGGGAACGATCTCCAACTATCTCAAGCACACAGAATCGTGATTTGATGCACTCCTTGCAAGGTTAGATGCGTCACTTTTGCAATGTTGACCTTGCGTGACGTCATTTATGACGTCATCAAGGTCATATTAGTTTTTCGTCAATAACTCTTGATCAAATTGAGCTAGCGAGTCGAGAAGGCCACCAATGGACTCAGGAAGACCTGCCGAATCGAATGATATGCGACATGACCCCTTTCGACCAACTTCGTGACCTGGGGGTGCTGACCTGACCTTGACCTGAGGTCAACACCCCAAGTTGACCTGACCCGGACAAAAAGTATATCATTCGACGCGCCTGAGCGAGGCGAACACGATGCTGCCAAAATCGCGGCTCTGCGGCCGTTTTTTGCGAAGTTATTCACCAAAAACTGAACCGTACCCTGGGGCACTTGACCTGACCTCAGAGGTCACCGGTTGACCTAGGATCTTAAAATCGGGTACCAATCTCTGCGTCTCGTAACGGCGCACACGCTCGTTTTTTCCGCGACGCGCTAGCTCCACCAGGGGCGAAACGGCGAGGGGGGGGTCGTACCCGCCCCCCCCCCCCCCCCCTCGGCCGGCGCGTATGTAGAAAACCAATAGGTCCGGCGAGGGTTAACTAAGGCCCAAACGCTCGTCAATGAGCTGGGAACAGAAGGCTGAGGTGAGGGAGCGCGGCGGCGGGCTGGGGTGAAGGAACGGTGGACTGGAACGAGAATCCAGAAGCTCTGGGTGGGGCGTTTCTTTATTAGGGCTTTAGGTTGCGCTGACTGCGGTAAGGTCCAAATTATCACACCAAATTTTGCGATGACATCTACCGGTTCAGGCACTCGAGAATCAGCGGCCAGTGATATCTGCAAAGATGAAGCATTTCCAACCCAGCTTCAGCCTGGTGTCAGGGCGCCTCAGGTGGCTTTAATTACAGTTGCACATATCAAACGACCTCAGTGCAGCAAGTCTGTGGCCGAAACCATTCGGAACAGACTTCAAGGAAAAGTGAGACAAGGTTAGTGCTATCGTTAAGTGCCATTATAGACTTGGGCCCCGTTGGCTTGACCCACTGGAAGGTGGTAGTTAGGTATCGGACGCTGCGGGGCATACTCATTTTTTTCCAAAATGCCTTAGATTTTGCTTTCGTGTTCATGGGCGGCGGAACGGGGAGGGCACCGGGGCACCGTGCACCCTCCTTTTGATTTTGGCATTTTAACGTTAGCCCTCTGGGCGTTGCATGGAAAGAATGGGACCAAAGGTCGGCAGTGCCCCCCCCCCCCCTTAATTGAAGGTGTTCCGCCGCTACTGTTCGTGTTTGATGCTCTTTATTCTATAGCCAGCCTTACGACAGAGGGGGGCCACTAATGATTAGTGCCCTAACCCTCAAAAGTTTCCAACATTAATTTTTACTTTTTTAATGGTGAAAACTGAAATAAAGCGGATATTGAACTGTGAACATCCAGTTTTTACACTGGCCCCACACAAGCCTCCGAATGCCCAAAGCAGATCTCTGATGACTGGCCTTTGGGTGTCATACCATACCGTGCATTGGTCAATGTGGTCAATGTGTACGGCCTCGGCGTTTACCATTTTATGCGCTGGAAACTGTTGCGCTCGAAAAAATCAGGGGAGTGGCTTATTATGAGCGCTCATCAGTCCTTACTACCCGCAAGCGAATGGCTAGCCCTGCCATCTCCGCTCGCTTGCGATTTGGCATTTATGTAGGTACAAAATAGCGGCAAACGACCACTGAAGGTATGAGTTGCGTCTCTCGCACACTTAAAATATATATAAATCGAATCTGAAAAGACAAAAAAAATGATATAAAGCGGAAAGGGTTAGCATTTACACATATTCAAAAGGCACCGTTGGACAAACTGTAGGAGCGCAAAGCTGCAATATGGTTATGAAAATTACCACATGCAATAGAAAATATGCAATAGGTTACCAGTATAACGCCTTTTGGGGCGACTAACGGAGCGAGCGAGAGGGTGAGCCTTGCACGTGCGAAATTTGGAGGGGGTACCTCCAGCTGACTTGTGCACGGCACCCTACTAACCGGTCTCTAGCGATGTGCCAAATTTGAGCACAATCGGCCCAGCCGTTCTCGAGATCTGGAAGCGGCACCCTGCACGTGCGCACGTGCAAAATGGGTCCCAACTGACTTTTGCACGGCACCCTACTAACCGGTCCCTAACCATGTGCCAAATTTGAGCGCCATCGGTCCAGCCGTTCTTGAGATCTGGAATCGACCCCTGCACGTGCGCACGTGCAGCAGCACCCCAACTCTGGCACATGGATATGCATTGCCTAGTGGGTGCCTACCTACATGCCAACTTTCAGCGCAATCGGCCAATTAGTTACCGATATATTGCAACAATTACAAAAGTGACACCTCTTTGTTTTGCACGTGGCACGTGCATAAGGGGTCACCCACATCCATCGGGAATAGTCCAATATTTGGTAGAAGGAATGAAGCTACCCTACAAAAATTACCGCATGTAAATCGGTCAAGTGGTTGCTGAGATATAAGCGTCGCAGAATCGTGACCACGGCCGGCCGGCCGGCCGGCCGCTCATACTCAGAAATTTCCGTTATTCTACGCAAGACTCCGCTCGCTTCGCTCGCTCCGTAATCAAAATTTTCCTCATGTTTAGGGCACAAATTATGGAGGGGCAAGAATATACGTTTGCCCCTCCTCCAAAAGTTTCTTAGGGGACGGTGCCTCCTCTGCCAACTCGTATCCGTCGCCCCTGTAAGCGGTCACTGAAGGCCTGGGCTGCCGCTGCGTCACGTTGACGCTTATAATGCCTCCAAAACTAGGTTGAAGAGAGGAAAACTTCAGTTGAACGCGAACGTTTGCCATTTAAGAAAGGCAACGTATGATAAAGTATATGGGCATACATCTTCAGATGATCGAACAGAATAATCAGCTATGTGGTTTCTTGTCTAAACTTTGTCACAAATTATGGGGGGGGGGGCAAAAAGATACTTTTGCCCCCCCACGAGTTTGCCAGGGGGGGGGCAGCTGCCCCCCCTGCCCCCCGAATCCGCCGCCCCTGACTCAAAGAGGTGTTTTGAGTCATGTTCTGCGATTGGGAGTCATAAATATAAACAAAACTTTGCATCATTCAGATTCCCATTGCTATTGTGTAACTCTGTGATAAGTAATGGTATATAAGAATTGTAGACACGTCGAAATGTAAAAAAAAAGAACGTTATTGTGAAGATCCGGAACCGTAATAATGCGATAAGCAAAGGCACCAATCGTAGACACGCCGAAATGTAAATAGAAAGTAAGGAATAGGGAAATGTTAGCAAACGTAAGAAACGTTTGCGGCTTTTAAGTTGTATTCATTAATCATTGCATTGTTATTGAAATTTCTGAGATTTCGCTACATGTAGCTACTCCGATACAAGAAAGTCCAAGTTCCTTCGAGGCTGCGTATAGAAGATATTACTCATAGAAATTGCAACAATGATATCGATACTACACTTATCTGGAATTTTATGGATAATGCCGTCCATTTATCAATGAAATTGCCATTGCTCAACTACCTTGCACTTATCTATTCTTTTTGTGGTCTTAATCATTATGCATGAAACACATCCACGATGGCCTTTTGTTGGTAAACCATCTCCGCCGCCGACTGCCGCCGGCCAGTACCGACTGCGGCCCGCCGGCCACCACCACCGCTCGCTGCCCGTCGCTCGCCGCCGCAACGCGCCGCCGCCGCCCGCCGACCCTTCTGATATCAGAATGATGGTGAGCTCCGGCTGGCCGAGCCCGGCCGCTCATTGGCTGCCGTCCGTCCGATCCGAGCCAGCCGTGATCTGATTGGTTGCTGCGCGGGCGGGGCGCCGGTGAGGGTGGTGTGATGTGGTGTGAACAACGTGACCTTGAGCAGAGGTCAGAGCTTTGCACGGGGCGTGCAGGTTGGATTCGTCGTAGCTCTACGCAGAGGGGTGTGTTTGTGTATGTCCTTACCCTCCAAATGTTGGACAATGACGATCCCTTCCCAGAAACTCTGATACGAAAATGATGCCTATTTTCATACACTCACAAATGTTGTTTAAACCAACACGCAATCGTGTTTTATCATGGGCATTCAAAATGCAGGCGTATTTTTTAACAAATGGCTTCGTGAATACAACGACCTCTGATCACACTGGACCCCACTAGGAAATCCTAGCCTCATTGATTTATGTGATGCACCAAGGACGAGTATTTATGATTTGTGTGGATCCCATATCAAATAACTTTTGAAAAAGCATATTTTAGGACAAGAGATTTTATGTTTATCAGTTTGAACTGTAAATTGCGAACTGTATTCACACGGCATCCCTAACACAAAACAGCAAAACAAGCAAAACAAGCAAACAAGCAAAACAGAGCCTTTGCAACCTGCAGCACATTTTTCAAACCTAAATCATATGTTTATCTCGATAGAAAAATGGGAGGGTCTATTATCTCAGTGGCCCTATCGACGAATGCCATGTACCGCCTGTGTTGAAACTTGAAAGACATACCGTGTTGCATATTTATGAACCAAAGGCATTTGTTTATTGTTAGAAGAAAAAATGTTGAAAAGCGCCAGGACTTTCCGGACACCCTGTGTAACGCGTCGCGAGATGTCTGGGTAGTGGGTATAGTCAGCACTACGCTCAACGAGGAGGGAGGACACATGTTGTCGCATGATTTGCAGCACACCATCGAGAAATTCCATGAGGATTTCACCTACCTTGCAAATCTGGAGTGATTCTGAGTGTCATAGAGTCTGTCGTCAGGAATTATCAGACTTTCCCTAAAACTAAACTGAACACCTTCCTTAAAATATTTCAAGTTGACTTACAGGGGTGGTTCCAACTTCCAGGGCATTAAAAATCGGAAGGTCCTATTCGTGATGCGAGTCTTTTGGGTTAACATCACGATGCTGATGCATTATAACTGTATGCACCAATTTTGAGCACAGCGACTGAAAAGTATCATGTGATAACATACTCGTATGCATAGTGATTGTGGATCTTTTTTGTAAACGTTTTTCCTAAAGTAGGGGATCCAGTGTTTCATTTTGATATGCAGGCAGTATGCACCGTGCCATTTGGTGAGCGGTTTGGTTATAGTTAGTTTGCCCTGGAGCGATTAAATCAATCAATATAATGTGCCCGTCACTACTTGCAAGCTTTTCCGAAAAGCAAAGGCGCGTCCAGGTGCTGAATATTGGGAAGTAAATACACACAACGATCGTTTGCTTCTTGGATTATGACGTTTGGTATGTAAGTAAAAAATGAAAAAGCGATTGAAATTGGCATATTTTGTAGATATTACATATTCACCAGTGAACAACAGGTGAGTCATAGGCGGTTCCAGGAAAAGGAAAGGGAGGTCGATTTCACCTCCCAGCTTCAGTGCCCTGACGGTGCCTATGAATGACCAATCTAATTTTATTCATTTTATCACACGTTATTGTAACATAATAAGACCATTGCCAACCGGTTTTAGGGACAGACCCAGCAAAAATTCGATTTATTATATATTTTGTGTACCTTCCAAATTCAATTACCTCTATCTGCCCATGATTTTTCAAAATGCTTACATTTGTGATACATGATAATTTCTGGTTCATTTTGCATCGATCGGCAGTAGGTAGTTGCGTCAAAATGGTTTCAATTTTGGCCGAGGTGTAAGCAGTCAAAAACGCGTCTGCAATTTACTTTTTTTACCCCCTGCTGGCTGCTGCCCCCTCTTTACCTTTTTTACTTTTCTTATTAGAAATGTAGATCACGTTGAATGAAATCGAATGCCGTTTGAATTTTGAAAATTGGCCGGTTAGATTTCAAGATACCAAGGTCGTAAACAGCCGCCCTCTGCCGCTAATAGGGGTAGCCAGGAGCCCGTCACTACACCTTTTTGCGTTGTTCGATGGCCAATCGTCATAACCATTTCGGCATCAGTTTGAACAAGCGTCATTCAGAATAACCGATCGGCGATGTGCATCACTGTTTGACGGTCGGCAAAACAGGCTGGACTCCATTTAACCATTCTGCATAACTCTTTGTCATTGAGCACAATGTTCGTCATAGGCAAAATACTTTGTCAGATTGTCATAATGCTTCGACATTTCACAAAAAGGTTACTCGTTGTGCAAAATTCATCGGTACTGTGCGTAAACAATGATGATTGCTTTACAACTTTCGTCAATGATCAAAATGTCAATAATGTTGTGCTTATCTAGCCATATTAAATGTTTAATGTTAATCACACATCCATACATGAGGCTTGCGACAGTTCCAGCGCAATTTGCAACCAATTAACCATTGGATTCCGAAGAAGGCAGCATACGATAGATACAGGGAGACTACGGTCGCTAAACCGAGTAGGCATGTAGATGGCCGAGCGTCGGACTCCTAAGCGCTTCGATACGAACTACGAAGTCGGCCGTCATTATCGCGTCACTGCTCGTGCGATGCTATGGGACAACGCCTCGGGCGGCCGCGCCGGTCGGACTCGCGAGGGAATGGCTGACAGATGGCGAGCCGGGCCCGGTCGGACGGGCACCTTGGTGTTTGGGGCGTGGCTCACTTATCAAGCCTGTTGCCTGTTCCTTGGTGACACCTTGGTGTTTGAGGCGGGGTTAACTTATCTAGCCTGTTGCTCTGTTGCCTGTCCATTTTTCAATCAGCCGATAACATGTGTCAGCTACGTTCATCTACATTGCATGTACTTAACCTATGGCGCTCATGAACGCTACCAATTTTTTATGTGGATAAATGGCCTACGAGTTTCGCCACCTATGCCTCGCACTGCACTGTATAAACGTGGTCATATTTATACTTCTCTGTAAAGGGGCGATTTGTTTTTAGTTTTGACGAAATGTTATGAGGAATGCCGAAATTAGCATGGGGATGTTTTGGTGAAAAACGAAGGGATATTAACGAATGACGAAGCATTTATCCAAATCGTTAAAGATTTTGCCGGAACTCAATCAGTTATGGCGAATAGCGAAGGTAATACCATGTAATACCAACTGACGAACTGTGGAGTGGGATCAGCATTCCGTTTTGCCCATATGCTGAAGGTTTTGCCGGAATGCCTCTCACTGGCGCCACCTATGTGCTGATCGGACGAATGGGTTTTGCTGATTGGCCATCGAACAACGCAAAAAGGTGTATTAGGGTTAACAACCGTCGACCAGAGTAGGTAGGTAAAGCAACGAAGGCTATGCAGTCCATTCACGTTGGATCGTCATTGCCGAGTACAGCACAAAGCCGCTTTGCCGCACCATTATCCCCAAATGACAATAACCGCGGGTTTACAATTTGCATTCCTAAAACCGATTTGCCATCCTTTCCCGCGCTGTTCAGCGAGCGGCGGTCATTCCCGGCTGCTGATGTTCAGCTCATTTCCACATTTGATTCGCCATGTCGCACAGCGCTGCCGCGCTCGACAGCGAACGGCAGCTGCACTGCCTCTGATTTCCGCGAAATGGAGAAAACCATCCGCTATTCACTGATACCGCGAATAGTCCCCGGAGCCAGCAGCAGTGTGTCCCAGCGGTCGGCCCGTCTCCACGCAATGACTCACAACTGCGCAGCCGACCCACCCGACTGCGCGATGCGCAATGACCTGCGGGTGCGCGTGCTGACTCACTTCCCTGCACAGTGACCCGCCCGGAACAAGCTGTCCAATGCTCAAGGCGCGCTGTGCGTTCATTGCGATCACTGTGCGTTCAATGCACTTGCTGTGCCGTGTGCGGCCAGTGCCCTCACCCCAAGATGCGCTCGCGCTGTCCCTGTTGTGCGCAGTGCTACGAGCGCAATGACACGGACTATCCCCGAATCCTTACCGCCCCCAGCGGTGGCACCACGCCACACCGTGTCAGTCGGCCCGCCGTGTGTTTAGACCTAATAAAGCGGCGTGCTCAGTGGGGCCGATCGAGCCGAATTTATCCGAATTGGTCGGCAGTGGCCGCGGGCCGGGCTGCACGCCTAGCGCCTCGGGGCGCGCCGGCGGCGAGCGGCGTAACGGAGCGGTCGCTCCGGCGAACCACCGCCACGCCGCGTGTCGGTGGACAATAAAACGGAATCAAATCGTGCCGGGCGGTGGCGATGGCCGGCCGCCCGGGCGTCGCCTCGTGATGGCGTGGCTCACAGAGTGAGCCAGCGGTGCTGTCGGCGAACTGAGAACGATGAGTTTTTGTCGTGAGGTCAGGCGCCGTTGTTCAGAAGATATCATTGCTGCCGGCCGAGATAATTGGAGTGGTTCCAACGCATCGTTATTAGGGTCATCGTATCTTTGACTGCTATTTAATGATCGTCTGATGATAATAACGGGAGAGCTGCGTGAATGTCTCTGATGGCCGATAATTTGTGGTGATAAATTTGAGATCCGTGCTCTTTCAGTAACATCTGGTGTTTGACCTGAGCAGATGCAATACTGACGTTTATAAAAACTTTGCGTGACTGATATCTTATGCGTGTTATGGATGCATGACGAAACATTTTTGCTGCATAAGATGAAATTCATGCATTTGGTAATTGGCCTCCTGATGGCGTGGAAAGATAGCTAAAGACATCTTAACAATGCACATAACCTCCAGGAAACTTCTAGTTACAAGACAACCGAATGTTTACCAACTAAGCCCCGACAAGCATGGGTTCTGTTGTATCTAAACATATCCCGTCATCACATACGCGGTCAGCTATGCTACCCTACCCCCTCCCCCTCACCGAGGAGTGTTCCGGTTGTTTTTCAATTGAAAAACAATCCTAACGAAAGTGTTTGTCAATTTTCAAACAGCCTGCGGTTATTCTTTTTCGTTCTGATAATGTTTGTCAAAGCCCAGTCTAGCTAAATCTGCACCTCAAAGTCCTGTGCACCTTGATTGAAGTCGATGACAGGCTCCTTGCTTTGCTTCTTCATTCGCTCTCTGGCGTGATACAATGCCTGTGGGACTTTGAAAGTCGTCCCAACCGAAGTAACAAAGAATTGAACCACATTAACCAGCAATTATGACCAAATTCGAGCTACCAACCGACGCTCCGGCTATTTTTCGTTCGCTGACACGGGAGGTCGTAGTTTAAATCTCCCAATTTCCACATCTACATACCAATGCCAAATAATGTCACGACGTTTCCTCCCAGAGTCACGGTAATGTCGCGACATTCCCCGCTCGTTCTACCGGAGCCCGCCCTGTAATTTCGCGGCGAGCTCGGTGACATGGGGCTATAACGACCATCCCTCCCTCCCTTCTCTCTCGGTAGGACCAAGGGGGCGGCGACCCATGTCGGAATCATCGACCTCCTCAATCTACCTTTCTCAGAAAGTCCCAGAGCAACTGCCTGGACACGCCCAGTGGATTCATCTGGACTTGGAGTGATACTCGCCGGAACCTTTGTCCCTGACCCTGGTCATGGATGGGACCCCACAGAGCCTGGGTTTGGCGCCAGCAGGTCGCAGCGGTGTCTCTTGATGCTAGCCATGACGGCATCAATTGTTTTCGGATAGTGCTTTAGTGCCACTGCGAATACCTACGTTCATGAACTCGCTTCGTATTCGTGGGGATTGCCATAGGAATTGCCGACAGAGGACCACCTTGAAGATGACCTTCTGGACAAATGAGTGGGTCGCCGCCATTGTCATTGCGTCCGACTCATGTATCCATGAGTCGGCGGCTCAAAGTGCGTGGTTGTCTTCGAGTTAATAAAAAGGAAGAATTACCAATGTCACCGCCACCACCTACGTCACCACTGCCGTCACCGTCGCTGTTCTCCAGTGCCGAGTGTGTCGAATCGGCACCCCAACCGATTGCGACGGCGACAGTAAAATCACAGTCTAATGGGGGTACTGGGGATGACTTTGTGGATGAGCGCCATAACGGATGTCCCAAATTAATTTTGCGATAATGGCCCACCGTAGCAGCGGCTCCTTAGTAATCGCTTAGCCCATTGTCCCCTGAGAATTTTAGTGGAATATTGGTTTTCAAACACTGAAAGGAGGTATATTGAAACTAGGAAGGAGATTATCTATGGGAGATACAAAACTGAGGAGGTATAGAGGAGACCTACACTGTAAAAAATGCTAACAAACCAGTTAGTTAATTCTTCAAGCAAAATCTAGTATTAAAACACACGTTGTTGCAAAAAACGGGTCAGATAACACATATGTTTGCAACCTAACACACTGTAAAAAATGTTTACACACTTCGTGTTATGTGGGCAAATCTCACTAACAAAAGGTGTGTAAACTTAACACGTATTTCTCGGACAAGCGTGTTTTCCAATTACACACATATACCTTATTACCGTGTTTTTAAACTCGTTTAGATACTTTCACTTACTAACAAAATATGTGTCGAATAACACACCTTTTGTCTTCGATATTTAACTCCCACGTTGCACTTTTACACACATTATGTTTCGAAACTTGTCGACATTTTATTCAAAACATGTAAATTATCAGACATATAGATATTTATTCACAATCGATGGCAACACAAATCGAATTCCTAAATCCAAACGTTTCGACAGCACCACATCCATTTCATCGAAGCAGAAAAGCTAACATCATTGTAAGCCGACAAATATTATCCGTGCAAACCATGCCGTGTTATTTGACACACATGTTTGTTTATGCTTCCTTTGTCTTTTTCTGGGATAACGTGTTAGCCAACAAATCAAACGCATGTTGTAATTCACAATCTTAGTTTTCTTACTACCCTTTTTGTTGTAGCATTACAAAGACCTTAGTTAATTGAAAAAATCGCCATTTTGTGCGCCCCTCTGCGCCCGCCATGTTCAGTCTGTGCCAAGTCAGAGAAAGGAGAGGACGTGTGCGTTGTGGTGTGGTATATAAAGGAGCTGCCGTGGCGTATAAGTGTTGCGTGGCATAAGGAGCTGGTGTGGTGTTAAATGAAGTCAGACAGTGAAATGATATGGATTATTGGACATGGATTTCATCCTTATTCGTATGGTGAGTGATTATGGTGAAGATGAGTGCAGGCATTGCTGGCGTTTCAGTTTCTCAGGGTGGAGGCACTGTTCATTGGTTGATTGTCAATTGATTTCTATAAGTATTTATGACCGACTGAAGAATGAACATATTGCAGGTTAAGACTGCATTTAACTTTAAACAATAAATTAAATGTACCTAATAGTTCATTGGGCACTCAGGCAGTGCACGCGGTGCGGTGCTGATTTATGTGATGTCCACTGCATCAGTGCATCACATCACAGACTGGTTTATGTCCACTGCATCTATATGTTGTCAAAGAAAATTGTGTAGGTATATGAGCCACGATTGTTCGGTCAGAGAATTTTTGCCTTTTTGTTGCAGTTTCATTTACCTCTACGACAGAAATAAAGCTTTTTAAATGTTCTAATACGTATTTGGAGACTGTTTGGTGCAATGGCTGGTGCGGATTTACAGGCGGGGGTGGTCGTAGAATCAGACCCTGACCCTTGATCGTTTATATATAGCTTAGAACGTAACTTTAGAACGGAGCGCCTTTGCCGCTCGGCAGTTTCCTACAGAAGATTACTTTTTTAGGTTCATTTTTAGTACAATAGAGAAATATTACTGTATGCAGTTGTAAGCTTGCTGAAAGGAGCTTGAATGCAGTTTTGAATAAACATGTTTGATGAGTTTAATTCGATTCGTTTTTTTTTTTGGGGGGGGGGGCGGCTGTGAAAAGAGGTGACTAACACGCACATTAGTTAAGTTACACGCCTGTTCTCAAAAATGCATTTAGTTTATTAACACGCACAGCTTAGTTAGCTAACACGCAATATGTGTGTTTTGCGTACACGCATATATAGCTAGTGAAAAGTGGCCGTGTGACAAACACATGTGTTACCTAACACGTCTGTAGTTATTAACAAAACACACCGATGATAGTCAATAAACACGCTTACACGGCTTATCTTAGTAACCTGGCAAATATTCGAAAACTAGGAGGTGTGTTTCAAAACACGCTATTCAACCTTTTGCGTGTAATTGAAAACACACTTAGTCATGAAATGCGTGTTTTGCTTACACGCCTATGGTTAGTGAAAAGTGGCCGGATAACTAACTAGTTGGTAAACTTTTTTACAGTGTAGCAGCATGCCCGTAGCTGCGTTGCACGTAGGTATTATCTACAAGAAACATGCCACATTTGCACACATATGCAGAATGGGCTGACCCGCTTTGAATCCTTCCAAATATCTTGTATCGGCATTTCACGTGGTTTAGTTCGGAAGGAAACCGTACCAACTCGGGGGTGATCCTCCACAGAAGCCGGAGCGCTGCTCGGATGCAGCCGGTTGAATCCCCTGTGCAGAATCCCCGCACAGATTGGTTTATCAAGCCCCACAACCCCGGCCGGGCTCGTGCAGTTCGGGTTTCCTCTGCTGCAATCGCCGGCGACTCGTGTCAGAGGAGATCGGATTATAAAACGGTACGGCGGGGGATTATCGACACATTTCACAGTCGTCCTTCCTCATGTCGAGCCGATCCCCGGCGGTGATTTAAATTCAGACAGCGGAAAGCCGTACAACTGCGGACACACGTGGAGAACGATGCCAGTTGCTAGTGTCGTACGCTTGGAAAATCACAAGGCATTTTCTTCGCGCTGATATGTATTATTTTTTCCTAATGCAAAAAAAAGAACATTATTTAGTATACCCACAGATATAGGTAGTGGCGCGTGTTGGTACGGTGCAGAATTGCAAATTTAATTTCAATTACGATCAGAGCTAATGCGACTGCTACTTTGTCATCACTATTCTTTCTCAATCGACTCCTGCATCTACCATTCACCTTCATTCATAATTGCGCCTCTACCCCGCATATCACCCTTCAACTGTGCCAACTGAGGCTCCTCTGCACCCCCACCAGATCTCTGCGGCCGACCGACCAGCCGCCCCCCGCTGTGATCCACTGAGCGATCTCAGGGGAGTGTCCATATGCGGCCCCGCTGATATTGGCACATTTATTACCCACAGTCCAGCACCGGTACGGCCCGCTCGTCGTGGGTGGCACGGCCCAAAGCCTCTGAGGAGGTGTTATTTATCTCCAGTTGGCTCCCCGCAGTGTTGCACAGCAGTTGCAGCTATGTCACCAATGACGTGAAGATAAAGCGGCGTCGTTTGTCAGTGCGATAATAAAAATCTGTCATGTTTTGATTGCGATTTAACTACCACAGTGCGGTCGTTACGATGTCCTTCATCACATACCCCGGTCGAGTGCGATACCATGAGCTGACAAAGTGACTTTGGCAGAGACACAGGGGGGAGTGAAGGGTCAGATGTTGCAGGTTTATCCCTCGCCGGCCGAGGGGGGGGGGGGCGGGTGCCGCCCCCCCCCCCATAGGGTTTTTTCGCGATAGCTCCGAACACGCTGGCGATAGAGAGCTGAAACTTGGCATACCTGACCTTTGAACCAAGCCGGATCTTTTGACACCAACCGCATTTTTGGGTCAGGTCAGGTCACTGACCTATGACGTCATAAGTGAACCTCTGCACGGTCTTCAGATGTCGCAACTTCGCAACGCCCTCACTGCCAGAGGAGATGTCACAGGGAAATGAAACTTGCAGGATCTAGTATCCATTATGAGTCCCACAACTTGTATATCTCGGATTTTTCCTAAAGGTCATATGAGGTCAGGTCATTTTCGTGACCTCACCATTATAAGTCAATGGGGAAAAATTCAAACTGCTATTCTGGCGCCGGGAACGATCTCCAACTATCTCAAGCACACAGAATCGTGATTTGATGCACTCCTTGCAAGGTTAGATGCGTCACTTTTGCAATGTTGACCTTGCGTGACGTCATTTATGACGTCATCAAGGTCATACTAGTTTTTCGTCAATAACTCTTGATCAAATTGAGCTAGCGAGTCGGGAAAGCCACCAATGGACTCAGGAAGACCTGCCGAATCGAATGATATGCGACATGACCCATTTCGACCAACTTCGTGACCTGGGGGTGCTGACCTGACCTTGACCTGAGGTCAACACCCCAAATTGACCTGACCCGGACAAAAAGTATATCATTCGACGCGCTTGAGCGAGACGAACACGATGCTGCCAAAATCGGCGCTCTGCGGCCGTTTTTTGCGAAGTTATTCACCAAAAACTGAACCGTACCTTGGGGCACTTGACCTGACCTCAGAGGTCACCGGTTGACCTAGGACCTTAAAATCGGGTGCCAATCTCTGCGTCTCGTAACGGCGCACACGCTCGTTTTTTCCGCGACGCGCTAGCTCCACCAGGGGCGAAACGGCGAGGGGGGGGGTCGTACCCGCCCCCCCCCCCTCGGCCGGCGCGTATGTAGAAAACCAATAGGTCCGGCGAGGGTTATACTGCACATGTCGTGTCGGTTGTGATGCATCAAAATATGTGCAAACATCACGTAACATACAAGTAAATGGCGAAGTACTTGTATGAACAGTATTATGACATATACATGTTTTCAAATATAACCTTATGTTCAATGATTGCGAAATGCAAAAGGTTCCAAAATTAATTACAAAATGAATATATTTCGGACACTGTCCTTCTTCAGTTCAGAATTGCAAATTGAACTGAAGATTTGCAATTCTGAACTGAAGAAGGACAGTGTCCGAAATATATTCATTTTGTAATTAATTTTGGAACCTTTTGCATTTCGCAATCATTGAACATAAGGTTATATTTGAAAACATGTATATATCACGTAACATAGAGAACATAAACATTTATAATAATCAACAGTGAATGCTGGTGACCTTGAAACAAGACGGCACATTTTGGGTGTTGCCACTCAAGAATGCAGTGATTCGTGCAGTCATCTGCGTCTTGGCCCTTTGCAGTGTCCTCGCGCGACCGGCAAGGAGGTCCGGCATAATAACATGACACGCCTAATGAAGCTCGAAGCCGCACATTCAAAGCAACACTCCTGACAAGCGCGGTGACGCAGCTCGTTTTGACGTGAAGACACAACGCGTTCAAACACACGAGGATTGTCATGACCAAACGACACGGCTGCGTGTCAGTTTGTCATTCAGCGGCGTTCTTTTGACTCGTCTAAAGTGATGACACGACAGTCAACACACAAGTCAATGGCATTCGCCTGGTCCTCAGAAGCCCGCATTTGTTCGCATGAGCGCAGTGAACAGCCACTACTAAGAAGCGATCGTGCGTGACGAGTGCCCATTGCTAGTGCATACAGTGTCGGCGCGGCGCGCGCAGCAGCTATGCAGAATGCGTTACCAAACGTCTCGCCTGCGCCAGCCCACTCCTGCGAAACTCAGGCCAGCCCCACTCGCACACTCGAGTGTGCGAGTGTCCTGCACTCGCAGCGAGTTTATGCGTGAGTACAGTCAGTTAGCCAGTGCGCGACGCTCAGTCGACTCCAAAGCCGGGAGTACAGATACTTGACGCGTTATGCGTTGGTGTGCCATGCTAAATGATCGGTGCGCTCCTGCTCCATGCGCACTGCGCAATGCTGTTCCCGCTGCCGTGTCTCAGAGGCCATGAGTGAGCTGTTATCGGTGACGAGAGCTTCCGATTTGCGGCCTTAGATGACACTTTGTCTGGCATCCACAACGAGAGAAAGTTTGTGAAACGAACTCTTCTGCCGCACCGTCACATACATAGTTACTTATTTGCTATGAAACGATGATGTGGACGATACCATTATTTCGTTTCAGGCTGTACACTATCGATACATCATGAAACTTTCTGTCTAACGATGTGGAAAATATCAGGCATAAAAAAGAAGCTTCGTTAAATGTGAACTGCCTACCTGTTGGTGGACACAAGTGTTTCATCAGTTTCGAGTAGCGGTAGATTGACAGCTGACATGGGTCGGTGCTGTCGATCCGTCAGATTCCGCCGCTCACAATAAAGTGCCGAGTCACGGTGGCTGACGACAGGCTAAATGTGTGGAATGGTATACCGTCGAGCTGCATGAACATTGGATAACCCTTTGGCACGACATATTTCATTCAGAAACGATAGTTTGGAGCGCTGTGTGGAACTTGCGGGTCAAATATGCACCATAATTGACTTCCACTTGTCTGCGGAAAGCATTGAGGCTTTAAATTAAAAGATAGCAGAAAAAGGATAGCAATCACAACGTAGTCAACCAAGTGTGCCCCCATCGTAACGTCTGTTGCCAGGAATCAAGATGTCAATGTGGCTTCCTGTGAACCTCACCAGCGCTGGTTCCGCGGGCCACCCAGCGTTTCGCTTGCCGCCACCAGCGCGGTTTGGCCAGCGAGGCCTGCCGGCACGGCGCGGCGGTCGGCGCTCGAATACGAGCACTACCAAGAACGCGCCGGCGCTCGCAGCCATTATCTCAAACATTCCGTCACATTGCAATTACACATGCATAAAGCGGCCGCTGGACTGTGTCGGCGGCTGTGGGCCGCTCGGGAGGGGAGGGGAGGGGAGCGTGGGCGTGCAGCGGCGCCGTGGTTCCTGGAGCCTGTCCCGGTTACTGGTTACCGGTAACCAGCGGTACAGAGCCCGACAAGTGTCGGTCTCGGCAGCGAGAGTGAGGTCGTCGCAGAGAGTGCAAGTGAGAGCTGGAGGAAAGTGAGGGCTGCGGGTAGACGCTGCGTTCTGCGTGCACGCAGCTCGTTAACCTCACGCTTATGTAGAGTCTTGGCTCCACGCCAGGATAGGGGTGTGTTGAGATCACGGAACCGGGGAGGTGTGTAGGTATTTCTTGGCATTGGAGGGTGCAGGCAACGACAAAGTTAAATGCTCGTGTTTCCCTTCAGACGATAGCACCCGCTATGAAATGACATTCCCCTCATCATCATCCCTTCAGACGATCAACACCTCTGCTAACATCCCTCAGTGCACCAATACCCCCCCCCCCCCGCCCCGCCCCAGTCACCCCACTAGTGGGTCGGTCTGTGGTTTTTACACCGACCCGCGTGCGCTGATGGTTTTACAGCTCGCCCGCCGACCGATCACAGGTGCCGCCCGACGCGGTCACACCGCCCGAGGCTAGGTCCGTTTATTGACGGCCATTATCACCCGAGGTGCAGTCTTTGTGTCGGGCGCCGAACGGGCCGGCCGGAAGCGGCCTTATCGGCACCCCTTCCACGGTGAGAAGTGGGACCGGACCGTTCAGAGGCGGGGAGGTACCCGCTAGACGCTAGTTCAGATCGAGAAAGGTGATCCCAAAGGCTATCTCTTGAAAACAGTGCCTATGGAATCATGCACTGTCCGTTTAGTCGGAGCTCTACCGTCCAATTAGATAAAACGGTCTCCTATAGAAGAGCATCACCGTCCATTTAGATGAAACGTCACCTCTCCTGCACATACAAAACACTCACCGTCTTTACTGTTCGTATGTACAAACGGAGCGGCACTGCCCGATAGGTGGCGGCACACACAGGGCGGTGCTGTTTCAAAGAAAGTGGTTTCATCCGTACATGGATGCGACAACCCACCTGTACCGTGCAATGTTCTGATGTAATTGTAGATCATACAGACGTCATTCAACTCCCGAGTGGAATATTCCACTTCCACAGCTCAAGGACAGGGGTGCCGCAGTGCCTCCTGGCGTTGCTGCCTACCAGATAAAAGTTGTTGGGTATACGCAGTCAAAGCTTCGATAAATAAGTAGATAAATAGATAAATAAATAAATCAATAAATAAATAAATAAATAAATAAATAAATAAATAAATAAATAAATAAATAAATAAATAAATAAATAAATAAATAAACGAATAAATAAGTATATAATTATTACATATGTTATTAATAACCTTATGCTCATATTAGTAATTATATTCAAAAGAAAAATAGGTACAGATTAATATATTTGGACTTCCGCCTTCATCAGAATTATGATTCATCATTTGAACTAATTTTGTCTGTTTATTTTAAGTGAATTGCAAACCTCTCATCGATGGAGTTATTTTTACAATGAACAGCGAAAAAACAATGATAACACTTCGGTTGTTATGGCACAGAAATCAAAGGCCAATTATGCCAACTTTCAGCTCTCTAACGCTAGCGCGTTCCGAGCAATCGCGAGAAACCCGTCAGGGAAATGCGTTACCGTAAAGACATCCGTAGTGGCACGAACTGCTCGGCCACAGAGGGTTGAAATCATCTTTCCTTCACAGTTCCCATGGCAAATCAGGTGTCAGCACAACACTTCAATCATATCAGCGCCTACCAAACCAATCACTGTGTACTTGCATACCTAACGCAATCTGAAATGCTCACAATCTACTCAGCCATTCATTCCCTTCCTTTCGTCCCGGATACGGCGCCGCTTTGTCAACGCGCTTTTTGCTCGTGTTTGCGCGCTGCTCGTGTCGTTTTTGTGTTCGATCAAGGGGAGGCGAGGAAGACAGGGGGACACAAGAGACGGAACATCGACCCAGTGTCGCACGCGCTACAGAACGGGGTATTAAATTAATTAGTTAAATGGCACCAGACTTCCTCCAGCAGAGGCGGGAAGAAAAACGCGAGATGGCGTCCAGGTTTTTCGTGTTTTTCGTCAACAGTTGCCGACCATCTGGCTAGTGCCGGCTGCTGGTTATCAATGGGATACATGGACCATATCCGAGGCATAAATACATGTCGACCATGATGTGCATGGGCTTCGTTTTTATAACTAATGAAATGCGAATCATACCTTACTGATTAAATCTAGAGCTAGCAAATAAAACACTTTGGTGAAAAAATATTGGAATGAACGGAAATATATAACTATTATCTGGCAATTTGGCATGTTAACATTTCAAAGACTGAACAGGAGCCAGATAGGAGGTTACCCTTCCCATCTCATGAACTTCGCATAACGATAAGTACCGGCATCAATATGTATGTCGAGTACGTTATACCATTGCGGTAGTAAGCATAGAAAAGCATAGGGCACTGTCTATCCATTCATACACATGGTGGCAGCAAAAACAGCTCTGTATCAGGGCTCGCGCCACCCCATCGGGAAACGCCTCGAAAAACGCAGAAATAAACACAAAAACTGATGACGAATTTGACGACATTCGCCGAGTCCTGTTCGCCGGCTTGGCATGAACACCCCGTTGTTTGTAGCCATCGTCGCCTGACGGCGCGGGGATAGATCTGTGAGTCATGTGATGGCAGAATGTTATCGTTACATCCCGGGACGCGGAGCGGGAGCCAGAACTGGCTGACATTTACCGATCGACATCCGCCCCGGGCCAGGGCGGGGAGGGCTTGGGTCGGACTCGGGGTACAGAGAGGCGCGGAAAGTCGCCTCAGAGTGACACAGACATCCGCCGCGAGTCAAATACGGTCCGATCCATCAGCGAAAGGCACAGCGCTCCCTTGATAAAGAGACGGATGACATGCTTTCGTCATAGACCGGCGTGAAAAAATGGCGTCTTTGATGCACATTTGCAGCGCGGTGAGAATACAATCGCCTGCATACGTCGAGGATCGCCTGGTGAGCGGCAAGTCATGCGACAGTGAAGAGAGCGGAAAATGTTAGCCTTTCTTCTGTTTTACCATGTTTTACCATGTATTTCCTCGCAGTCGACGCATATCTCCAGTTGGGCATGTTTACTACGACTCACAGCTTCTAAATAGAAATGCATTGCTAGGAAACCCAGACGTTACTTTAGAAAAGTCAAAAGAATTAAATCCAAAACTCCACCCATCCAGTCTGCAGTATTCCTCGCTAATGCGATCCAAAGTCCACCGTTACGTATCAGCTCCTTCAGTCCGAGCGTGGCCGGTGACGTGAACGACCTCATCGGTTGGTCTCTAGCGTCGCCCTCGACGATCGTCGATCGTTGGCGCCGTCGCGTCGATGCTGCCAGGTGTGACCGCTCCCACGCGCCGGCAGAATAGAACTCGTCTCCTCCGCGCCGGTTTCGTGGTATTTGCCGGGGCGGAAACCGCAATACCATCACTACTGCCGGATTCTAGGACCGAATTCTAATTGGTTCCACCAAAATTGATACTGCAGGGGGTTTCCCCAAGCAGAAAATATTATACTTCGGTTTTCCCCAGCCACAAAAAAGTCAAGTAGCAGACTAGCAACCCTCGTCAGGTCTCTGACCTTTGCAGAATTGACCGCTAGTCGCACTAAGATGACAAAGGGGACCCCAGCTGACGACAGCTAACGGAGCATTGCATCATTGAATAGCAGCTCCCTGAGCACCGCATGGAGGCTAACGGTGTTATTGGAGTGAGACATATCACACGAGGAACCACAGCCCATTGCGTTGTGGTGAACCGCAATTGCAGAAGATGACAAGTAAATACAGTGGAATAATATGCTCGTTCTCGGCTACCCTTTAAAAGTCATCACCTAAGTGACTCGGCACATAGCATTATACTGTGGCGTGCATGGTTGGAAATAATTCATCAAACGAAACTTGCCACCGACCGAATGTGTCGCGTAACGTTTTCGCATCAATGTGAATGGGGCCTGCTTGCGCAAAGCGCATTCTGTTGCGAGTCATTCTATGGACATAATCATGCAGCGACATACTATAATAATACCGTTAATACAGCCATTAAACCACTCGTTTTGGTGAAGAATTGCACTAAGTTTATCGTTTTCTGGTAAATCATCAAGACACAAATACACTTGCTATCAATAAAATAGAAGCAGATGAACAATCAAAGCTCAGAGCACTTCACACCACCTACGATTCTTATGAACGTCGAAGAGTCGTTCCTGTAAGAACAATCCTCATGCTTACGGTTTCTTAGGTGGTTGGTTAGCTGTCTGCTAACTAGGCCGGGTGGTCTTGCTGCAGAGTATAAACTAGCAAAGACAAGTCACTGATTGACCAGTGCAAAAGGAACGTGAGTGCCGCTTGAATTAAATCACCCGACAATGACCATCCTTGAATAGGCGAATAGGCCAGCCCAGGCATCCATCCCACTTCCCATGGTTATGCTGTCGATAGTATATAAACAGACGGTCTGCCGGTTACCTCGCGTCGTAGCTTTAAAGACACAACTGTCAGCTGACGATCTTATAGGACGATTTTTTATCTGAATGACGTAATTCACTTTTGGCACTAAATTCTAGTTTATATGGTCCGGTGTGTTTATTTTACTTCATAACTGAGGGTAGCCCGCGTATGGCCCCATGTTTTCTGAGAGCTAATGCCTCCCCAGTAAATGAATAGCCAACAGGTGTCACCACCACTTGGGGTCGAAATGAGTAGATAAACGTGCGTCGGCTCCCCTTTCCACGATCGCTCCCCACACGCTCGGCATCTGGAGATGCATCACCGCTGGACGGGTCCATATGGCGACAGCTGGGGACGGATAACCTCTGACCCGTTCTGTCGCGTACCTCCTCTCTCCCCTTTCGACGGACTGATGATGGCCACTGCTGGCAAACAAACAGCAGGCTTTGAAACGGGATGCCCCAAATTCCTCTAATGTCGCTAAATCCAGCTTCAGTGCCTATCCAGTCATGAAAGAGGGTGTTCAGCTGTCTGAAAACTATAATACAAATCGCATGTGTATGCTGTGCTTGTGAAATTTATTAATTTGAATATTACAAAGTCAGACCGTCAATGTTGTCAAGTCAAAGTGCTTACGGCTACGACAGCGAAGCTGGTGACCATGGGACTGAACCAGCTCCTTTTTCTCAGCTTTAATCCCTCAGCAGAACCAACTCCTTCTTAACCCAGTGAATCCACCAACATCTTCAGCCGGTCCGGCTCCCACTGCCCAGTGTGGCGGCCGATCGCGTCCCAGTTTACAGCGACAGTTTTACAGCGTCGCCGACCCTTGCGCCAGATTGATGGCTCCAATAATGTGCCGCCCGATAATTTGCCCGACTGCCGGGCGGAGAACGGGTGAACGAAACGGACCAGGTGTGTCACCCGGGGACATCGAACGGGAATGTCACAGGGTAGGACCGGACGGGAGTGGGATGGGGCGCCGTGGGGCAAACTTTTTCGGTGGAACATATAGTTCAACAATATACGTTTTGCATTTGCGTGGAATTAGGTGTTTCGGACTCTGTCACCTACCTAATATTCGAAAATAACAATAAGCAATTTATGCCTACGTTGTACTTTTTTATTAAAACAATATGAAAAGTCCAGTGGTGGCCACTCCTAACTTGACCGCGACTGCGATAACGATAATTCGATAACCTTATACCAATATCTACCGAATATATAACCAGTGAACTACGATGTAAAAGCCATGTGCTCATTATCGTCTGCCAATAATAGTTAGGAAGGTATGATAAAATAAAAAGACCGCGAAAAATTGCGATTCGATTTGATTATGATATCACGTAAAAACAACTTAGGATATATTCGAAAATGTCATTTTCATCTACTTTCTATTCGATCTCAGGCTAATTAAGAATTTAAGGAAATCGCAGAAGGCTCATTACACCTAACGTGCCAATATAAGCATCTTATTAAAAAAAAACATGTGACTTTGCGACGTTCGAAAAGGAACCGGTCTCCCTGTATTGGACGGGCTCCCCAGCGGCGGCTGTTCTCAGGCGCGATCCCACTACTGCCCGACACGGGTACTTTTGGCTGCTCGGTCGCCCGCCTGGCCCGGTACGCACCTCCTTAGTCAACCTGGCGACCCCGGACTCCTCCGGGGGCCCCATATTGATGCCGGGCTTAGTGCGGACACCCGATCGACACAGACCGCCGCTGGGAAGGACTCCCGCCCTCAAGAGATCCACGGAACCACGCCCCCGAGTAGCCGGATAACAGGAGCACGCCACCACTCCCAGCGAGCGAGTGGCGGCTGGCGGCGGGCCTGGCGCTGCTCCTATCAGTAGACGCAATCGTGATAGTGACGTAGTGACGTGCTATCGTTATCTTCTGTGTAGGTTTATAGCGATGGTCTGTGGTCTGTTGGGTGTGGACTGTGGATGTTTACAATGAGGGTGAGGGTCGAACATAAGAAACGAACTATACCTATAGACTGGACTAAAAGAGCTCCAGCAAAGCAGAAATACCTACACATCCGATAGCTCCCTTCCCGAGATAAATGATAAAGAGTGAAAAAAAACTACGTGACGTATGTGTCGCCGTTTTGAACATCAATGCCTATAAGAATAAATTATATATTTCCATTTAGGTATACCTACTTTTATTGAATGTTGAAGGCTGACGTAGCCAGGCCGTACTCACTATACATTACCTGTATGTACCTAACGTGTTCGGGCTTGATGGCGAAACAGCGTGAATATGATATGATCAATAAACATTGTCTGAGGTAATTAGTAACCACTTGAATTAATATGTGGTTCTGGTTCTTTTTTTTTTTGGTACGATTGGGGAGCACGTAATTGAAACAAATATAATTGTAAATAATGTCTTAGGTATATTATTTCATAAATGCTTCTTATATTTAGTGGGAGAAATAGCTATCTACCAATATCGAATACACAATGGCCCATTAGCAGGGGTTATTCTTTATACGGAGAGAAAGAGTGATTCTCGGACTGACGAAAGGGTTGGTAACAGTCAAAGTGTGTACCACGTGTAGCACACTGCTGCTTCTCAGAACCAATGAATAAAAATGAATAATAGCATGCAACCTATTTCGCCAAACATGATGCCCACTTTATCATGATGCAACTAGGATGCAAACTCTCGCCTACAGATATCAATATTGATTACCGGGTATTAGTCAACAGGAAATCACGGCCATTAAATTATCTCTAATCGTGGGGGAGTTATTGATAGCGACGGGTGTGTCGGAGCCTGTATGCAAATCGCCGCTATCAAATACACATCAAATGATTGACCAACAGCGTGACGCAGCGTCGGTGTAACTTCTGGCTCGTGCTGCATGTCAGGAAGGCTGCTAAGGCCCGCCGGGGGCCCATTGGACACAGACACACCTATATCTTGGTCTCAACTCTCAGTGACCCCGAGTGATACCCGCAGAGATGCCGGCTGTAACACAGGCCAGTGACGTCACCAGAACACGCATGGATCTGATGACGTCAATGGCCACCGACTGCGCAGTGTTTCTCGGCCGAATTTCAATCATACAAACCCATACCCAGCTCCGTTTGCCATCACACTGATCAGTGTTTATATATGTAAAACGTAATCGTATCTTGCGATGGTTGACCTTCGAGTGAATAGAATCAAATCAAAATATGCTTAAAAACTGTAGTGAAGACTCCGCCCAGCCCCTGCCAGCGCGCTAACAAGACGCAGTTATTGACGGATCCCAAATTCACAGTCCTCTCCTGGCCGTACTGTGCAGGACTTGATTGGTGAGCCTGTCCCCAATGTATCCCTCGACAATCACACCAACAGCTGCGACTGAGTTTACGACTTGGTCTGCGGTGTAAACTTGATTGGCCCGGCGAGCCAGCCGTCCGTAGGTTTGTCCGTATGTTGGACCGGACCACCGTCGGGGAAGGGCCAGAGACGTTGTACTGGCTTGAGGTGAATGTTTGATTCAGGAACAAATGTGTACAGTGCGTGTACTAAGGTGTATAGTGCTGATGTAATACGTTACAGCTTCAACGATAGCTTTCATGCAGATCTGGCCGTATTGAAAGGCTGGTGTATTTGTGCTGTCATGTATAAAAAAAATCACTTGAATAGAAGTTTTGCTGCTTATCCGAGTGCAAAACCTGTGTTTTGGTCCAAATCACGCAGAGAAAATGCTTATGGGTACATGTTTGGTTATACCTACCTGTTTTTTTTTTTTCACTGAGCTGGTTGCATCGAACGGAGTTATAGCTGAACCAAACTGGCAAGACATTCAAAAGCTGGCTGTGCTGACCTCTTTCCATGTTGATAAATATACCTACCTACTCGAGAGGATCTGGGCTGACGAACGAGTGGGCGGGTGACGGCCAAGACCGTATAATAAGGGGCAACGGCATACTACGGTGGCGATCGTTGTAGGAGCGCCTTCTTAAAGGTAGTGTGCCACCTTTGAAAGATTTCCCGTTTTATTTTTCCTAGGATAAGAAGCTTCTGTTTTTACCTAATATCGCAAAAAAAATCAAAAATGGGCCTGGAATAGTGCCTTTTTCGCCTAAAAGTTTATCGGTTTTTAGATATGTATAACAACTGTACTGGGCTCACCTGCAAACAGGCGTCGGGCAACAATCGCGAATGCGGCGCACTTGTGACAATAAGCAAAGGTCATTATAGTGTTACGACCATACGACGTACGGGAATGAGTTATCAGCTGTCTAATCGTAGACAACACAATGTCGAGCCTTAAACTGTAAGCCTGTATTGGTATTGTTTCTTAAATTTGGCTGTCGAACATTAATTTGTGGTTTGAAATATGATTTTATGTAAAATAATTGATATGAAACAGCCGTCTCTTAAAGGGACCCTCCCACCTTCAAAAAAGTTAATGAATTGGCATGAAAGTGATGTCGCTCGGTTCAGAAAGAGTAAAAACGAATATCTACCAAATTTCATCGAAAAATATTCACCGGTTTTCAAGATATTAGACTTTAACTTTTGTTTACTTTTTGGGATCTCCGCTGTTCCTAGCGACTTTATTTGAAAGTGCGGCATTTGTTGCGCGCAAAGCAGCGTATACCACCGCGTGCTACAAAACGTTTTAGTCAAACATTTAACGGACGTTCGAAAGCCTGATGACGTCATCAGATTCCCGTAATGGTTAAGAGATAGGGACCACGCTGGTCCCACCCTGCAAGTAAAGGGAAGAAATTTCTTGAACACCATAAAGCTGCGGGGGTTGCGACCAGGATAAATAGTGGTTTCTGAGCCTGGCCGCAAACTTGGCTATCTCAACTCAAAACTAATGTTAAGGTGGGAGGGTCCCTTTAAGTTATGACCCCATTACACCACACGCAAGTGGCAGAAATGACAATGATCAGCTGACGCATTTTTCTTGGCCGAAGCACGCCGAAGTCAGAGCGCGCGGCCCGACGCACCACGCGTATTTGGAAATTCCGACCTCGACGAGCATCAGAAGCCACCTAACAGGCGTGTTCGAAACCGCAGGAGATGATGATGAACGGGTTTATCGAAACTTGATTGGATGAGCCTATCGGTAATAGCGATTTTAGTGTGTGCATTTATTGTTCATAGTGGTGTGAAATGTGGTTGGGGTACGACCGACAACCCGTCGGGGCGAATTTCGCACTGGGGTACTCAAAATTTGAAGAATTTAAGACGTTTCCATAAGTTTTGAAGGTATGGATAAGTTCTAAAAATCCGGTTCTCCTTATCCGGGTCATTAACTCCATATGGTCCAAGAAAGCTGGCACACTACCTTTAAGTTTCAATCCACGCCCGCTGGTGGCAGCACCGTACGGTGCCGTGGCTCAGTCACTTTCTCACATTACGGGCACGCCCGAACAGGGTGTGTGTGGAAATGAGTGAGTAAGCGGCAATAACGAGCGACTGGTGGGTGTCGGGACGGTTTCGGTATCACTTCACAGACGTTTTTGTCCGTCCTGTGCCACCGCTGCCGCAGTGCCGCCCGACGAGGTGGTCACGAAAGTGATCACGATCAGCATAGTGAGTCAAACAAATGCGAACAAAAGTAGGGGGGGGGGGCACACGGGTCCATGGAGAGGGGGACTTGAGCCTTTTTGAGAACCAAGTGGACCTTTTCGGGCAGACACTGGCTTCTAAGAGCCCTCAAGACGGGCTCTGAAGGCTCTACGCAGGCATTTGATTGTCCACACTTGTCCACACTCTTGAGTCCCCATAACGGCTTCTCGAAACACCATAGCACTGTGCTTATCACGGACAGACCACCACCACCATTCTCAGGCTTCTTAGGTTCTCGCCAGCCTGAGGACCCAGCTCAGGAACCTATGAGACCCACACCAGCTCTTGGGGATCACAAGCCGGCTGAAGATGATGCTTGGGTCTCAAGGGTGTCCTAAGGACGCATTGTCACCGTTGCCACGCCGTTACTGGAATGCGCGTCAAAGAACCATGTTATGAAACTACTCTTAGACCAGCGCACCACTCTCACAAATTACTCTCAGATAGAAACTCAATGCGAACAAGCAGGACGCTGGTTTTATTCAAAAATAAAATCATAACCATCTCGAGTACGTTAGATTAGAAGAGCCAATGCCTCGGCTCGAGCATAAAACAAAGGAATAACAGGTCCGACGCTCGGATCTATACCCATGTCGCTTCTCGGTGCTCTGTGCCTATCACGGACGTCTACGAGCGATGGCCTCGATCAGTGCGTCTGCGAGGCGGTCCCGACTCGCCAGGCCGGCCTCCTGCAGGGCCACCATTCCCTCGATGGCAGCCACAATGCGCTGCTCCAGCTCCAGGAACTGGCGGTCATTCTGGACCAGCTGCTGGATGGCAACAAGCAGTCCCCGGCGGATGGCAGCGCGGCGTCTACGTATACGGTGTCGTCTGGCGAGGGCCAGCACTAATGCTGGTCTGGAGAGTCGCGGCGCGCCTGGACAGGCCGCGGCCGCGCGGGCGGCGGTGGTAGCCTGACTGTCGGCTGTGTCCTCTGCCGAATCAGGAGACCTGCTTTTGGCACCGGCTGGTGGTCCTGGAGCTTCCGTAGCATCTTGCTCAGCCGAGGCCGTTTCTTCCTCGGGGTCGGACTTGTGAGACTGAGCGTCCTAAAAAAAAAGAAACACACGCAGTTAATGAATTTCGTACCTTGTAAACTGCGTTATACAAAGGACAAATGCAATGTGCCGTTTAGGCGAATCACTGCGTCGCATGCGATGATCCGAACCAGTCCTTCCAAGCTTGAAACGATGCATAATTGCTATGACTTTTGGGTAACGGATACATTACCATAACGGAACTTACCATTTCTGACGTGCAGGGACGAGGCGAATTGGCTGAAAACAAATCGAAGGTAATAAGTCTGATAAAACAGTCTGATAAAACAACGGCTTGTAAAGTGTAAAGCAATGCTTGCAATCATATATTCACAACACTTTCAACTGTGAGACTGAGACTCGACACTCGAAAGTCGAAAGTCTATGACGCATGACGGTTGACGTATGAGGGAGAACGAATTTTGTAATAAGAATATATGGAATCATGGAGCTGAGGTGGTGACATACTTGTTTCTCAGATCAACGATGTACTTTTTAGCGGAAAATATTTACTGCCAGGGGTCTCACAAACGGCTTAAAACGGACCATGGACCGGCGACCAGGCGGTGACAAACGCCTCATCGCCATATCGCGCCGAGTCCCATCGGGCGCACGGCTGTCCGGCGGGATTCAATGAATGCGAGGTTGATTTATTATCTTATTTCAATGCATCCATTGAGCAAAAGCTACAGAAGTTAAAGGTAGTGTGCCACCTTCAAAAGATTTCCCATTTTATTTTTCCTAGGATAAGAAGCTTCTGTTTTTACCTAATATCGCAAAAAAATCAAAAATGGGCCTAAAATAGTGCTTTTTTCGCCTAAAAGTTTATCGGTTTTTCGATATGTATAACAACTGTGGTGGGCCGACCTGCAAACAGGCGTCGGCAACAATCACGAATGCGGCGCACATGTGACAATAAGCAAAGGTCATTATAGAGTTACGACGTACGGGAATGAGTTATCAGCTGTCTAATCGTAGACAACACAATGTCGAATTTAAACTGTAAGCCTGTATTGGTATTGTTTCTTTAATTTGGCTGTCGAACATTAATTTATGGTTTGAAATATTATTTTATGTAAAATAATTGATATGAAACAGCCGTCTCTAAAGATATGACCCCATCTCACCACATGAAAGTGGCAGAAATGACAATGATCAGCTGACGCATTTTTCTTGGCCGAAGTCAGAGCGCGCGGCCCGACGCACCACCACCGCACCACAAAGTATGAGCAGAAGCCGCGCCCAAAGCCAGTGCCCCGGTAACGTGAGGTAGCCGAGTCGGGGCAGCGTGCGCTGACCCAAGCCGGGGCAGCGGCTTTGGGCGCGGTCTACCGCATCCCCGCGGGCAGCCCCGGGCTATCACATGACACCGGGAGGACGCGCGGCCCCGGCTTGGGTCAGCGCACGCTGCCCCGACTCGGCTACCTCACGTTACCGGGGCCCTGGCTTTGGGTGCGGTCTACCGCACCACCTAACAGGCGTGTTCGAAACCGCAGATGATGATGAACGGGTTTATCGAAACTTGATTGGATGAGCCTATCGGTAATAGCGATTTCAGTGTGTGCATTTATTGTTCATAGTGGTGTGAAATGTGGTTGGGGTACGACCGACAACCCGTCGGGGCGAATTTCGCACTGGGGTACTCAAAATTTGAAGAATTTAAGACGTTTCGATGAGTTTTGAAGGTATGGATAAGTTCTAAAAATCCGGTTCTCCTTATCTGGGCCATTAACTCCATACGGTCCAGGAAAGCTGGCACACTACCTTTAAGAGATTGAGTCGGCGTGATCGATTAAAAGCCGCCCCACACTGGACCTCGCATGCGGGTTGCGAGTTTTTGGGTTTTCGGGTTTCTTCAAAATCAAATAATATTTTCTAAGCTAAGTGACCCACACTACCATCTAACAAGCGAGTCTGCATGTTTTAAGCTTGCGAGCGACCTTGCATCGCATTCCAAAAGTTGATTTCGAGTCAGCTTTCGATTTTCCTCGCTGCGAGGTCTGCGAGTTCTGCGAGGTTTGCGGGTTTTTCGTTGGAGTCGAATTTTGGTTCGTTGCGCTGGTATTGCGACTATACATATGTAAGTTTCTGACGGTGTACTGGGTTCACTGCATTCATGAAGTTATCATAAGGGAACGGTCTTGTCACTCTATGAATTAGTATTATGCCCGCAAACTCAAAACCCGCAAACCCGTAACCCGCACGCGAGTTCCAGTGTGGGGCGGCCTTAATTTTCAACGGCGTATTTATCACTCTTCTTAATTCGCCGTCGAACACCACTCAAAGAGCTGGTCTCACTCCCGTCTCGACATTACATCTCGACATAATATGTGCCGAGCTTTGAATTTAGGGGGCAATTTTAGGTCTACCTGAAGTTTTACTGAAGTCATTTCAGTCAATCTAATCAATCTGTGAAGATTGATAAAAGGGACTGTCTGGGTGACAGAGCTCTGTAAGTTAAACTGAGCCGATCCCTCCTTGTCTTTATGGTCGCAATTCTACCTGTACGGTACTTACGGTAATTCCAAAACGATAGGGAGCCGTCCTTGGCCTGATTGGAATCGCATTAATCGTCACCCCTCATTGATATGCACCCGCCTTCAAAGGAGCTGCGCAAACCATTAATTAAATGGCCGGGCGTGTATTGTGCGCCGGGACCATTTGAATTCCGTCGGGCCGGGAAAACACTCCTATCGGGGATCGCCCCGACGCGCAGCACCACACGCACACCGAAATTGGAATAAAACACCAATTAAAGAGTGGGAAAGTATGAAAAATATCCTGGACGGATCTGGAATTATCATGGCCGGTGGCAGTGGCGCCGGCCCGCCCGCTGGGCTCGGTGGGACGGCCGATACCGGACACACCTTCCATTGATGGATGGCTGGTCGGCGCGGCCACTGGTAGCGACGTGACATGAGGGCGACGCTACCGAGATGTCACGGTCACAGGAGCCACAGCGAATGGGCGAGGCCAATGGCCAGTGCCATGGGCGACCTCTTCTGTTGCGCGATTCGCGGAAAGACGGTGAGAATTGAGATGTATGCTGCCGTTTAAAAGGAACCAGCAATAGGTAAATGTTCTGCATACACTTCTAAAAACAAACTTTTTTTACTTGACATAGAGTGTTCTGTGTAGGGTAAGTTCTCTTGTCGGGGCTCTTCTGGGTGTGACACCATGCAGATTCCTTTCTGCATTGACTGTGACTGCCTCGAGCGATGACTAACTGTTTCAGATGCTGCCTGTGACTGCTTCGGCTGATGCCTATAACTGCCTCGATTGATACTTATGGTTGCCTAGGCTCCTGCCGATAACCGCCTCAACTGCTGCCTATAAGTAAGTGCCCGGTTGACTGTGACTGCCTCAGGCGCTGCCTATAACCCCCTCGAGCGATGACTGCGACTGCCTGGGCTCCTGCCTATAACCGCCTCGAGCGATGACGGCTGGCATCGGCCTCCCGCGGAGGGTCTTTCCGAAGCTCCAGCTCCGAATCCAATCCTCCGTAATGACGGCGATTATTCCGTCATAAACTATACGCCGGGAGAGCGCTGGACGGCGGGCGTTTGTTTTTTGGCGCTACCCACTTCAGTACCAACTGTCGGCAGCGCGATCACTCGGGCCGGGCCCCGTTTTTGTCGGTGCACTGTGCCGAGATAGAATATGTGATTACGACCTCAATGACAAAACAAAACACACATTTGTCATGAGATATTGCCGTAACCAGAAACGTCCCCGGGAGAAACTGTGCGTCGAGATCACGGGCATCATGATAAAACTACAGTTAAGGAAAGCAATAAACCCTTGGAGATAACAACTAAGCTGTCATGAGAAGTAACTTTCCTTCGTGATAGAAACTATATACAATTAATGTCTGATTATTTTCACAATAAAACTGATGCGAGAATATGGAATTACGACATTGGTTGTTTCTGATGACGGATGAGGCACCAGTACCTATCCTTGTGCCGTTCATGTATGCAATGCGTCACACTGAATGGCCTTTCAAGCAGACATTGGTCCATACCAGCCCAAACAACGCTCCACACAAGCCCGACAATGACGTCGGATTGATGAAGCCTCCTATTCAACCGAATGGACTGATGGATCGCGCGGCATCTGAAAGATCCGAGTGCCACCCCCCCCCCCCTCCCCACCCCGTCCTCACAAACTGAATACTCTACCGGTTTGACCCCTCCCCTCCTCTCCCCTCACGTATCGAGACGGCTAATCTGTGGCCAGACGGTGCATTAGGGTTCTGAGGAGCCGCTGCGATACCGCCGCAATGGTACTGGCGCCGCGGCTGTTTGCCCAGTCCTGGGTCGGTATGGGGTTATTGGATTCAGACTTCAGGAAGGCCCACCGATCGAGCTGGCCCGTTTGCATCAGTGCGCGGGAAGTGAATCGATTGATATGCGAGCGTGATTTAAGTATTTGAATGGGCTCTCGCATGCGATTTCCTGATTGCGGGAAGGGTCTGTTTCAGCCTTCAGGATCTGTTGCGGATGAATGGCACCGTGCTCAGTGGGCGCAGTTCTCAATATCGAGGGAAAGTCGGCGGCGGATATTGAGCGTGCCTGTCACATATAACGTGCGCGGGTCCGCGGGCAGAGGCCGGTGGCAGCCGCTGCTCAGTCCGTTCACAGCGGTCCCAGTTTCGCCCGCTGCGAGCAGGGACACCTATTAGCTCCAGTGCGGGGTGGGTCTGGGAGCCAGCCCGCCGGCGGCGGGAGGGCCGTTTCTCCGGCTACGACTCCGGAGCAGGCGACCGGCACCGGCCGTGAAAAGGTGCTCACCATCAGACGAAATTATCACCGTGGCCACAATTATAGGCCCATTACCATTCTAATATCACTTAATGGCAGGGTGTGGACAGGATTGGGTCGGATGTACGTATGCCGGGAGAGCGCTGTTTGAACTGGAGGTAATCACTAATGTGGCGCCCCAGTGGGTTCTGCCACTGAGCTCGACCAATTCGACCGGCATGATGGCGCAATCTTCGGCCCCAATACAGCATTGCTCGATAGTTATGTTATGAGTTATTGTAAATTCGACAGTTATCTGGTGTGCCAATTTATTCACAACTCTTTAGGTGAGTTGATGGCTACTTTGATTTGCGATCGACGGTCAGGCGCCACCGCTTTCACCAAATTGTATACGAAACTGCATGCAGTGCTCGAGCTCTAACGCAAATTTCACGCTTTCAGCTTTCTTCAACATGCGACCTGTATAAATCATAAGCGCTCTTGATTTTGTCGGTTGTTGTGTGCTGTACCGTCCAACTGGCACCCAGTTTGAACCATCCACTGCAGCCGAACCGAGTGCCAGTCTTGCAGACGGATCGGCAGTGCAGCGCAGACGGCGCGCGGGCCGCAATGAGTTATTCTCGGATTTCATATCAATAAAACATGGCCGCGAACGCCGTCTGGTCACGCCATTCAGAGGAAGCGGCACGGCGTCGGCGCCGGACGCGGACGGTTCGTCGAACGACTTGGCGGTGCCCACCGGGTCACTGGCTCCGGCCCCTCCCACTGTCGGTCACTGCTGGCTGCTGGGAGTCACCAGGAAATAGTATGGTACGGAACAGCGCCACTAGTGGCTTCCGAAGCTGAGAGACGGTGTTTCTTCAAAGGCACTGTTGGGACTTGATGTCATCGAGTGTGGTTATGCTTCACTGGTCATTTAAAATGTCTTTAATAAGTTTCATCATTTTTTGTAAGCGAATGAGGTACATTTCTACTAATTACTTTATGCTATACCTACTATTTAATGTTATGCAGCTCAGGCGGACGTGCGCCACTTCACGTACTTCACGTACTGTGTTGTCGGCCCAGTCCATATTGCGCACGTCCGCTGCTCCCTGGGGCAATGTGAGCAGGAGGGCGGCATTAATTTCCCAGTAATTGAGAGCGGCGCGGGCCGATGCCATCGTGATGCTTCATTACGCCGATAATTAGACGTCGTTCGGCTCATTGGGCTGTGATAGAGCCGATCGCCGATGTTTGGTGGATTGTCTGAGTTGGCTGTGAGGAGTATCAGACAGTCACCGGGCGGCTCAAGCTCCCAGCCGACCTCCCGGCCCTCCTAGACGCCGAGCAGACCCTCCCCCCTCCCCCGAGTCCACGCACCGGGGAGGCCGGCCGATAGCCAGCGTTTAGCGTGGACGACACATCACAACTCGTTCTGCAGTAGTTTAGCGTGATACATTGGCCGATAAATCTGCTCAAGAGGATATGCAAAGGAGACCATACCACCGCAGCGTGCTGCTGCAATGAAGCCAGCAGGTCTAAACGGTTATGCCACCATGAAAAACGACGGTGCTGCGCTCCGTCCTGGCTCGGTCGGCTCTCGGAGTTGGACTCGGGCACTCGGCCGGGTGAGAGGAACTCGGAGTGCCCCCGGCAGAGGCGGGCGCGTCTCGGGGAGTGCCCGGACAGCAGCGATTATCAGATCAATTGGCAGATCAGCCGTCCGGAGGGCGGCGTACCGACGATAAACAGAATAATTAAACGGCTATTTGGCTCAGCCCACCAGCCCAGGGGCGGCGCCACGAATTTTTGACTGTGGGGTACTATGGTGAAAAGGGTCCATGGATAGTGAAAGGGGCCCATGGTGAAAAGGGCCCTTGCAGAGTGAAAAGGGCCCATACATTTATCATGGCGTAATATTAAAGGCACTTGCAATAGCAATCTAATAGTCCACAGTGAAAGAATGTTTGACAATAGACAGGGCCGGGGTGTGTTTTTTCTCTCTTTGTAGGTGGAACACGGAACGCAGAGCGTTAACACAAGAGTTGTTAACGACGCGTTGTGTCGAAGCCGATTCTTAATTGACTTGTCCCGCCGTTCGTTTATCCCGCGCCCTGCTGGGGAGTGTTTGAACTTTGAACACCCCTCCCCCTGCGGTTTTTCGCAAATATCTCACGTTTTTGACACACCTTATCATACATCTTTTTCGCACATGCTGTGAAAATTTTAGCCCAAGGTCGCCCAAGGTCAGGTCACCAGGTCATTTCAAGTGGCCTCACCTCCTAAAAAAGTTTCAATGCCTGCCATAGCTATACCAAGTGACCGATCGCTTTAAAGCTTCAAGCGATTGATAAAAGTAACAATATTTACAAAATGTATATCTCGAAATTTTGATATCAATGACCTAAGGTCAGATCACTTTTCGGGTCTCTCCATTATACCTAAGTGAATGGGAGAAAATTGAGAAGCGTCTCTTTTAGACGAACGCCATTCTAAACATTTTCAAACACTGAATTACGAGTAAACATGACACGCTGAACCGGAAAAAGGCACCCGTGACCCCTCGTTTCAAGAATGCAGCGTTGCTGGCACTCGGCCAGAGGCGGCCATATATTGTTTTTACAAAACAAATCAGATGCGGGACAGAACTGACCTCACGAGCGGTCATCCGCTCGCCGCATGTGGCGGCCGGCGCCTCTAGCGCCGAGTGCCGCAACTACCTATGATTATGTCTCCGAGGTCATCTCAGGTCACGAATGGTATCTAACAGTTTTTCGCTAATAACTTTTGGTAGAGGCAAGGTAGAGCGATGAAAACGCCTTAGATGTGTTTGGCTCGACGATATGGATCGACTGATATGCAGCATGACTTTTTCCGGTCAGATCATGACCTTGACCTAAAGTCAAATTTTCAAGTTGACCTTTAAGGTCAAATTATAGTTCATTCGACGCGTCTCGACGAGAGGAACAGGATGCTGGCAAAAATAATGTCGTGTCTCTCTTGAGTCAAAAGTTATTGAAAAAACTTTTTTCTTAAAAAGCGACGGAGTTTTGCCCTCTGGAGGCTAAACCGTTAACCTGAGGTCAAATCTGAGAACATTATTCAGAAAGGCCTGTAAAAGAATTATCGATTGCGCTTTTCCGCGGCGTTGTAGCTCTATTGGTTCCCGAGTTGTCCGTTGGCACATAGGCGGCGGAACGGGGGGGCACCGGGGCACCGTGCCCCCCCTTGAATTCTGCAAGGGGGGCACCAATAGCAAGGTGCCCCCTTAAATTTGATGTATTAGTACCAGGAGCGGATTCGGGAAAACTCCAAGGGGAGGGTCATGAATCGAAGTGGTGCCCCTACCTATAGGGGAAGGAGGGTGAATTGCGCCACCTTAAGGAAAAACGCTAATTGTAAGAAAACCGCTGGAGATATAAGCATGCATTGGTGACCATTTCAAAGAGGAACTCATTGGCTACGATTTAAGAACCTCCCGATCAATTAAGAATGTTTCGTTTGCTTCTGACAGCTGCTTTTTCAGAAACATGGAAAAGGGCGCATTTGCCAACAACTGCTGTAAATTGCGCCAGGGGGATGGTGCAATTAGAACCCAATTGCGCCCTATACTTTAACATGGCTAAGCGAATGAGACGGAATGCATACACCCCGGCAGTCTAATGTCATTGCGGCTTACTTTAACATTCATAATGTTATTCACACGGGTTAAATAATAAATGTAGGTGTAAATCGCGATGTTTTTTTGCCCAGGTAGATAACTTTACATGTGTTCGTACGCTTGTAAAAGTGCAACGAAAACGTTTACTGCAACTGACTAGATATATGTGAACGTATGCGCCTATACGGTTACATTTCCAATCGTTTCTCTCAAAATTAATAATTTTTATTGTTTCGACAGCTTTATGACATCAATTTTTACTTTTTTTATCATAGCTGTCACCTCACACGCCTGAGTCCATGCTGAAAATGTCGTATTTTGTCAATTACACCACAAGTTCGTAGCCTAAATGGCAGCTGCATTATAAGTTTGACGAGAGAAATAATTTGCGGACTGACGACAGCGGGTTGCTCCCCTGCCTGACATTAAACTCCTTCTTTATTGCAATCAGTTAATGATGCATTCATGCTGTCGTGATATACAATAGCTACACCATTATTCTATTTGCGCCCCCCTGGCGCAATTGCCATGGGCGCAATTAAAATTGAGGTACTTTTTAATAAAAGCGTGGAAGTTATCATAAAGATGTTGATTGAAGTTAACTGTTTTAGTGAAATATAATGAAAAAAGGGTTTTTCTTTCTAAATATCACTCTGAAAATCACACAAATATCACACATTTTTATAGCCAACGGTTCAAAATACTGCAAAAAAGCTAAGAAAACGCCGTAACATCTTTGATGGCGTAATGAGCCTTGCTGATTGGCTTCATCGGGGAGCTTGGGCCATAAAAGGAACTATCCAGTGGGGAAAATAATGTTTTCGAACACAAAATTCAAAACATGCCATTGAATCCGTGGGAATGTTGGTGGGCGCAATTGGTTAGGAGGGCGCAATACACCCTCTTTCCCCTACCCAAAATTAAAACCTCAACGGATTTCGGCCACTTAATTTTGGTGGTGCCCTATTTTCAGTTTTCTATTTTCTTTATTTTTGGTTAGTCGTGTGATGACTGGTGCCCCTGCTAGGCCGCTGGTGCCCCTGGAAAGACTGTGGTACCTACCTACCCTGCCCCCTGACAAGCCCACGGTGGGCCCTGCACATGACTTAGGTGCCCATGGGCCCTGACAGGCCCGTGGTGCCCCTGACAGGCCTGTGGTGTCCTTGCTAGGCCTGTGGTGTCCCTGGGCCTTGGCAGGTCTGTGGTGCCCCTGGCGAGCCTGTGGTGCCCCTGTTAGAACGCAGGTGCCCTTGACAGGTTTGTGGTGCCCCTGACAATCCTAAAGTGCCAACGACAGGCTTGTGGTGCCCTTGACAGGCCCATGGTGCCCTTGCGAGGCTGGTGGTTCCACTGCAAAGCCGATAGTACCCCTGGCAGGCCTCCGGTGCCCCTGGCAGGTCTGTGGTGCCCCTGGAAGACCTGTAGTGCTTTTGCTAGGCCGATGGTGCTCCTGACAGGCCTGTGGTGCCACTGACAGGCCCGTGGTGCCCCTGCTAGGCCTGTGGTACCCCTGTCGGCTGTCAGGCCTGTGGTGCTCCTGGCAGGCATGTGGTGACCCCAGGCCCAAAGTCATGACCCATGTGACCTCCCCCCTGGGATTCGCCACTGATAAGTACTGCGATGGCTTCTTGGTAATTTGATACATGTAGGATTAACCCTCGCCAGGCGAGGGCCTTTTCCATAACACGGACGGCGAGGGGGGGTGGGGGGTTGGTACGACCCCTCTCGCGATTGGCTCCTATGGCACTTAGAAACGACAAATTTACAGGGTAGGTGGGTCCATGGGAGATCTCGCCCCTGTGAAAGTTTGGTGACTCTAAGTCAATATTCAGGGGGGTTTTGGGGGTATGAATGCAAAAATTTTGCTTAAACATGTTAAAAGTCTTTCGCTTATAACTTTTTACCTAGCAAAGATAGAGCAAAAATAAAAGCACCAGTGAACGCATGGGACGTCAGTGCGCATCGAATGGTATACTTTGTTACCAATTTTAGTGAACTTTGGAATTCAGTTGCCGTTAAGCTAGTCCAATTTCCAGTTGACCTTGTACCGGTTTTTTGTGACCTGGTGACCTGACCTGAAAAGACTGGGACTTCAAATTTTCAGGAAAGGTGCCAAAATGTTGCCCCAGAGGGTATGCCAAATTTGGCGGCGCTACGCGCCGCCGTTTTTACGTTATTTGCGAAAAACCTTAGGGGGTTTGCATCAACCCCCCTCGTCGGGCGAGGATTAATGGAATTTATCAAACGAGTCGAAATAGCAAAATTTGACATTTGATGACCTCTGGTGAGCTGACCTTTGACCTGACCTAAAAAATGACCGAAGTATTTTCATCATCGTTTTTGACGTTCTTTAGAATGCCGCTTACCGCATGTCGCTACGTGGCCCAGGGGCCGAGTTAGAGGGGGGCCAAACACGCCCCAGCAGGGCGTGGAAATCCAGAACCCCAGCGGGGCGCGGCCGCGCGGGTTATTACTAAGTACGGTACAGGGGAGGGTTAAGAAAATCTCCAGGGGAGGGGTATTCCAAATCGGGGGGCGTGGACCCACATATACCCCCATGTTTTAGTCCGGATTTCGCCCACTATATGTTTGAGGGTTATTTTATTCTATTGCCGTCCGATGGGCCCTTCAGATGCAGTAAACGAGCCCCATGATCGCTTGACCAGGGCACTCTGAGCTACATGAAGATCCCTCTAAGCTACAGAATGGCTCTCTGAGCGCTTGAAGTGCCCCCTGAACGCTTGACAGGGCCCTCTTTGCCTTTGCCTAGAAAGGGCCTAGTCTGAACACATGAAGTCCCCTGAACACTTGACGGGGTCCCCCTGAGCTACAGAAAGGCCCTCTGAATATGCAAGGCCCTCTGAGCGTATGAATAGGCCCATGATCCCTTCATGAGGGCCCTCTGAGTGCATAAAGTACGCTCGACGGGGCCCTTCTGAGCTACAGAATGGGCCTGAATACACAACAGAGTCCTATAAGTGCATGAAGGGGCCCCCTGATCACTTAAAGGGGTCCCTGATCGCTTGACGGGTCCCTGGTTGCTTGACGGGGCCCTCTAAGCCACAAAAAGGCCCTATGAGTACATGACAGAGCCCTCTAAGCGCATGAAGAGGCCCCTGATCGCGCGTGACGGGGCCCTCTGAGCTACAAGAAAACTCTCTGAGCATATAAAGGGCCCCTGAACGCCTGACAGGGCTCTCTGAGCGACAGAAAGGCCCCCAGCGCTTAAAGGGCCTCTGAACGCTTGACGAGGGCCCTAGAGCTACAGAAAAGCCCTGAATACACGAGAGGACCCTTTAAACGCATGAAGGGGCCCCTGATTCCTTGACGGGGGCCTTCTGAACACATGAGAAGGGTCCCTGATCGCTTGACGGGGGCCCTCTAGGCTACATAAATGCCCTCTGAGTACACGACAGAGCTCTCTAAGCGCATTAAGGGCCCCTGATCGCGTGACGGGGCCCTCTGAGCTACATAAGACTATCAGATCATATAAAGGACCCCTGAACGTTGTGCAGGGCTCCCTAAGCGACAGAAGGGCCCTTTGAACGCATAAAGGGCCCCTGAACGTTTGACGGGGCCCCTCTGAGCTACAGAAAAGACCTATACGTACACGACGGAGCCCCTGATTGTTTGACGGAGCCCTCTAAGCCATGACAGGGCCCCTTGACAGCGCGTGGGAGTGTTCTCTGAGCGCCAGGTAGGAGCCCGCTGAGCTATTGAAATCCCTGTTGATCTAAAAAAGGCCTTCTGTCCGTCTTAAGAGTGATCTGCCGATCAACAAAGGGCCTTCTACCGGTTTTCGGAAGACGACGCTTAAATGTATGGCCCTCCGATCGACGTAAACAATCTGCTGATCTGAAAGGGTCCTCTGTCTGTCTTTAGAGGGCCCTACCGATCTACAGAGGGCCCTCAGATGGCTTTTAGATGGCACTGCTGATCTCAAGAGGGCCCTCTGTCAGCCTTCAAAGGGCCCTACCGATCTGCAGGGGCCTGTTATAACCTGTCAATATTGGCCCTTTGTTGGCATTAGTCATTTGACCACTGCTAAAACATATTTAATGGTTTTAGAGGGCCATTGCACGACTACGAAAAAGTGTTTGAAAAAGTTCAGACTGGGCTCCTGACTGTGGGGTACTGGGTATATGCAGTACCCCACAGTCAAATGACTGTGGGGTACTAGTACCCCACGTACCCCACGGTGGCGCCGCCCATGCACCAGCCTGTGCATGATATTTGGAACGGCGCGGCGGAGCGGGTGGCTTCCTTTACTTCATAAGGGAGCGTTTGTTTATTGTAATCTGTTAGGTGTTTACTAGCTAGGTACCTATATCACGTCCACTTCATTTGCAGTTTTTGGTTTCTTCAATAGGTAGGTAATGCCTGATATTTTATTTTGCTGTGATATTTTCACAGCATGTATAAACAGAAGCATCGTAACTGCAGTTTGTAAGTGTAACTTGTAAAGGGCGCGATAAAAATGACAGTGCTCACTCACTGCTCAGCGTCAGCGTCATGGACTTTTGCAAAGAGTCTAATAAGGGATGTCAAAACACCCTCCCAGGGTATATTGAGTGAACCTCCGGCCTCCATGTCAAAGCGCAAGGCGCAAGCTGTGTAGTGTCTGGAGTGTGCAGGTCGGCACGGGGCAGAGTCCCCATTGGCGATTGGATCGCCTTTCGATCGCTAAACGCTCGTGCTGTGTGTCCGACGGCTGACGGCGGTGGCACACACATGCACCGTTCAAACTTGAAGGAAGCCCAGAGCAATTAGTCGCCGCTCTGGTTCCGAGCGCCCTCCTGGTAGTGGTCATCCTTCGCACGCCGAAATGGTCATTGCCCATTGGCATCGGTATCCTAATCATCTGCGACAGAGGCGGATCCAGCTCAGAGGTTTTTTTTGGGGGGGGGGGGCAAATCATAACAATGCATCGATTCTTTCCATGCCTCGTCCATAGGCGTAATGTTAAAATTATGCCGTTTGGGAGGGGCAACTGCCCATTTTGCCCCCCCCCCCCTGGATCCGCCACTGATCTGCGATCTCCTGGTCCATGGCGACCCTTCCTCTCCGGCCCGCTGGGCGCTGACGCTCCTTTGGCGGCCACGCTTTCGCCTAAGCCTTTTTAGATACCTACATAGCCGCCGGCCGCACTTAAAGTTGAACTCCAATGCAGGTGTGTTACCGATGATTTTCTTATCGTCTTTTTAGTCTTCGATGCTAAGCATTGTGAAGGGAACTGAAACCAAACTGAAACTGTAGAACGAAGAAAATGAAGAATTTCTTTCAAATATGGTAGCTTTGGGAATATGGCAGTCCTAGTTGGCAGACTGTCAACAAAGCGCAGGAAATACATTCACGACGCAGATACTTGTCCCTGACCCCGGATCCCGTAATGTGCTAGCTTTGGCATGAGATAGAGTTTCATAAAATAAATATTTAGCATCAAGGGTGGGGCTGGAATATCCAGAATTTGTCGAGCATAAAAAGTACTAGCTGCTGAAAAGATATTTTGCTTCTCTTATCCGTGATCATGGCTTCAATGAATGGTCCAACTGTAATGGGGACAGATGGAAGGGATTTTCTTCACAGGGAACGTGTAGCATCGCAGTACAAAGTCAGGTAAGTCAGCTTAATTATTTGATATACAAATATGCAGTTTAACTGATTATGTACATTGTGTAAGACATTTGTAGGTACTTGCAGTTTTATTACAGCCATGTAATAAAGAAGTTAGAACCTTAGAAGTTAGAACCCAAACCCGGAAAGTCCTCAGTCCTGTATCAGTATGTTGGATATCTTTTTTCATAAATATTTAGTTTTTATATTTTTTATGTAACATGTCCTTCTTGATTTTCAAATGTTCAAGTACCTACTGGGGTCGCAGAATCCATTGTGATTGGTATTGCTTTACAAATTTTGTTCGGCTTAAACTTAAACACAAAGCTTACTCGTCCCAATGAGGTTTGTCATGGTCATGGGCACTCTGTTCAGCTAAAGGTGAAGCCCATTTCAATTTTGCTGCAAGACATTAGCAACTCATTTGAATTAGAATGACATTTGAAATAGTCAAATGGCCCAGTTTACAACAAACAGCTGCTCAAAGGGTTTTCTTCTTATGCTTGCAGACAAAGTTAGCATACATTATATGAAAGCCGAAAGGTAACTTTTTAGTACTTTCTGTGATAGCAACTAATGTTTATGACCATGCCTGCTCTGTTTTCAGTGCCCAGACTAAGACAAGGCTGAAATGCTGCCTGTTCTTTCATCTCCTCCTGGCTATTGTAATGCTGCTGAAGCTTCTGCCAGACATCCTGGACAAGCTGAACATATTTATTTTGGAAGTTGAAGAACTAGAAATGCCTCAGGTATTTGTCACAGCTTTTTATTTATGTTTATCAAAAATAATTTGTATAAGCCTGCAATGCACTTTAATTAATTTCAGTGTTGATGTCATTCATATTTCCCAACTTATCTTTATTGTATCAGTACCTTGCAACAATTGCAAGATAATCACACAGCTACCAAAGGCAGCTTGATCAATTATGTTTGATTCACCATTAACATATTTTTCTATTTCAGCCTGTGAAATGGGAATACCTTTGGGCATTTAGTATCCTATACTCAATATTCGCCCTCTCAGCATGCAGGAAGAATAGCTCTTTTCTTCTACAGGTTTACATTGGTAAGTTGTTAGTTTAAAATAATGGAAAAAGAGTTTTTCCTTAGTCCTGACTGATGACTGCAACCATCTGACAATTTTTTATCAGACAACTCGAGAATGTAGCCTATTTGTGAAAGATTATTTTGTTTTGCTTTCTTTTGGCACATGTCTTCAAAAGAAATAATGTTTTGTCATAATTTAAAAATGCCTTGGCAGTAATGGCAGAGATCAGAGGAGTCAAGGCCAGGCATATGGCTGGACATATATTTCATCATTGATTTATTCATGAATATAAGGGAAGTGTTTACTAAAGAAATATCCACTAAAGAAACCAGATATTTGATTCCAACCAAGTTAATTAACATGATTCCTATTTTTTATACACTGATTTCCAGCGGCGTATTTAGAAAATCGCGAAGGGGGGGGCCAAGGGTTTGGAGGGCGCCACCTCACCCAAGGAGGGCGCCATACGGTCGCGAGATAAAAAATCACTCAACGGGGGGGGGGGGGGGTTGGGAGGCGTTTTTTACCATGCCACCAGTTTTTTTTTTGCGTAACCTCGTATAGGTCGTGCTGCATTGATTTTGCATCGTGTGTATTCTTTATACTCCAGGTCACAAAAGGTCAAGTGGTCTTGAAATGCTGCGCCGAAGGCGCGCGAAATTTTTGAAAACAACCTTTTCCTCCGCTTTTTAGGCACGCCTTTTATACGATCACTGTTCAAAGCTCCTCTCGCTCTTTTACCAAATTTGAAGGTATAAAAATACCTAAGGTTTGGTCGGGCCGCTGCCACACAAACTGTATAGAAAGCTTGGCTCATGGGTGTCGATGTATAAAAGTTTATTGGCGGTGGCATATCTACGCACCAGATCACCGTATCGGATTGATACCGGAGCGCGAGATGCGTAAACATCATCCAAATTACCTCAGACCAGCCTTCATAGCCTTCTCACAGGTGCATACAGTGTACCCACATAACCAGTTTCAATCACCGAAACTTCAGATGCCTGCTGTTGCGGCCGAACCTGTTGACAATACTTAATCGTAATACATATAGATGCCATGATGCACGTAAAGTAGGATCAATCCGTTAAGACCAAAGACGTGTTTTATGCATCGTAGAGCGTAGATAGTTTTGGTAGGTATAGGTACTTCATTCATTGTGCTGAAGCCTGAATGCACGTTCATTTGTGGCAGTTTTCACAGGCAAGACATCAACTATGTGCAATAGAACGACTAAGTTGAAGAACATGCCAAAGGAGTAAATAAATGATAGGAGGGCAGCGATCAACGGATGTTGCCAATAGGTAGAAGGGCTGCGATCCACAGGAGGGCGCTAATAGGTAGAAGAGCCCCGATCAACATCCCGAGTTTCGACAGTAGGGCACCGATAGGTAGGAAGTTGGCGAGCAGCAGGAGGGCGCCAATGGATAGAAGGGCAGCGATCAACAGGAGGGCACCAATAGGTAGGAGGGCCCCGATCAACAATCAACAGGAGGGCGCCACCAGGTAAGAGGGTGGCGAGGAACAGGAGAGCACCAATAGGAGGGTGGCGATCAACAAGAGGTCGCCAATAGGTGGGAGGGCGGTCATCAACTGCAAGTCGCCAATGAGCGGAAGGGTGACGATTAAAATGGGGGTGGCAATGGTGAGGAGGGCGCCTTTGCTCAAGAGGATGACACGAACAGGAGGGCGTCTGTGCGGAGGGCGCTGGTCAACAGGAAGGTGCCAGTAGATAGGAGGGCGGTGATCAACAGGAGGGTGCCAGTGGTTAGGAGGGCGGCGATCAACACGAGGGCGCCAATAGGAGAAGGGCCCCGATTAGCATTCAACAGGAAGGACTAGGGAACCAATAGGTAGGAGGGCGGCACTGAACAAGAGGGTGCCAAAAGGAAGAAAGGCGGCCTTCAAAATTTCACATGAGGGCGCAATAGGTAGAAGAGCGCCAATAATTATGAGGACGCCGATCAGCAGAAGGGCGGCAATGTGTAGCAGGGTGGCGACCTACAGGAGGGCGCCTTCGGGTGAGAGGGCGCTTATTTACAGGACAGCGGCTTACATAGGCGACCACCGTTACGCTTAGAGAGCTACAGCCTACAAATGTGGTTGGAGGGCGCCCGAGGGAGCCCTCCAACCGTATTTGGAGGGCGTATTTGGAATGGGCGTCCTCCGAGGGCGCCCTCTATCCGTATTTTCCCTGTAAACACATTCGCGATTGGAGGGCGCCCTCCAGTCGCGATTGTTTTTCGATTCGATTATATCACAATTGCATTTGCGATTGGAGGGCGCCTTCGGCGCCCTCCAATCGCAAAGGGCGCCTTCGGCGCCCAAGGGGGGGGCCATGGCCCAGTGGCCCCCCCCCTGCCTACGCCCCTGCTGATTTCGAATGTTTTAACTTTGAATGGCTGGGTTGAAGCTGGAGTTAATTTTTTTTTTTTTTGCTCAGGCTCCGACCTTTACTGTTGCATCGCGCGAGTGCTGATTGAATAGGGAGGGCTGAGTTCTGACACCAAGCATGCCCATCGTAGCGGGACACGGTCCATCGGTCAACCGACTCAACTAACTAACTTGAACTTTTGGAGTAGTTCCACCAACCGCCAACCTTCCCCGTCAGCACCATGGTGCCGAACTGACGCCGAACTGACTGACACCCGAGCACAGGTTTTTCCAGTTCCCACAGTCAGTGGTAAACGCTCTACCAACCAATCACGGGATGGGCAGTTTTAACCTCCGCCGGTATTGGCGTTTTGTCGGCCACTAACGTACAGGAGGGTGGGAGGGGTCCGTTGGACTTCGTTGCCGTTCGGCCCCTAATCGAAGTTGAGCTTCGCGGAAAAACGAGCGTGTTGCCCGTGACGAGAGAAAGCTAATGATACCAAATTTCAAGGTCCTAGTTCACCGATTGACTCTCGAGGTCAGGCCAATGACCTAAAAGTCGTGAAAATCGGGATGCGCTAGAACTTCGGTCATGATTACGAATTTCATATTAGTTCTGATCAAAAATGATGTACTCATGCGTTTAGGGTCGGTTGGGTCAGGTCAGGTCAGAACAATCAGTGGGCGTCCTGCCGGCTATCCATTTCCATAGTAGTGAATGGAAATGGATAGCCGGCAACCAACACTAACGGCTCCTAACATGTTGCATATGCACCAAAATACCACTGAAATGCTCAAATGGGTGCAAAATTCGAAATCAGCTCCAAGAAGTAAGAACTATGATAGAAAAATGCAAAACTCGAAAAAATTAAGGTCAATGACCTTGACCTGACCTTCACGTGTCCTTGACATCCAATATAATGCATGAGACAAACAGCGTTTTACATGTAGGAACGCTTACATCCACAAAGACTGGAATCACACGGATGATATGCGCTGGTATGCGTGGGATCCGGCCCGACATGTTCTCCAGAAACAGGTGACACACAGGTCAAACGTCATTTGGGTCAAGTCATAAAATTGATCAATTTGACGGTACTGAAATTATCGCTGTGATCAGTCACTTCTTGTGCGAAGTATTCGCGAAAAACCGAGGGCCGTTCGCCCCCTATAAGTCCGAGGATTAAGCTGTTCCTTTGATCATAACTGAACACATAGATAACACACGAATAGCACTACCGTTAGCATAACCATGGAAAAGAACTGCTGCTTATCACCATATGCGCCCCGCGTCTGAATTTCACTTCAATCGCGGGCCTCCCGATAATCATTTATTGTCACCAGGCGGAAATAAACTTAATGAATCACCCACTTACCTGAAGCGTCGATATATTTCTGCGCCCGGCGCTCCACTCGGCGAGTTCACTCCGGTAAACGTCCTCAGGTCGCCCTCGCTGTCAATACACGCACCACCGCCAACTCCGTCAGCTCTCGGGTCACTCTGGCACGCGTGACGTGACCCAACCTGACCCCGGGCGCCGGCCTCGACCCCGCCTGTCAGGGGCGGCGTCAGGCATTCGTGTCGGGGCGGCGCGCGGAGCAAAGGTGGCTCCGGCAGGCGCGGTAGTCCGGCCACGCAGTGGGCGCGTATTCTGCAACCCAGCATTGCTAGCATTGTAGTTGGATTGCTTTCTTAAATCGCCCTTTATTTCCCCGTTATTTTTTGTACCTTTATTGATGCAAAGCGAAAAATTAGGTGCTTTTTGTTGTTTATTAGGGTTTACGGGCACGTCGAATTTATGTGCTTTATCCATGGCGTTTACCGACTAGGGCGTCGCTTGTGTTGATACAATTTAGATATACCGCAGAACATAGACCTTGCCTCCGCAACCGATGAACCACGAATATCGCGCTCGACCCACTCAAATATAGCAATGCGCATTTCACACTATAATACGTTGCAACACATCCCATCGTTTACACTAACGCATGCATGATTTCTAACCGTAGTCCACCGGTCTTACAGGCGGTGTGGTGGCGCTAGGCCTGGCTCCGGTGGTGTTCGCTTTCTTCTTCTACCTGCCCGAGGCTTACGAGTTTGTCTCCACCGGCTCTGCAGAGGGCCAGCGTGTCTGGCAGGTGAGGCCCCTACGTCTGTTGTTTGTCATAGGGTCTGTTCCAGTCGCACTTCCTAACACCTAAACTCCTCCAAGATTGCTTCCCTGTTCCAGTGGCAGCTCTAGCCCCTACAAAGCCAGGGAGGGCTCTGCTCCAACCTCATCTATCTTGCTCTTGGAGGAGTTTAGAGGTGTTAGGAAGTGCGACTGGAACAGACCCATAGACGTAATTTTGAGGCGTGTTGGTTGAGGATGGCAGTTGAGAGTAAGCGAAACGTCACTGATTACCGAGTTATTTTCTGTGAAATACTACGGAATTTTATTGGTCGTCGTTTACCCTAAACATGAAACAATCATCATTTTAATTTAACAGCTTTGGGAAACAAATATTTTTAGAGTAGAGCTTGCGAACTCAATAAAAGACTCATATACGTTTGGTCGAAAGTCTGAAGCACACACTCGTTTAAAAGCAGCTCGTAACTCGTAACTGACCGGTTCAAATCTCCACACACGTCCTGCTTCCCCCGCTGACGATCTCACCCGCCCCTCCTCCGGCAGGGTTTTCCGTACTCGATGGTCAACATGGCCTTCCTGCTGGTGGCCCTGCAGGTGCACATATTCTCCCTGTTCTTCTCCAGCCGACTTCTGACAGCCTGGAAGGTGCGCGGAACCAAGAAGGCCCAGTAGAGTGGCGCAGCGGCGACCGGGTGGACGGAAGGACGGGCTATGAACTGGGGAGGTGCGATCTGCGCGGGAGTTGGAGCCAGAGCGGACGATCAAGCTTGAAGAGGGTATGGGTGGATAGCGGTCGGTGTTGGTAAGGCCAGAAAGGACAGATGAAGACGCAAAATGTGATACCCAGAGGCAGGATATTTGTCATACTATCGACATATTTGTTATGCGGGAGATTATGGGGCTTTGGTCAGTCTTCCTGTGTGATGAGTGTGGTGGTCCCGAGAGGTTTTCTACTAACATGTGCTGCCAGTACTGTGGGTGGTATCGAGACCCGTTTTTTCCCGCCGCTTGTCCACGTGCCATGGGCTTCAAACTGCACCCAAGAAGTAATTTAACAGCTGCAGTTGTTTTCTCATGCAACCATCGTTCGGTACAACCCATACGTCCTCCGACCTGTACGATGACAAGTGCAGCATCGAACCAAAATTGAGTGAAAACATTTTCCGTTGGCTTTATTGGACTTCAGACTCCCTGTGTGCAAATACAAAACAGCCATGTGAGTTGATCGTGTATTATCATTATGAGACGTGCAGAAGACAAACAGACGCTGAAAATATCAACATCGGAATGGATATTTGTTCCCGAAGATCAAATCTGGTCTAACTCAACCAGCACTGGATTATCACAGCGCTAGCCGCTAAACGTAGCGAATTTTTATAGTTCACTACAAAACGTGCCCTACCTACTCGCTATCGAAAGTTGTGTTGTGTTCCGTCAGTCAAGCACGCTCTTAGATTTCCGACATGATTATGTGCAAAGTTATCATAAATACGTTCAGATCCTGACAGACTTCTTGCTGACAGGCTCCAACATGTTATCTTACGTCATAAACTGCTCTTGACGTGAAGCTTGCTGTTCCGTCCCATTTCCCAACCATATGAGTACATCAGTTTCACACCATAGCTCGAGAAGGCAACAGGTTACTAACCAAAGGCGTGCTGGTAGTTGTGTTAGTATCACAGTGCCACCCGATAAATAAACGGGCCCGTAACACGCACACATAGATAAAGTAAAAGCTGCCTATCCTCTGCACACACCGTGGTGTGGCCAGCTTTATCAACCCCAAACCGAGTCATCGCCCAGCCACGGCCTAGCTAACTCTCCAACGAACCCTGCCCTTCCACGACCCGCTACTTACGGTTTCAGTCGTAACCTTCCATATTGTAACGAAGTACGCTGGTCACAATCCTCGACCTTACTTTAGGCTCACTGCTAGTTATTATGCAATGTAAATGTCAGCTGTATATACTTCTCCATTCCACTTTAAAAGCGTTATTTGCACCTCTAATAAATCTGTACCACTGCTCTCGAGATTACTCGTCTCAGCTGCCAGGCAGACTGTATGCCCCTCCCCACTGAGAGCCGAAGGTTTTACTGACAGTCGTTTTTCAAATCATCCTACCCGGAACCTAAGGCTATCCTCTGAAGGTCGCCTCCCATCCACCTCACATAGAAATCGACGCATCTGACGATCTTCCCCGTTTTCAGTGTTTGCTGCCCTCGACCACCATGTCCAACCCCAGCCGGAGCCAGCTGCCCCATAAGCCCCACTGAACTATCACTCATCAACGTTAGGTTGTGCTGTCCCGTTCTCAACTTCATCGGGACCTGGTGCAGCCCCTGACGACAGCTTCCTACCGCAACTCTGGTGACCCCGACAGTTTCTCTAAATCCGCTGTGGTCTGCCCCCCCCCATAATTTTAAATAATCCACCCCACCCTTGTAGTTGTGTTCTCCAACGCTTTGGTGTTCCGTCATCCTCCCTTCTCCCCCTCCGCTTGCGTTCTTCCAAGTCACCCCGATCCCATCGCGCCTGCCTCCTAGCTGGACCCGAACTCGTTCATCCAAGCCTGGTACTTCTCGAGGTCGCTGGCGGAGACAGACTTGTTGCAGCGCTCGATGGCCTCGTTGAAGTCGTGGTCGGTGACGGGTAGCTCCAGCTCCTCCTTGGGCAGCGCGCGGATCTCTTCGGGGCGGAGGCCGGCGATCTTACGACGCATGGACATCATTGAGGCGTCCCTGCAGCCGGCGAGAGAGAAATGTGAGGGGCGGACACGATAGGGGAGGGTCAGACGAGAATAGAGTAGAGTACAGTTGCATAAGGACCGCAGTGGGATGACAAATTTGTGTTAAGACACTTGAATCACAAAGTACGGATAGCAATTAGAGAGACAATGGATAACACTTTGGTAATATTACGTAAATAGTACATAGAATTGTTAGCTTGGTTTCCGAGCCCGTTTATTACTCCAATTACTAATCGATCGAGCAAAACAGAAAAGCCTGAACTGCCACCTGGTGTTGCCAGCGACCTCACTTCATACACTGCGTCAGTATGATTCACGCCCGCGCCGCAGCCGACCCTGACCTGCACACATTGGTGATGTCAGCTCCCGAATAGCCGTCCAGCCGGTCGGCCACGGACTTCAGGTCCAGCTCCGGGTCGGTGGCCACCTCACGCAGGTTGATACGCAGCAGCGCCTCCCGGCCGTTGCCTGGAGGGTACAGCGAGACGGGAGTGTCAGACACATAGTACGCTGGTGGATGGGTGGAATCGATGGCAGCCAGAGTGACGAGAACTACCCAACTGTGCTAGTGGACATGCGACTTCCTATAATTGAGTCTAACGAGCAGGTAACTGTCCCATCAGTAACATTCCCTGCTAAGTTCTGTTATGTGGTTGGTTGGGGCTAAGGGGCACGTCGACTGCGAAGTTGTTATCCACCCATCTCGGCTTGCCCCCTCACCCCATTCTCTCCCTCCCTCAATCACACCCCTGCCCTGCTCTCACCCCGTATTTCAGTAAGGCCACGTCTTCCGTTTCAGCATGGTTCTTCACCACCCGATAGTCTACCCCCACCCAACCCACCTTCATCCTTATTCGTCCGTGCCACGAACCACCCTCCTCCGGCCATCCCAATCCAACATTTTTTCCTAACCTTCCCACCAAACTATTCCCTCCTCTTCCTAACACCATCCTCCCCCTCCCCCCATTTGGACATACTGTTGGGCAGCGGGATGTAGATGCGCTTCTCCAGTCGCCGCCGCAGCGCCTCGTCAATGTCCCAAGGGAAGTTGGTGGCCGCCAGCACCATCACGATCTTGCAGGGGTCGTCCTGGGACGAGCTGATGCCGTCCATTTGCATCAGTAGCTCCGATTTCACCTGTGGACCGACGAAAGTCAGTGATCAGAGATGTGTACCTACAGCTGTTTGGGTGGCTTAGAAACACATCCTTGTCACTGACCTTGTAAATTAGAATTCTGTAAGAGTGGCAGCACAGAAACTGCAAATAAACAACCGACCACATCACGAGACCACGCGAGTGATCACTGATCACTACCATTGCGCTGACCGGAAAATAGTTAACACAGCTCCGATCCAAGACGAAGCATCGGCAGCCGCTTTGGAAGACCGAGCTCACACATCTTAGGGTTACCATCGCCCGTCGGGGAACAACACACACCGAAACACGAAACGTTTGCGCGTTTTATTCTACGCCCGAATGAAGGTGGCATCTAGGTACATGTAGTGAAACGTACCCGTCGGGAGGCCTCGTGTTCGGTCTCCGAGCCGCGCCGAGAGCACAAAGAGTCGATCTCGTCCACAAAGATCGTGGATGGCGCATAGAAACGGGCCTGTCGAGAAAAAAAAAAACGGCGTCAGCTCACGACAAAAAAAAAAAACATTAGCCAACCTGTCCTTGACAACAACAACAAAAGCATACCATTTACTCAGCAAATCTAGGAGCTTTAGAAACATAACGAATCTCCCAGTAAGGTTATTGCGCGCACCCTAGATGATCCGATATAAACATTTGAATGTATATCATAAGTGAACAACTCTATTTCACACAAGGAAGTCAGGGTTCCGTCGGGCACAGACATATGACATCACCAGAAATCCGTCAATCCCCGTCGATCTCACCATCTCGAACAGGAGTCTGACGAGTTTCTCCGACTCCCCGCGGTACTTGGACGTCAGCGTCGACGAGGACACGTTGAAGAAGGTGGTGCCGCACTCGGTGGCCACCGCCTTGGCCAGCATCGTCTTGCCGGTGCCGGGCGGGCCGACCATTAGCACTCCCTTCCACGGACGACGGATGCCCTGGGGGTGGGGAAAAGGTCAGACGCAGGGTTTCTATGGGGAAGAAGGGGAGGAGGAACGGAAAAGGGGGAGGGGGAGGGGAGGCAAAGGGACCGAGAAAAAAAGAAAGAATGAATGAAAGAGAGAGAGAGAGAGAGAGAGAGAGAGAGAGAGAGAGAGAGAGAGAGAGAGAGAGAGAGAGAGAGAGAGAGAGAGAGAGAGAGAGAGAGAGAGAGAGAGAGAGAGAAAGAGAGAGAGAGAGAGAGAGAGAGAGAGAGAGAGAGAGAGAGGAGAGAGAGGAGAGAGGGGAGAGGGAGGGAGAGAGAGAGAGCCAGAGAAAGATAAGGGAGCTCTAGAGACCTAGACGTGTTGTGATGCCGAGGCAAAAGGCCGTTCTTGATCTCTGAGAGGGAATAATGCAGCTTACGATGATGCATGCCAATTAACTACCATTCATTGAACATACTTTATTGCCACAATTAATCTGGCGAGCATGTCTACCACCCACTAACATTCCTCCCTCACCACGACTGACACACACCTTGAAGAAATCTGGCATCCACATGGGCAGCACGACTGCCTCCTCCAGCAGCCGCTTGGCCTCGTGCAGGTCGGCGATGTCGTCCCAACGCACGTCCGGGTTCTTCTGGACGATGTCGCGCTCCAGCATCTCCACCAGGTCGCGGTCGTAGCCGGAGGGGTCGAATCGCTTCTCCTCCTCATCGTCGCCGCCCTCTGCGCCGCCGCTGCTGCCCTCCTTCGGGTCGCCGCTCTTATCACCGCCCTGAGGGTTACAGGGTAGGAGTGGTATACTAGAGAACCATGGAAGAGCAGAAAATGAATCGCAGTTCGTTTTTTTCGATAGAATTACACAGAAAATAGCCGGAACTTACCACAACAGCAACCAGATTGACAGCCCTCACGAAGCAGAGCTGACCAAAGGCTTGTATCGTTCCACCTTCACAGACATTCGGCAGTAGCTGAGTCCTACCTTATCGTCAGCCTTCTTGTCGTCGCGGCTGCCCTTGCTGCGCCGGTCGCTGCTCTTGCTGTCCTCGCGGCGACTCTTGGACGTGCCACCGGTTCTTTTTGACGTGGAGCCACCCACGCCGCTGTTACGCGAGTTACGAGACGGCGGCTTTGAGTCGGTCTTCTTCGGCCCGCGCACCGGTCGCACCTGGGGAGAGGGTCTGACGGCGGGGGAGGGAGAGAGGGTCAACAGCCGTCAGAGACACGGGAGAGCAAGTCACAAATACCCTTCGTGTGAAGGCTTCTAGCCTGTCATGCGTTGTTGGGTTCGGAATGAGCTTTACGGACATAAATCTAGGCTGATATGCATCTAGGCGTTAAAAATAAAAGGATTCAGGTAAGGAAGACACTCAAAGGTCGCAATTCTCAGTCACATGGTTTAACGAGCTAGTTTCAGACCCTGCCCTACCCAATGCACCGGGGCACACGCTCCAGGGACGGAGATAGTGAGCCTGGGATGGTGGGGGCGGCGACCCACTTGTGCTCCGTGGTGGTGGGTGCCGGCCAAACGTCGGGGTCTCGCGGCGGTGGGGGCGGCCACACATCCGGGTCACGGGTTGGCTCCTCGAACGACGAGGCGCGCAGCGAAGTGCCTGTCGAGGCAGACAGGTCATATAGTTTTACCGTCGGAATGTGCGTTGTGCATCATTGCCGGCTAATGTAAATGGTCGGAAAGGCGTGATGGATCGCAAACAGAGAACCGATGTTTCACAATAAATGACAGTTAATTAGGAAGCCTTATCATTAAAGCAAAACCGCCTAACTTGTTTCAAATTTAGCTCTTTTATTTACCAGATGACTGAAAGCTAGCAAAATAGCTATTACTCCCATTCAGTCTATAAAACACCTGTATACTTCCAGCTGCTGATACATATATTGAAATTTGATACTTAAGTATCTAAGACAATTTTACTCCTGCTGCTTTACTGACTGAGATGAGATGATGAGATACTGATGAGATATACACTTAGTCTTTTGTAGATATTTTTCAAATAAACTGAAAATGAGGGATCTGGGATAGTCATGTGTGTCCACACACAATATAGCTGTACAAGTCAACTTGACCTTGCATCTTTCCCAGAGCTTGTCTCACCAATTGGTCGGCTATCATGGTCTCCAGCACGGAAGAGGCTTAGTGTGTGAGTGATGCCATTCACCTGCTCGTACTCTCTGGCAATGTGCTGCTGGACCTGAGCAACAGTAAACCACATGTCAGCTTTCATAACAGGATACTTATTAGATCATTACAGCAGTGTTGACTGATTTGTATGAAGGATGCTAAAGCAATCCCATCATAACAGCTAGGCATATTGCATATAGTTACCTGCTATCTAAAATAAGACCCATCAATTTTGAGATAAGACAGTTGCTAAGCATTCACCACATTTCACCATATTTTCAGAGTTCACCTGTTGCCATTTGAGTTTCCTGGATGGATCCTGTATTGTCTGCAGTAGCCGATGGATTTGCTGCACAACCCCCTGGTAGTATACAGTAGCTGACTCATAATTTCCAAGCAGGGCCATCTCACGAGCCATCCTCGTACTCTCACATATTTCACTGATGCTCGTCATCTAGAGGGTCATACAGCATGTCAACATGATAATTGCTTATTTCTCAGGAATGCAGAATCAATAAATTGATTAGTTACACTCAGCAATTATCAAAGGACAGGGCAAGAATAAAAACAACAGAAATATTGCAATGTTTCAGTTTGACACCATTATACATTCAACATACCTAGGGAAAAATTGGCACGCAAACTGATGAAAAACAACACTTTGAAAATGTGTCTTACTCAAACTAAATAGTACGAGGGAATTGGGGGAATAACCAATTCAATTGAATTGAAAAATCACCAGAAAATTCAATTAAACGCACCTTTATATCATTCAGAAATGGCCTAAGATGGGTTGTTTGGGTTGTTTGTTGCTTGGTTGCTTGCTTGTTTACCACACAACAGACAGAAAGTGAAATTCAAAAGAAGTGATCTTGAAATGACGTCATCAAAAGTAAAGCCTTTTCGCCATCGTTCCCCTAACGAAAAAAAAAGTTTTTTATTTTTGATCTTTTAACTATCATTTTTGGGATACCGAATATCATTTAGTTCCTTTCCACAATGTATTTTAAAGTCAGGTTCTATAACCTCCAGAAAACTAAACAAGCAAGCAGAATGTAAATTAGTTTTGATGACGTCATTTGTTTACTGTTTTTGTGGTAAATGTAGTAACTGCTGTCAATTTAGCAGCACTTTGATTATCCAACTACAGTTTGATATTCAGGTTGCGTCGATTTCGCCCAAACTTGCCCCAGGGACCAAGTCTGACACGTTGAGCACGAATCTGGTGTCAGAAATCCGCTATTCTCAACCGATCACCCAAATTTACCGTTGTTGAGTTCGTCCATCTACAGATTGACAAACTCCAGGGGCCATCGATTTCGCCCAAAAATGGGTCTAGGGGACCAAGTGTGACACGCTGAGCACGAATCTGGTGTCAGAAATCCGCTATTCTCAACCGATCACCCAAATTTACCGTTTTTGAGTTCGTCCATCTACAGATTGACAAACTCCAGGGGCCATCGATTTCGCCCAAAAATGGGTCTAGGGGACCAAGTGTGACACGCTTAGCACGAATCTGGTGTCAGAAATCCGCTATTCTCGACCGATCACCCAAAGTTACCGTTTTTGAGTTCGTCCATCTACAGATTGACAAACTCCAGGGGCCATCGATTTCGCCCAAAAATGGGTCTAGGGGACTAAGTGTGACACGCTGAGCACGAATCTGGTGTCAGAAATCCGCTATTCTCAACCGATCACCCAAAATTACCGTTTTTGAGTTCGTCCATCTACAGATTTACAAACTCCAGGGGCCATCGATTTCGCCCAAAAATGGGTCTAGGGGACGAAGTGTGACACGCTGAGCACGAATCTGGTGTCAGAAATCCGCTATTCTCAACCGATCACCCAAATTTACCGTTTTTGAGTTCGTCCATCTACAGATTGACAAACTCCAGGGGCCATCGATTTGGCCCAAAAATGGGTCTAGGGGACCAAGTGTGACACGCTGAGCACGAATCTGGTGTCAGAAATCCGCTATTCTCGACCGATCACCCAAATTTACCGTTTTTGAGTTCGTCCATCTACAGATTGACAAACTCCATGGGCCATCGATTTGGCCCAAAAATGGGTCTAGGGGACCAAGTGTGACACGCTGAGCACGAATCTGGTGTCAAAAATCCGCTATTCTCAACCGATCACCCAAATTTACCGTTTTTGAGTTCGTCCATCTACAGATTGACAAACTCCAGGGGCCATCGATTTGGCCCAAAAATGGGTCTAGGGGACCAAGTCTGACACGCTGAGCACGAATCTGGTGTCAGAAATCCGCTATTCTCAACCGATCACCCAAATTTACCGTTTTGGAGTTCGTCCATCTACAGCTATTGACAAACTCCAGGGGCCATCGATTTGGCCCAAAAATGGGTCTAGGGGACCAAGTCTGACACGCTAAGCACGAATCTGGTGTCAGAAATCCGCTATTCACAACTGATCACCCAAATTTACCGTTTTTGAGTTCGTCCATCTACAGATTGACAAACTCCAGGGGTCATCGATTTGGCCCAAAAATAGGTCTAGGGGACCAAGTGTGACACGCTGAGCACGAGTCTGGTGTCAGAAATCCGCTATTCTCAACCGATCACCCAAATTTACCGTTTTTGAGTTCGTCCATCTACAGATGACAAACTCCGGCCAGGGGCCATCGATCCAGGGGCCATCCAGGGGCCATAAATTTGGGTGATCGGTCGACAATAGCGGATTTCTGACACCAGATTCGTGCTCAGCGTGTCAGACTTGGTCCCCTAGACCCATTTTTGGGCCAAATCGATGGCCCCTGGAGTTTGTCAATCTGTAGATGGACGAACTCAAAAACGGTAAATTTGGGTGATCGGTTGAGAATAGCGGATTTCTGACACCAGATTCGTGCTCAGCGTGTCAGACTTGGTCCCTTAGACCCATTTTTGGGCCAAATCGATGGCCCCTGGAGTTTGTCAATCTGTAGATGGACGAACTCAAAAACGGTTAATTTTGGTGATCGGTTGAGAATAGCGGATTTCTGACACCAGATTCGTGCTCAGAGTGTCACACTTGGTCCCCTAGACCCATTTTTGGGCCAAATCGATGGCCCCTGGAGTTTGTCAATCTGTAGATGGACGAACTCAAAAACGGTAAATTTTGGTGATCGGTTGAGAATAGCGGATTTCTGACACCAGATTCGTGCTCAGAGTGTCACACTTGGTCCCCTAGACCCATTTTTGGGCCAAATCGATGGCCCCTGGAGTTTGTCAATCTGTAGATGGACGAACTCAAAAACGGTAAATTTGGGTGATCGGTTGAGAATAGCGGATTCCTGACACCAGATTCGTGCTCAGCGTGTCAGACTTGGTCCCCTAGACCCATTTTTGGGCCAAATCGATGGCCCCTGGAGTTTGTCAATCTGTAGATGGACGAACTCAAAAACGGTAAATTTGGGTGATCGGTTGAGAATAGCGGATTTCTGACACCAGATTCGTGCTCAGCGTGTCACACTTGGTCCCTTAGACCCATTTTTGGACGAAATCGATGGCCCCTGGAGTTTGTCAATCTGTAGATGGACGAACTCAAAAACGGTAAATTTGGGTGATCGGTTGAGAATAGCGGATTCCTGACACCAGATTCGTGCTCAGCGTGTCAGACTTGGTCCCCTAGACCCATTTTTGGGCCAAATCGATGGCCCCTGGAGTTTGTCAATCTGTAGATGGACGAACTCAAAAACGGTAAATTTGGGTGATCGGTTGAGAATAGCGGATTTCTGACACCAGATTCGTGCTCAGCGTGTCACACTTGGTCCCTTAGACCCATTTTTGGGCGAAATCGATGGCCCCTGGAGTTTGTCAATCTGTAGATGGACGAACTCAAAAAACGGTAAATTTGGGTGATCGGTTGAGAATAGCGGATTTCTGACACCAGATTCGTGCTCAGCGTGTCACACTTGGTCCCCTAGACCCATTTTTGGGCCAAATCGATGGCCCCTGGAGTTTGTCAATCTGTAGATGGACGAACCCAAAAACGATAAATTTGGGTGATCGGTTGAGAATAGCGGATTCCTGACACCAGATTCGTGCTCAGCGTGTCAGACTTGGTCCCCTAGACCCATTTTTGGGCCAAATCGATGGCCCCTGGAGTTTGTCAATCTGTAGATGGACGAACTCAAAAACGGTAAATTTGGGTGATCGGTTGAGAATAGCGGATTTCTGACACCAGATTCGTGCTAAGCGTGTCACACTTGATCCCTTAGACCCATTTTTGGGCGAAATCGATGGCCCCTGGAGTTTGTCAATCTGTAGATAGACGAACTCAAAAAAAACGGTAAATTTGGGCGATCGGTTGGGAATAGCGGATTTCTGACACCAGATTCGTGCTCAGCGTGTCACACTTGGTCCCCTAGACCCATTTTTGGGCCAAATCGATGGCCCCTGGAGTTTGTCAATCTGTAGATGGACGAACTCAAAAACGATAAATTTGGGTGATCGGTTGAGAAAAGCGGATTTCTGACACCAGATTCGTGCTCAGCGTGTCAGACTTGGTCCCCTGGACCCATTTTTGGGCCAAATCGATGGCCCCTGGAGTTTGTCAATCTGTAGATGGACGAACTCAAAAACGGTAAATTTGGGTGATCGGTTGAGAATAGCGGATTTCTGACACCAGATTCGTGCTCAGCGTGTCAGACTTGGTCCCTGGGGCAAGTTTGGGCGAAATCGACGCACCCTGAATATCAAACTGTAGTTGGATAATCAAAGTGCTGCTAAATTGACAGCAGTTAGTTTATTCACCACGCGACAATTGAGGCGCAGTTTTTTTTGTGTCGCTCTCATGTGCTGTTTGGCAATTATTCAATAATACATTAAATTTTACACGGGTGCGGTTGTCGTTTGGTATGTGGGATAACTAAAGACTTTACTTCAAGATATACCTATTTTATTCCACGACACGTTTCAGTTTCGCAGAGGGCCTTATGTCCTTCAGGAATCAACTGAATGAGTTGAAGGTGAGGTGGGCATGCCATACAAATCAAATACAAATAATGGTTATGCATCAATTTATGAATTTATGTCACTCGTTTCTTTTAAAAATGTGGTTATTTTTATCAAAGACAGTCAATGAACCAGGCTATTGTGTGTGGGTATGTGTGTCTGTGTGTTTGTGTGCTGACTGCTGACTGCTGTGCTTTACCTGTTGGCTGTCATTTCATGAGTCTTGTGTTTGCCAAATGCAAGGCTGTAGAAAATGGAGCTTTATAGGTACATGGAGTTCCTACAGCATTAATTAATTACAAGTCAAAACGGTGGAGCTATAAAAAGTAAAAACTGTCTACATGCAAGCTCCAAAAATGTTGAATTGGTCTTATTTCCTCACCCTGTTTTGTAAATTCCAACGGCTCCAATTTCCAAAGTCCAAGGTGACACTAATTAATCCATCATTCTGGCTCAAGAGTTGCCTGAATAATGCCCTAGAACTAGATAACCATTTTGTTTGCATAAGCCATTTGTGTTTTGTTCTTTGTTTAAATGTAACATACTAGAATAAGTAGTATTCTTCAATGTATGAATATGTGACCAGTTGCTTAGAAGTATTTTAACTGCTTTTGATCACCTGTTTTTGGTTATCACTGTCAACTTTCTGCTGCCTCAAGTGCTACTGATTACAGTTAGGTACTGCAACCAAGCTGACCCAGCACTGCCAGACACCACAACCACCACACTGATATTTATTTGTGCAATGCTTAGAATTGGGGTGCACCTCACTGATCACTATTTCTGCAATGCTGGATTATTGTGTACACACTGCCACACTCTAGCTAGAGGTGTTCCAGGGGTCCAGAAGCATGTTCTCTTGACTTGATGGGAACTTAAACGATCGCTACAATCCGACACTGCCGTACTGCGTCATGGACTTGGTGAAATTTGACGGCTGCTGACCAGCATCGACCTGCACAGCACAGTGATAGGCTGGCGGCGGGTTCCCTCCGTCGTCATCAGCGGCGGCAGCGGCGGCGGCAGCGGCGGCGTCAGCGGCGGCGTCAGCGTCAGCGGCGCTCCAGGCGGGCGGCGGTTTGGTCGGCCCGGGACGGCTGAGCGGCTCCACGTCTCGCGTCTCATCACCGCAGAACAGACGATAGCACCGGCAGCCGGCGTATCCCACAAACATACCGAGCACCAGGCAGTTGCGCAGGAGCCAGTACTCGGGCGGAGTCAGCAGGATGACGAAGAGCGTGACGCACACGAGCGGCACCGGCGTCTCGTGGAGGGAGACGGTGACGGGCCGCCCCGGCCGGCCGACCTGAGCCGCTCGCCCGAGCCCGTTGTAGTCGTCAGGCTCCGTCAGCTCGCTGTAGAACCGCCAGGTGTCCATGATTCTGGGGTATGCCGAACGGGACTGCGGCGTCGCGGCTCAGGCTGTCACCTCGGTGTCGGTGGGGTGACTGGCCCAGACGGAACAGTGCATCGTGATAGACCGGGTGTTGTGGAATAGTACCGAGATCGGTATTAATTCACCGTCATGCTCTCGAAGGGGGCTAGAAGGGCGCGGCGTACGGCATACGTCGGTGGACGGTGGCTTTGCAAGGTGCAGCGTTTCTCTGACGTCTATAATGTTTCGATAGTAGTCTTTGGCGATCAGTTTTAGGGCATGATTATAATTGAATGTGACTCTTTGTTGTCGGTAAAATGCGTACTTTATCACCGTAAATTTATCGTTTAATTGAAAGTTAGCCTGCCCTATTACGCTGCCCAAATTTCAAATTTCTTTCCAGGATGGCCCAACAACATGCTTTTTTTCAGCCTCGAATCCCATGCGACCGAGCCTTGGGACGGAAACCTTACCCACTAGGTTCACACGAACGGCAATATGATTGTGGACATTTTTTGCCAGCTACTTTATCCGTACGGCATACACTAGCGAATGTGCTTACGCTAAGTAATTACAGGTTACTCCACTGATCACAGATCGTTCTCGCTCTGTTTCCAACACGTGTACGCCTCCGACTAACCCCTCTGTCGCCCGCCGCTCATTCCAGGCGTGAATCCCGCTAAGCTGGCCCGCTGGCCAACATGTGGCCGCCATGGCGGCTACCCCTGGCGGCGGCGGCACTGCTCTGCTGTGCGGCCGTCGCTGCCGGCGCCTGCCGCCGAGACCGTCATCTGATGACGGCCGAGAGCGGCGTCATCGGTGACGGGCCCGGCGAGCACGGCAATGACACCTACTGCCAGTGGATCATCAAACGTGAGTCGACGGGACAAAGCAGCATGACGGTGCGCTGCATTCAGGCAGTGTTGTTGATTCGCCAAAACGTTGTTTTGCTATATACCACCTACTTCTTTTTGCTACAACTGTATGTCGTTTTAACTTTTAAATACGGTCAAGTTAATTTGTGATAGGCTGGTGTATTCTAAGTTCGATTATGTCCGTGGGACCCAGATCAATTTCCCCATGCCGGTCTTGTGACATCACCGAACTCCCTTCCCCTCTGTCGACAGCTAACGGCACGGCCGGCCACTACATATTGCTGACGTTCGAAGAGCTGGACACGGAGTGCTCCTACGACCAGGTGTTTGTGTACGACGGTATCGAGCCGCACACCCGGCTACTGGGCAGCTTCAGCGGCCGGGGGCGGACCGTGCCGCCGCCGCTGGTCGCCGAGTCAGGAACGGTGAGTTTGAGGCGGAGCTAGGAGTTAGGAGTGAGTTAGGGGGATGGTGCCGCCGCCGCTGGTCGCCGAGTCGGGAACGGTGAGTTTGTGGCGGACTATGTGTTTGGGAGGAGGGCTCAGTTGGCGAGTCGGTGCCGCCGCTACTCGAGTCGGGAACGATGAGTACTACTCATTGAGTAGGAGTCGGAGTTAGGAGTGAGAAATGAGAGTGAGTCAGTGAGGATACCATTGACGACGACCGTTCTGATCTTTTTTTTTTTTTGTTATAAACGATGCATTGTAATAGGCTACCATCAGTAATTTAACCATTTGGTGTGTCCACTGTTCAAGTCTGATGCGCTATTTTTCTCCCCCACAGATGACGGTGCTATTCTTCAGCGACAAGAACTACGTCATGTCCGGGTTCCTGGCGCGGTACGCGGTGACCGAGTGCCCGGGCGACTGTTCGGGCGTGGGCCGCTGCGAGGCGGGCGTGTGTCGCTGTCAGCCGGACCGGGTCGGGCCGCGCTGCCAGTGGCCGCGCTGTCCGGCCGACTGTCACGCTGCCGCCGGTCAGGGCGCCTGCGGACAGGACGGCTGCCTCTGCCGACCGGGCTTCTCGGGCCGGGACTGCGGCCTGGGCGGCGGCCGGCCCGGTAACCGGTGGCACGTCCTAGACGAGGCGCCGTCCCTGGCCCGTGCGCGCCACGCCGCTGCGCTGTTCCCGACAGCGCGTCGGTTTGTGGTGTTTGGAGGGTACGATCTCAACAGCGCTCTGGATGATCTGGCTGAGTATGACCTAAGCAGTGGTGTCTGGAGGCGGCGAACGCCAGAGGAAGTCTGCGGCTCGCCACCGCGCGACTTCTGCTGGCCGCCGGCGCGGTTCGGTCACGCGTCCGCCGTTCTCGGCACTGACCAGCTCCTCATCCACGGCGGCCAGGGAGCCGATCGCCGCCTTCTAGACGATCTCTGGTCGTATAACGTCACCTCGGGCGCCTGGCGACCGCTGGCGGCTCGTCCGCGACCCACTGCGCGCGTGCACCACACTCTCACCACCGGCCCGGAGGGCGCACTGTACCTACTGGCCGGAGCCGGCGCCGGGGACACCGTACACGGCGACCTCTGGAAGCTGACGGTGGACGCGTCCGGCGCACACTGGGAGATCGTATCTCCCCGTGGTGGCAGTGAGCTCAGTCTCCGTCTGGTGGGTCACTCGACGCTCTACCACGCGGCATCCGACTCTCTGCTCGTCTATGGAGGACTGGCGGTGGACATCGATCGACTACCGATGCTGTCTCACCGGCTGTTTGCGTTCCATGTGAGGGAGCTCGTCTGGTCTGAGCTGGTGTATCCGCCCGCTCAGCAGCTCGACACGCACGTGCCGCTCGAGCGCGCCTTCCACGTGGCGCAGATCGCCGGTGAGTTTCTTTGGGGACGGGTCTGTCCGAATCACTAAATTTTGCTGCCAAACGGTGATCAAATGATGACTCAGTTGTAGTGGAAAAAAGCTCTTCAATGAGCCATAAAATTGCTTAAGTTTTTTTTTCAGTTAGCTATGGAAACTCTGTGCGCACGCCATCAGCTGTTGTTGTTTATCTTCAAATGACTGCAATATGTTTGTTCAAATTGCCAGCTGATGGTTGATTGAGACTGTTTTCGGTTTGTAATAAATGTCGGACTAATTCCGCCCTGACTGTTGCTGATATGTTTCGTGCTTACTTCCGACAGGCGACTACATGGTGGTGTTCGGCGGGTACACCCACCGTCACCGACGGGAAAACGTGTGCTACGACCACCAGATTTTCTTCTACAGCCTTCGCTGCCACACCTGGGTCAACCACGGCGTCCTCGAGATGACATCAGACTGTGAGTAGGCGGCCACGGTCTTAATTGAGTCAAGGCTGAGTTGGCCAATAAGTCAAGGATGAAGTGTCTAATGTGGTCTATTGTTTTCTTGTTAAGCTTAAGCGTAGTTATGTTTTTAACAAAGAATGCTCACTGTATCGGCTAATTTTTATCCTGTTAGCCCCTGTTTGACGTGGGTTTGCCGTTTAAAAACCTTTTCGTGCCTGTTTTCTCTCTTCCGCTGTTGCTAGCCACTCTGACCTGGTCTGACCTGTTCGCCTCCTTTCCACAGCGTCCACGTACCCGCTGCCGTTCGGTCTGTTCGGCTCGTCGGCCTCCCTACTGGACGGCAGCACGCTACTCATGTTCGGCGGCTACCACGGCTCCGTGTCCGGTCACCTGCTGGCCTACACCCTCCCCGACACCATGGTGGCACCCGCCAGCCGGCCGGCCAGCCGGGATGCCATGTGCGCGCGCCACAACACCCAGTCGTCGTGCACGGCCAACCCCGTGTGCGGCTGGTGCCCGCAGGGTCGCTGTGTGGGCCGCAGCCAGGGCAGCGCGTGTACCAGTAACCTGCAGTCGTCTCCGTGCCCGGGCGTGTGCGCAGCGCTCCGACACTGCCAGGCGTGTGTGGTGCACGGCGCCGGCTGCGCCTGGTGCGTCCAGAATGCCGCCTGCCACCGCGCCGACGGTGAGTGACCTGCGGGAACCGGGAATTATGAGAATGAGTATGCGGGGTATCAACATATTTAGCTCTGCTGGAAGCTGGGGAGATTCGTATAATACGGAGGTCGAATGAAGATCGTTCATTGTTGTTACAGTATGACTAGATCTATCTAGCCGTCGGTAAATAGTGTATATATTCTTCTCTCCCGTTGTGGTGTCCCACTATAAATGCCGTGTCTCCTCTGTCCAAGTGTTCCCGACCAGTGCCTTTTCCAACGTCGCCTTTGGCGTCACATCATTCACCCTACGCCCCCTTTGCCCAGGTGTTCCGGGCCAGTGCGGCTCCGGCTCGGAGACCCCGTCAGGCGTGGTCGGCTGGTGGGGCTCCAATGGCACCGACATCACACGGCTGGAGGAGTGTCGAACGCGTGACTTCCGACCCGGCCTGACACTCAGTGTGTACATGAGTCCGGCCGACCCTCAGTGGCCTGATGAGGTGGGTTCAGCAGGGTTCGGGTCGGGATCACTGGACAGGTTGGGAAGGAGGGGTATGGCCTAGTACCGAGGTTCAGGAAGCGAAGAAGCATTAGTGTTAGTGGTTTTGAGCTACATAGCTGTTGCAAAGATGAATGATGTTGATTTTTGAATTACGGGTCGCGAAATGACCTCATGGATCCATTTTGAAGCTCCATTAACTAAGCTCCACATTAGTATCTTTGCAGTGTATAGTGTCTCGGTATACTAAAGTGAATCATGAACAAGATCCGCCCGTTTCTTATAACTTGCGCAGTCGCCGTTCTCGGATGTCATCTTCTCAGATAACCCCTCATTCGCCCCTCATCCCCAGGTCCGCATCATCAACTCGACATGGCTCACCTTCCCGGCCGCGGCTGAGGCGTTCGGTCCCGAGGTCTCCGCGTTAGCCGAGGCCCGTGTGCAGGGCTTTGTGCACCCGCTGGGCAGTCGGCCCAAGGTGGACCCGTACCTGCGGCTCTTTGTCACTACCAGCGGACGGGCATCATCACAGCTGCAGCTGTCTCGTGATAGGGACTGGGAGCGACTGGTGAGTCGACGGAAAGTGAGAAAGGGTGTCTGGGAGAGGAACAATTAAGGATAAGGCGGCGTAGAGTGAATTTTGAAGGTGGAAGTTATTTGGAGTTGTTTCATCGTTTCGAACAAATCATGTTTGAAATACTTAAGGCCTGGCTACACTATGCGTTTTCTGCTTGCGTTTTTTGCGGGTTTGCGTTTTTTTGCGTAATATCGTTCTAGAAAAAAGTTATAAATAATATAACTTTTACATTAGTTATATACAAAAGTTACTACAACTCTTATAGTAACTAAACTTTAATATAATAAACATCGCAAAAACCCAATATCGTTATTTTTTTTCTAGAACGATATTACGCAAAACCCGCAAACCCGCAAAAACGCACACAGAAAACGCATAGTGTAGCCAGGTCTTTATTTTTATGTTTCGCTGCTGAAACTACTTGCTTGTTTGCGTGGCTGCTACAGAATCGTCGATGGCATATTTTCTTTGGTGGTAATTTTTTGAGTTCAGCTCTTTTGGTGCATCACCATTTCCAAGTCAGATATCTTCGGAAAAGTATATGTACTGAGAAGCGAATATCCTCTACTCTGCGAGCTCATATAGATATGAGCTCGCAGCTAAAAGAACTGTCATAATGATGTCCCTGCTCAATCCCTCATTTCTCACCCCTCTCCCCACCTCTCCCTACAGGAGGTGGTAAGCAGTACCACCACGCACGCGCCGCAGCCGGTCCGCGTGGAGGCCATACGCGGCGACCACTCTCCTCTCCTAGCCGGCGGTGAGCGTCACTCGTACCTGCTGAGACTCAGTGTGAACCGACCGGCTGGCACCGAGCCGCGTCCGACGGCGCCTCTGGACACGGATGTGCGGCTAGAGTGGAACGGAGCCGCCTCGCAGAAAATGGTCAGTGGTGTGTGATTCGGGCAGGACAGCATGGTTTGGAATGTGGAGAAGCCTGGTGGTTATATATATCATGCGTAGAAGCATTAATTCATTGTGTTTGTAATATTAAGTTGTAGCTTCTTTTCTTTGCAAGTATGATTATGTTGTTGGTATTTTAAATGTCTTGGTCGCATTTAACATCTAAGCTGTTCCAACCCGCACGTCGGGCCGTGACAAACTCGCTTAGTGGGCTAGTATCGCTAGTGTTTTACCACTCTGACCACAGTATCTGAATTTTTGAACCTTATAAACTGAGTGGTGCCTGTCTCATTCCTTCTAATCGCTGGTATTTTGTACGACCAAACCTAACCCCCTCGCCCCGCCTCTTCTGTCGCCAACAGGAGCCGCTGACTTTCGAGTTCCTGGAGCCGTACGCGAACGGCTCGTGCGCCCGTCTGACCACCTGCCTGGCGTGTCTGGCCGACTCTCTCTGCGGCTGGTGCGCCTCGGACGGCGTCTGCCTGCCGCGCCTGGACCGACGCGCCGCCTGCGGCCGCCTGCTGACCCTCACCCCGAGCCTGTGCCCCGCCTGCAGTCAGCAGGTGGAGTGCGGTGGCTGCACGGCCGCGGGGTGTCAGTGGGTACCCGAGGAGGGGCGCTGTCACCGCGTCGCACCGGGAGCCGTCAGCAGGCCGGACGACTGCCCGCCGCCGTGTCACAGCAGAGCGGACTGTGCCTCGTGTCTGATCGGCGGCTGCTCGTGGTGTACTGAGACCAATGTGAGTGGGGGGACTAGTGGGACGGGAAGAGTAGCTGATGGACGATGGTGGAGCGAAAGAAGTGGAAGGATTGGGAGAGTGGGCCGTAGTGGAGTGGGATGCGATGGAACGGTAGGATGCCAGATGATGGCTTTGAGTTTGGCCGACATATTGTTGCACATTAGGTGTTAAGACGTCTGAGAGAATGGTCTAAAACGCGTCATTGCGTTAAAATCGTCTGAATTTTAATCCTGCATTCTTAGACCCATCCTTCCGTTGGCTAGAGCGCGGATATAGGCGAATCACCTGATATCCCCTCACTGTTTTATAAACAAACGGGTAAAGTTTAACCACCTGCTTCTTTTTTCGACAGGAGTGTTTCCTGCTGTCGACCTACACGTCACGGTTCCAGTTCTCCCAGTGTCGCCAGTGGGTGGATCGTGACCACCAGCGTCACTCTGCCGAGTTCCGACGGCTAGCGCTTCTCCCGGCGCCCGCCGACGCCGCCGCCCAGCTGCGCGCCGAGCGTCGCCTTCGACAGATGCAATGCCACACGTGTGCAGCGTTCAGCAGTTGTGCTTCCTGCCTACGTTCGCTGGGCTGTGGGTGGTGTTATGATGAGGCGGATCCGACCCGCGGTGTGTGCGTCTCGGGTTCGCTGGAGGCGCCGGCGGCCGGCCGCGCCTGCCCGGCGGACCGCCAGCGGTGGGCGTTTATTGACTGCCCTGATGTGGACGAGTGCAGACTGGAGACGCATGACTGCCACGAGAACGCCACTTGCACCAACACGCACGGGAGTTTCACGTGCACGTGCAACGTGGGATTCGCCGGTGATGGGCGCGAGACCTGCAACAGGACGTGAGTATAAGTAAAGTCTCGGATATGTGCGTGGTCAGAGAAATGCAGTAATTCAACATATATTGTAATGTTTATTTGCGACCCGGCACCGCAGTGGTGACGGTGTGACTGCTTCGTTATGCCAGTGTAACGACGTGGCTTCCGTGTTTGACGACTTCCCGTATTTTCCTGGCCTAATACCTTAGCTGGATTAATTAGTTAGATAACTATAACTTCCTATTTTTATAGCTACAATCGTTACAGTAGAATGCCGCTTTGTCTTTGTCGGTCGGGATACATTCCCTCACCCTGCCACTCTCGTTCACCAGCTGTGTCGAAGACTGCCGTCCGGGTGACTGCTCGGGCCCGCCCGACTACAAGTGTCACTGTCTGCTCGGCTGGACTGGCGTCGACTGTAAGACGGACTGCGGCTGCCACAACCACTCGACGTGCAGTGAAGGACCGGGCTCGTGTGACGCCTGCCAGCACCGGACCACCGGAGCACACTGCCAGCTCTGCAGGTACGGACGGACAGACGGACGGACAGACAGACAGATGGAGGGATAGGGAACAGACAGACACAGGGATCCAGTATAAGTGTAAATGGGGAACGTCGGACGGGCTTAGGGAGGAGAGGTGTCGTTGGATATGACGGATGCTTAGTATTGAGTTTGAATATTTATAAGTTTCCGCCAGTCCATCAATAGAATGCCAATTTTAACTTGGCCTACCCTAGCATTTGTTTGTTTCATTACACATTATGCACTTAATGGGAATTCGTGACGCTCCTCTATAGTTTTACTGTCGATTCCATTCTCACCATCATTCTCTCCGCTCCACAGTGTGGGCAGTTTCGGTAACGCCACGGCTCCGTCCGGCTGCCAGCCGTGCCACTGTAACGGTCACGGCGACCCGCGCCGGAACGTGTGTGACCTCGCCACGGGCCGCTGCTTCTGCCGCGACCACACAGAGGGAGACAGCTGCGAGCGGTGTGCCGACGGATACTTCGGAGACCCGCGGTACGGTATGGGTAGGGATAGCCAGCCATTAGCCATTAGGAGAGCCATTAGCCAATCAGGGTCTACTTCGGGGACCCACGGTATGAGCCAGTCAGGGAGGCAGGAGGTAGGATAAAAGGAGGGAGAATGGGATATTGTGGACGTGGCTCATGATGATGTGCTGGATGGGTAGTTTTCAGACATGGTGTGATGTAATTGCAATACAGGGATTTTGTTGTTAATATGACTGTGAGTTGTGATGCTATATTGCTAAATGGTCCTTTTTTTATTATACGAGTACCTGGGTGTGGATTTGTGCCACCCGTTGCATCTTTGTCGATTGCCTCTCCACAGGGCACAAGCATGACTGAGTTACCACTAAACTATTCGTTCTATTCGAGACAAATATATACCACTCCCGTTCCTCCATAGTTACACCCTTCCCTCTCCCCTCAGTGACGGCGGCGTGTGCTACCTGGGCTGCTCGTCCCGCGGGGTCACCCTCTCGGCCACCGAGGGCTACATTGGCTGTGAGCGGGACCGACCACCGGCCGGCCGCGGCCCGCCGCACGATACTCACTGTGTGTGGATCATCACGGTGTTTGACGACCTCTACCACACGCCCATATACGACAGGTAGGCAATCGGCACTGGCAGTCTAATCTTTCTTAGTGATTGGATACTAGTTATATAACTGTGGTTGACTGTTATGTACTGCTTGGGGATGCGACGGTGTGCGTATTATGGAACTTGTGCCTGTTGGAAATTATAGCTGAACGGGTGCTAATGGTCAGCTAATGACTTATGTCCTTATGATCGGAACTAAAGAAAATTAACTTTGCTGGATGGAAACGAGCGCAGACCGCTTATTTCAACGCGGGACTTTTTTACATACCTAATATACGTAAGTCTTGATCGGGCATATTGAGAGTCATTTACATATACTGTCCGTGTTGATCAAAATTGCCTTGCGTCATCTAATGTGCAAGTTTAACTCCTGCAACTCACCCGAACCTAGTTTTCGTAACCCCCTGTCCCGGTGTTCCAGCCCGCAGCAGACGCTGGAGCTGCGTGTGGGCGCTCTTCCCCACGTGCCTTGTGACCGCAGTCAGGTGGCCGTGTACGACGGCCTGCCGGAGAACCTGTCGACGGGGAGCCACTGGGACAGACAGCAGCACGCGCTGGCCGTGCTCTGTAACGACACGGCACCCGAGCACGGCACCGAGACCGTGCTGCACGCATCGTCAGGTTAGTTGTGGTGAAGTGGAGAATAGTGTCAGGTTAGAATATGGTTAAATGTAGTCAATTTCAATTTAGTTAATAAAGTCACTTTAGTCAGCGGCGGGTTAGATGTTGTTAGATGCACGGGGACTATAAATAGTTAGATGGAGAAAACTGTGGAGGAATGGAGGGTCGAGTCTAGTCCTTGCAGAGGTGAGGTTTGTATTATGGCTTTTTGTTTTGACTGTAAAAGGCTGATAGTAGTCGAAGATCACTCCATTCGGGACTTGCGTAAATCACCTTAGCACTGGTGGCTGCTGGCGACTCTGCGCTCTGCGGGTCATAGTGGTTGCTGTGCTTAAGCTTTAACTTCTAGTTTATTCCCACCCGACGTTTCCAGGCTCGTCTGACGCCCCTCACCACTCTCCCGTCCGCAGGTTTCATGACGGTCTACTTCGAGCAGCACTCACCCTCGGAGGGGTTCAACGCCAGCTACCGCGTGCTCCGGTGTCCGGACCGATGTCCGGCCGGCCGGCAGTGTGTAGCTGGTCTGTGCGTGTGTCGGGCGGACCACAGCGGGCCCGAGTGCACGCCCCACCCGTGCTCGCCGCCCGGCGGTCTGGTGCACGGTCGGTGCGACTCGCGCTACGGCCGCGTGGTCTGCGAGCCAGGCTACGTGGGCGCCACGTGCGCGGAGCCAGCGCTGCCCGGCCACGTGGTGATTAAAGAGCTGTTCAGCGAGCATCACGTGGAGCCGGCGCTGGCCTACCTCCGCCGGCTGCTGCCGAGGTTTGGACACACACTCACCGCCGACCACTACAGCTCCCTGTGGCTGTTCGGAGGCTACTCACTGTCGCGCGGTGCGCTGAACGATATTCAGCAGTTTGAGACGCGGGGCAACACGTGGCAGCAGGTCACCGTACAGTACCAGCCGTCGAGGCCGTACCTGCCCAGCGGACGCTTCTTCCATGCGGCCGCCTATGTAACGTCACAGAGGGAGATCTACATCTACGGCGGCACGGACGGTAATGAGTTCCTGCGGGACTGCTGGCGCTTCAACATTAAGACCAAGATGTGGAACGAAGTTCGGGTGAGTAGCGCCGCCTGGCTGTTCTGATTACGCGCTTGAACGATGATCTTGATAAGACTAGACACTAACTAGTTAACTAGTCTAGTTGACCGTGTGCTGTATCGTGTTCGAAACTGCGTTTATATCTGTAGCCGATGCAGACTGTGTTCATGTCACGCTGCCTGTTCGTCTGTCCAACCATCCGTCTAAATTCGTCGGCCCGTACGCTCATTCGTTCATTTATGTTCACAATCCGTATGTTTGTCCGCTACTCTCCTACCAGACTCATTTGTCTACCTTGCTCCCCGACTCATCATCCGTCATTTCGTCCATCCGTCCGTCCGCCAGTCTGAGATGCCGACTCCCACTCCGACAGGTCCCGGCTCTACTGCCGCCGCTAGCCGGCCACACACTCACCTACCGCAAGAAGGACAACCTGCGGAGCCTGCTGCTGCTGGGCGGCGTCTCGCCGCAGGGAGGCTGGCTGGACGACGTCTGGGAGTACGATGTTACGCGCGGCGCCTGGCTGCGGCTCAACTGTACGGGGACCAAACCGATGGGTGAGTCTAGCGAGCGGACTGAGCGGCAGAGGATGACATAATTCATGCCGTAATGGCTTCATACAGTGCGGGAACATAAACATTTTTTTATAACGACGCCTTAAAAATGTTGCAAATGTTTAATTTTCAAGTGTAGAACTAATGAAGACCTTTTGCCTTTTTCTGAGCTATTGCATGTCTAGGTAAGCTATTTTTTTAAATGATTTACTCCGACCCCATCGTCACCACCCGACTAACCACTGTGCCCCCCCCCCCCTCCAGGCATGTACGGCCACGCTGCGGCGTACCACCCCGCCACCGACACGGTGTACGTGTACGGCGGGGTACAGGCCGGCGTGGGATCGGCCGCAGCCAGCGCCACACTACTCAGCTTCCAGTACGGCCGGCGGCGGTGGAGCGTGCTCCCTGCAGACAGCGGCATCAACCCCGTGCCGCGCCACCTGCCCGGGCCGCGCCTGTTCCCCGCTGCCGTGGCGACGGAGCACTACCTGCTGCTGCTCGGTGGGGCGGGGTCCGATGGGGATATGTTCGCCTACCTGTTTGCGTGTAATATGTGGCTGCGTATTGGAGGACGCGATCACACTGTGTTTGGGACGCTGGCGCCGGGAGTGGTGGGTCAGGCGGCGGCGCGTCTTCACGAGTCCGTGTACCTTTTCGGTGGATATCGCGGCCAGGTGCAGGCACGTCTGCAGCGAATTGAGCTTCCTGACGACCTCTGCAAACTAAACCTGCAGAAGAACATGTGCAAGGGTCAGTACGGCTGCAGTTATTGTCAGGTCATCAGTCTCAAAACGAACGCCACCTACTGCTACACCAACAGCCAGGAGTTGCCGGCCGTGTGTGAGAATCAGATCGGCACTGTCGAGTTCTCTTCGCGACACCGGGGCCGGTGCAACGTTTCGGTGGTGGAGTCTCGCAACTGCTCCCAGTTCACCAGCTGTGAGGAGTGCGAGGCCCGCTGGCCGCTCTATCCAGACACGCAGGTGGGTGCCGCGCCCGGCTTGCGGCGGAAAGGCGAAAGATAAAGGAATATCAAATGTGGGACATTGATCGCTTGGTCGTCGAAATTCAGCCGGTGGTTTCCCTTCCTGATCATGAAAGGACGGCATGCTAAAGGAACCCACTTGACGACAATTTATACTGATTGAAATGCATTTGTCTACCTGAAGCCCTGGCACATGCCTCGAGTATGTTCTCTTACGCTGACATCCCCTCTTACGCTCGCTCTCTCAGCTGACCTCTGTTTTCCCTCTGCGGCTCTCTCCAGGCCTGTCAGTGGATAAGCCTGGTCGGATTCAGCGGCATCTGCCAGTCCCTGCAGCCACTGGGTGTGACCCTAGGGCTGGCTCACCGCGAGGAGACGCTCTGTGTGCGCTGGCCGTGCCACGTGGCCGCCAGCTGCATCTCCTGCCAGACACTCAAAGGATGCACTTGGCTACCACACCACGGCGGTGAGTAAGGAGGCTAGGATTGGACGTGATCCGGGAAGGAGCTGAGGATTGCCTGTATTATATGGCTGCTGAAGTGTTGTATTTTTGTGATGAGACTATTTTTAGTTGCTTGTCTTGAATTGAGATGCAACACCTAACTAGCGGTCGTCTTTTTCTGCGCTTTACTTTGTTTACCAGATTTTTAATCATTTTCGGACTTTTTCTCGGAGAGTTGGGAAGGCCGTGACTCCTCCCGCCATCACTGTGACCTCATTAATTCACTTATTATGATACCCACCCACCTGGCCACCCTTTCTGTCCTTATGACTCGTCTTCCACCGCCGGCAGCCGGTCGCCACTGGCGGTGGCCCACCGGCCGGTGCGTGCCCCAGCACGAGGCTGACGGTGTCGACGACACCGCCACCTGCGAGGTGCCGTGCGCGCTGCGCCGCTCCTGCGACACCTGTCTCGAGGAGGGTGACGGCCGGTGCTGGTGGAGCCCGCGCCTCGGCCAGTGTCTGTGGCCCGGCCACCAGCCGCTCATGTGTCCGGCCGGGGTGTGTGGCCCGCTGGTAGTGGACGGGGACCGGTGCCCTCTGCCCTGTCAGCGCCACACGACCTGCCGCGACTGTCTGCAGCGGCCAGAGTGCGGGTGAGTTGTGAAAAAGGGAGAAGAGAGTGGGGACCGGTACTGTGATGCCTACCGAGTGATAGATATGAAGCGTGGCGGCCAGGTCAACTTACTCTCTGCTACCAAAAATCCTCTATTGAAGCTACATAGGCATATCGATAAACTTACTCGCTCAGCTGATTTTGATTCCATCGGCCAACGTTTTTCTGTTTTATGCATCTGTTAGAATCAAAACGATGCATAAACTGATGTATCCGTAGCTTGGCGGGGCTTGTTGCCGGTGTTACCTGGCCCATCGACTGCCTGGGATGGCTGACCTGACCTGGTCCTCCCTTCCTCGCAGCTAATGTAGCCTGGGTCATTAAATCCCTCTGGTGTAACCTGGAACAGAGCAGCGTCCGAGCGGCGCCGATCTGACCCAACTTGACCTGACCTAACCTGACCGCTCTCTCTCTCCCCAGCTGGTGTAACCTGGAGCAGCCTCTGGGCGGCGCTGGTCTCTGCTGGGACGGCGGGCTGGAGCGGCCCCGCGACTCCTGTCTGGCTCTAAACTACACAGCCGTTCCTCCTGAGCCGGTCATCTCCTGGAACTACACGGGCTGTCCGCCAGAAAACGAGTGTGCCAACGGACACCACACGTGTGATCCACTCTCTGAGACGTGTGTGGACCGGCCCGATGGCTTCAGCTGTGTCTGCAGTGACGGATATGTGCTCGATGGGTAAGTGCGTTGGGGAGAATGGGAAGGGTAGAGCAAGGGGAGTCAGGTGAAGGGTGTCCATGGCTGGAGGGTTGACGTAACAGCTGGGACTGGCTTGGGCTCCAGCTGATTGAGCTGTCTTGCAACGCTGATTCGATGAATGCAGCCAACACTCTCGTTCCAGCTGTGCTACAGATTCGGAATGGGAATGTATCATCATTAGCATTCTTATCTATGTGTAGTAGTGATTTTTCTGTGTAATAGTGCTCCCATTGGATGGGCTGCTTTGCCACAGCGAAGCGTCAGATACTTAGTCGTTTTCTAGCGTATCAGTCAGTGTTCATTGTCTTAATTATATATGTACTCTCCTTCCTTCATATCCATCACACACTTTGTGTGAGAAGCCCTGCTCCCTAACATCACCACCGCTCCCCCGCAGGGACGCCTGTCGGCCCGTGTGCGACCAGGTGTGTGTTCAGGGCACCTGCGTGGCGCCCAACCAGTGTCGGTGTCACTTCTCGTACGTTGGTGACGACTGCAGCCGACACTGTCTGTGTAACGGCCACTCGGAGTGCGCCGGTCCCGACCGGCTGGATGTGTGCCTCAAGTGTCACAATAACACGATGGTGAGTGGAGTCAGTGCTGGTAATGATTGGAGGGAATGATGGAAGGGCTCTACAGTCACGCATGTAATATAAATTTATCGGTAATTGTCTTGTTCCTGAATCAAGCCAATTGAATTATAGCACGAGCTGATTGTTGAGATTGTTGAAAATGTGGCTTCATATGCATAAAACTTTTCGATTCGCTTTGATCTTCGTTTTAGTCATTTAGTGAAGGGTAATGAACTCACTGCCGATATTAACTGACGAGGGATAGTCATCTGAGCCGATGACTGGTGTCCTTTGCTCCTCCTTGCCGCACACAAGTTTCTTCTAGTTATTGAACCTTCGAACCTGACACCCTGAACGAACCGATCTCTGACACTCTGAACCTCTCCCTTGTGGCGCTAACCGTCCGCCAACCCATCTCTGCGCCACAGGGGGACCAGTGTGAAAAGTGTCAGCCGTTCTTCGTGGGCGAGCCGAGCAAGGGCTGCGTGTCGTGTCTGGAGTTCTGTCACGGCCACTCGGACACGTGTATCGCCGCGGAGGTGGCTGCTCGGTACAATGTATCGGAGGTGAGAATGGTCGCTAATGGTGGGGGCCAGTGGAAGCATGGGTGGTCGTCTTGACCTCGTGGGAGAAGAATGTGTAGGCTGGAGAAAGCTGTCAGAGTCTGAGTAGCGGACATCATTTTGTGCGGTTCATAGGCATTTCTATTTAACCGAGAGCCATATGACTGACTACGACGCAATTACGATGTGCTTTACTTGGAATGGGTCACTTTGCATCTACTGTTTCCATTAATACCTGCGTGCGCAGCTGCAGCCGTTCGCAGTAATAATGGTGACGAATCGGGCTCGTTTCTTGCATTCGCATTTCGGCTCTCTTTTGCTCTGGAGTAAAGCGTTTGCTGTTTTGAATCACGCACGCTGACTGAATATGTCTGTTCTCTGCGTCCGTTTCAGCTGCGTCAAATGTCGCGCTCCGAACTGAAGCAGCTGGTGGCCGAGGGTGCCCGACATGACGCCGTCTGCCTGGAGTGCAAACATAACACGCTGGGTAGTCGGTGCGAGCAGTGTCAGCCCGGCTTCTTCCGAGGCAGTGAGAGCCCCGACAAGCACTGCCGACCGTAAGTATTGCTTACTGTGCTAACGAGTATCGTTATCGTCGTCGGTATAACTGTACGGCGTAATTTACTTAGTAATTCGGCTTTATTCGGGTTTCAGCACTATGTCTCTGATGTGTGTTTCATTGTCGACTTACGCAATTTCTAGAAAAGCACGAATTAAGAGCCATCAGTACCCGAAATGCTTGTTCACTTGTTTTCTGTGACTTGAATTTTCGGCATCCACAATTTTTCAATTGGCATCTAATTAGTATTCACATAATAATAATGTTGTATTCATGTAAAATCTAGTTCTCGGCACGACTGTCACTGATGTGTCCATGCTGACACCCTCGTTCCCTCTCAGGTGTCGTTGTCACGGCCATGGTACGCTGTGTGACCCTGTCACCGGAGAGGACTGTGACTGTCACAACAACACCGAGTCGGACCGCAGCTGCCGACAGGAGGGCTACAAGCGCGGCCAGCCCTGCTCCGAACTTCAGGTGAGGGCGGGCCACACACGAGAAGGCTTTGTTTGGCACCGAGAGTACGCGGCTGAGCTGCGAGGGTTATGCATAACATACTGTGATTATGTGGTTACAACTATAATAGATAATAGATAGATTATAGATACAACTAGGTTTAATTATGTGTTTCTAAGACAGCGTGGGAAGTAGATTTGCGACCGAAGCAGTACCTGGTAGTTACTATCCATTGCTTGATTCAACCGTAGGTTCTTCAAGCTTACAACATGTCACGGCCTATCAGAAGCGTCCGTGTGGATAATTCAGCGCCGACCTCAGTCTTTATTTTGCGGTGTTTCAGTGCATCAAGTGCCGCGACAACTACCGCGGCCGGCCGACCGATGGTCACCAGTGTTACCGCCAGATGCAGGTCGACCTCGACTACTGCCTCGACTCGGCCCGACCCGGTGAGTGCCGACGGACGAGTGACTGTATATTGTAGCACAGAAGTGCGGGTTGTGCCGTATATGATATTCGCTAGTGTGAATGGACCCGATGCCTTATGCATAATTGCGACGTAGCCATTGATAGCGATTGCCATTGGCTGACACATCTAAGCGTCATGCAATCCGATGTATGTATCAATTATTCCTATCGAGTGACCATATAATGTTTTACCGTTGCAGGCTGCAGCGAGCGTGATATTTTTGTTGTACTGCGTCTGCAACACCCCCTACCCGGCTTCCCTACAGAGCTCTGCGACACCCTGCTTAACCCCCTCCCTGTCTCCCTTACAGAACTGTGCGGCGCGTGCTGCCTCTCGGGCGCCCTGCTGTCAGGCCGCACGGTCTTCTTCGCTGCCCATCCCAAGTATCTGAACGTGGACATTCGTCTAGTGGTAGACGTTGCGGAGGGTGCTGTGGACGTCTACCTGACGGCCCACGAAGACGCCCTACAGGTGGAGGTCAACTCTTCTACAGGAGAACACAGAATAGTGTTCGACCCGAGGTACCACACCGAGCCGGAGGATCACATCGGCGGGTTGCGCGCTCGGCGCGACACGGCGCCGCTCTCCAACAGCACAGCGACCCCGCTGTATCGAAGAGTAACGCGTGCTGCCGCTCAGGTGAACACATTCATCGAGCTGACTGGGAGGAGAGATCTGCTACTGGTTCGTCGTGTAAGAGGGAGGCTGACGGTACAGCTACCGCAGCATCAGTATGACCTACGGACTACCACGTTCTACCTAGCAGCGCTGAGTGTGGGGGTGACCCCCGCCCGCGGCACCGTCTTCTTCCGACAGGACCAGCACAAGATGAACATGGCTGTGTTTTTCTCGGTGTTCTTCTCGTGCTTCTTCCTATTTCTGTCGCTGTGTGTGGCGATGTGGCGGCTGCGGCGACTGACCAGCCGTCGCCGCTCGGCTCGACAGCAGGAGGCGGAGATGCGGAACATGGCTCGCCGTGCGGTCGCTCGGGTGACGCTCCACCTCCAGCCGGAGGAAGAGACGGCGCAGGGAGCGGCGCGGCGCCGCCGCCGCTCGCCCGACCTGCCCGTCCGGCCGGCCGCCGTGGAGCCGTGTTCGGACGGTGTGGCCGGCGTGACCACTGTGTTCGTACAGCTGCCGGGAGGCGCGGCGGCACCCACACGGCTCGCACTGGCCTCCACGCTGACTCTACTGGGACGAGCCGCCGCGCCTAACTCCCGACTACCGGCGGTGCTGCGCCGGGCCGGCCCCGTCACGTGATGCTCACCATGGGGCGCCGATGGGGTCACGTGCTAGTGACGGGGTGTGCTACAGTGTGATCGGGCAAACTACTACCGCGGGATGGACCCCGTGGACAGACAAGTTCCTCAATTGAGCTTTGTACTCAGCGACGATGCTGTCGCTACCACATCTTCCACGCCACAGGGTTTAATCTACAGTCTTCTGAAAGGCCACAAAACTGCTGACTTAACCGGCAATTTCGGCTCTTCCATAGTCTACAGTACCTCAGAAGTTCGAACTAGGAGCGTTCTGCGCCTGGGCGGGAGGAGCGCGATGCAGCCACATAGCTATAGCAGCGCTCCACTGTGCCCTACCGCGGTGTTGAAGTAACCACCGTTTAGCCCGGCTCGCCGAGCATGTATAGAGAGTCAGATACGTACGTATAAGCATTCCGTCCCACCGCCCTCGGGGCCGGGCAGCCAAATGGATCTCAGGTGATGGCTCGCTGGCTGGAGTTCGACTGGTGCGGCCATCCGCTAATGGGGTGCCTCCAGAATATGGCAGACTGTCATTGGAATATGATTGGTTTTCTTGCGCTTCCATAGACAGGCGCATGGCGCCGCAGCGCCCAGCGCGTGATATTTGGGGCTCAAGTGTCGCGCGGATGTAAATCATGTAGGGTTTTATTAGGGGTGCCATGTGTTATTAGGGCCGACGATCATTGGTTGTGTGCGCAGCAGCGGGGATGTTTTCTACCTCTGGACCAATGTAATGCAGGCGTGCGTTCATTTTTAGCTGTCAGTGGGAGCCGATGGTTTTGTGTATTAGGCAGGGTTATTAACTGCGCGATAATCGATATTCCTGTGAAGGGCGATGTATGTGTTGCTCGACTGGTTACAAATAGTCATGACATTATTGACGTGCCATAGTCTTGACTTTTTTCATTGAAATGCTAGGAAGATGTTGGCGATTTTACTCGTATGTGCGACATTTTCTGTTCTGCTGTAAGAGTGACCAGTGCACGTATCATATTTTCGCTCGTCATGCTTTTTTACTTGGTTCGGACGATAGAAGTCTATTTATAATATGTTCTTTGAATACTATTTTCTAATCCAATGACGGAGACACCCCCATGTGGATTATTTCCTTGACAAGCCCAGTGCTTCAACGGGCTGTGTTATTCTGACATATGAGGATTTATATTTTTGAATAGACCTCTTGGAGCAGGCTGTGTGTTTACCTTGGTTTAAACATATTTGATGTGTTCTCGAACCCTTAGGTCGTGTCAAGGCTGTATACATCGGTCGTATGTGCCGTTGAGACGAAGCTGGTTGGAAGCCTCGAGTCTGTCAACATCGACGTGAATGCTCTATTCAGAGCAAGGGATGCTGCTTTTCTTCAGTGGAAAGGAGCCATTTTCTGATGCTTAGATTACTGCTTAGGTAAATGGCCAGCGTCATAACTTGTATCTTATGACAACCGTAGCTATGTTCAAATTTCAATTGTTGCAAAAGCTTCAAAATTAAAATTCGAAAGGAGTTGGTGTATTTCGGGTAGGTACTGTATGCTCGGTTCGAAAATCACAAATTATGTGTAAACTTCGGAACGTAATTTAAACCTCTTATGGAAACATGATTCCTTTTTAGGCAATAACCCGTCTAAGTTGGCTAAAATCAAGGCTTTGTTAATGGTAGAATCTTGAAATATTTGCTTCAGCAATGTTTTTTTCCAGCAATATTTTGCTGTCATTCACTTGTGAGTTATGTATGGCCACTTTTCGGATTATTCTCTGGGATAATAATATCTAACTCACTCGCTTTTGTCACAAAAGCGAGTGAATAATATCTAACTCACTGGACTTGTGAGTTAGATATTATTATCCCAGAGAATAATCCGAAAAGTGACCATACATAACTAATTTCCTGGGAAAAAATGACTTTAAAACAACATATTACTTGTGAGTTGACAAGTTAGTATTTAGTAGTCAAGTGTGCTTTTATTTTGTGACAAAAGCGCTATTACTGTAAGCTGAAGAAGGACAGCTTTGTAAAGTTAACTTCACATGACACAAGTTAATCTTTGTTACGAATGTTTTAAAATCATTATTATTGAACTTTTGTCCTAAGATTGATGGAATTTGATCTCTAAAATTAGGTAATTTATATGAACGAACCCAGTTTTTTGTATCATATCGTATTCGTGTCTGATCTATGGTAGAAGCAACGATGTTGAATGATGGTATTCAAATAGTATGAACCGTACCTAAAATAAAGCCGTTTTGCACCCTTTTTGTATGCACAAGCTTGTGCGCGATATCAAACTTTTGTGTTTGTTGGGTTTCTTCTTGTTATTATCGTGTTTTTATTTACCTTGCTTCTTGTTAGTATTCTATGACCGTGGCTTCTTGTAGGGTTTGTGGGAGTGTTAGGGTATAATATACCTCTACCAATCATTTTGATATGATAGGTACTGTGCATTAGGCAAGGCCATCGCATTAGGCATGTTCAGCAGTATTTGTGTTCAAACAATTTTTGGTCCATTTTTATTGTGAGGGATGGGGAATGATAATGTTGAGAGGCTGTTATGATGCATTTCTTACTGGTCTTTTGCATTTTCTTTGCTTTGAAGTTTGAACCTCATGAACCTGCTTCCTACCTCTTAGAACCTCCTGCCTCTTCAGTCGGGCGCACTAGGGTAATTCCGTTCCATATATAGAAACGTTTCTATATTTGGAAACGATGTTCCATATATAGAAACGCTTGTTCCAAATATGGAAACGCTGCGTTTCTATATTTGGAAACGGTAGGTGCACGCTCACCTGTTTGACGATCTTCGCAAGCTCTGGCGAAATTTCGCACAAAACGGTTACCACCAGTGACAAGCCAACATTTGAGTTTATAATCACAAGGAGGCCCGAAGAAATCCATGGTGGCCCTTGGTAATGACGACGATTTGATTTCCGGTTTGTGTAAAATGTAGAAGAAATTGCGAATAAGAGAAAAACTTCCATTAAGGTTTCCCTTCAAATATGACGTCCAGAACCCGATTTGGGCTGATTTTTGGCAGAATATTGGCTAATTTGGGCTAAATAGATGTTTTAAGTTTTGACGAAATTGATGTGTCATTTTCACCTGAGTGCTTCCTTGTTGCCACTAGATGGCATTCCACCATCTAGAAAGTTATATAACGCATCTTGCTTTAAAATAAATCGCCCGGAAGGTTGGCGTTTCTATTTATGGAACGAGCGTTTCTATATATGGAACAAAAAACATTTCAAATATAGAAACGTTTCCAAATATAGAAACGTTTCTATACATGGAACGGATTTACCCTAGTGTGCCCGACTGTCTTAGAATTATGGGACGCCGGTGAAAACAGGGTGCTGGAGGGCATATTAGTCACGTGACATTTGGAACTTCTCCCCCTCCATGGGCCTTCTATATGCTAAACGTCTATATGTGAATTTTATGTGAATTCTTCTATATGTGAATTTCACGAACCTTGATCAAATCGCCCCAGGCACCCTGTTTTCACTGTCGTCCGAATTATGGCCAAGCTGGACTAATTGTAATGGCCTTTCCTGTCTAATACAGGAAACCTTAGCCTTGAACGAAAACACTACCGGTGACGCCAGGGTGACCGATACCGGCTATGCATCCTCCAGGAAATTACATGCACATCCTTCGCTTTATCAGGTTGGGGTGAAAATGTTACGCTGACAAAGTTCAGCTGATGCCTGATGGGATCGCTATTATAGTTGGAACTTCAAACTTGGAATTAAATTATGAAAGGTTTGATGTTGTCAAGCCATCTGCTAAGTTCTTTATTTTTATGATATGCCAAATTGTGCTACAGATGTAGAAGTTGTATGTGGTGAAACTAACAGAATCTCTCACATCAACATGTAAGCCACAATCTAACCTGGGTAGAACCACGGTGACTATAAGGTAGAACTAAGGCTGCTGGCTGGGTAGAAGAAATTGTGGCTTTCTGGCAGACATGTGCACGGATCCCAGACAACCAATCACGGAAATCGAGATGGCCATTAGATTGACGGTCTTCAAGCATGAAATTATGGTGGAAAACATGGCTCATAGAAGCCTCTCAATGAACCAACTATTTTGCATTCCTTCAGGGTTAACAGTTCTGAGAAAATCCCTCAAGATCCATCTCGGATCCATGATTCGTGGCCATGGATCCGAGATGGATCTTGAGGGATTTTCTCAAAACTGTGAACTCTGAGGGAATGCAAAATAGTCGGTTCGTTGAGAGGCATCTATTAGCCATGTTTTCCACCATAATTCCATGCTTAACGTCCACTAATCTAGTGGCCACCTTGATTTTCGTGTTTGGTCGTCTGGGATCCGTGCCCATGTCTGCTTTCTGGCTCACAGGGATAAAGTTAGTAGAAACATTTTAAAAGGATTCCAGTATGATTCAGATTCAAACTGAGCCAAACAAATAAACAAGAGATGGTGCGTGATGATGGTTTATTTTGTTAGCTCAAGCTAAGGTTGCTAGTAGCTGATTCTGATCCTCTGCTTCCAGGGTCTTGTGGATTTAGAATTTAAGGTGAATTCAATAATTCAATTAAATATTTTTTGGGATTGATTGTATAGCAAATAAAATAAGTATGGACAAAGAAAAGAAGATTGAAATCGGAACCTCCTCAGTAAGTATTTGCCCAGCAGGCCAGCAGGGTGTTTACTGTATAGACATATGCATACAGTCTTGTACATGACACTCAGACAGACATACAGACAGAACTTCATTCTAAACTGTACTGGTCCGTAAAATGCCTTTGTTTTGATTTGTCCCAACAATCATCAATTATTTCACCCCATTAATTTTTTCATCCCATTATCCAGTAGTGAGCTCACCAAGGATCATAATATTATGGTGATTACCACTTCCCAACATTTTTGAGGAAATTGAAGCTGCAACCTATTGACTAGTTAAACATTCATTCCTGAGGTGAAATGTTTCTTTTAAAATATGGCTTGCAAAGGTTTATATTTCATTATTGCTTATGTTGCATTTGTTTTGACTATTTTCAAGCAATGTCTTGATTTTGATGTAAAGTCAATAGCTGAGACAATGAAGGATTGAAGGAATGAGAGACTGTCTGTTTTGTATGATAGACAGATAATGGCATGCAGCTGTTGCTTTGCTGCTCCATTGCAATGACACAGTGGGCCACAAGTTTATATAGCACCATTATGACCATAAATAAGGTTCACATTTACTTCCAGTTCTAGCATGCTTCATGTGTGCAATGATGACCTATGAATGACACCCAATGATGCAATTACGAATAGTATCGATGAAGATTGTTCACGCCCTCCAGAAGGTCTGTAGTAGACATTTGTGGAATAGTCAATGCATGCCTATTCGTCTCATCACTCAGCTCTCTCTTCTCTTCCTTTCAGCTGGTAGATTTGAAAGCTGAACTGCATAGAAAACAGCAGGAGTCGCGCAACTTACACCGCGGTTCCGACCGGCCGACCGCCGTCGGCACCTCCGGCAAGTCCAAGATATGGTCCAAGACGAGCACGGCACGCGCCTCCGGCAAGACGGCGGCCTGGTCCAAGTCCAATGCGGGGGTGGAGAGGCGCGACCAGCGGGACCGGGAGGAGACGGAGCAGGAGACCAAGGACCTGGACAGATCCAGGTGAGGGAATCAGGAAATGCGACCGCTGGTCTGGGTGTTGTTTAAAAGCTCATACTCAATCAAGCAGTCACGATACACCTGATAAAAATGAAAATTGCATAGATAGATTATGTTACTACGCAACACACGGCATCTAAACGCGTTTTGGCGTAGTCGTCAAATAATTCTGAGTATTCTGAGGATCTATGAAATTCTGAGATACGAGGGACCGAAAGGTGTTACGTTAACGCTAGGGTATGCTTTTCAGTAATCATTACCATGTTTTTTAATATTGATGTAAAAAGTAACTGAGGGTTCAGACTTCAGAGCGTTTGTTTCGTGGTTTGGTTTCCTCGTTTCGTTTGCGACCGGAAAAGTTTTGACCCCGACGTGATTTGAACACGCAACCTTCTGATCTGGAGTCAGACGCGCTACCGTTGCGCCACGGAGTCGGATGGAGGGAGGATGCCTGTAACACAGTATGACCATTATGTAAAACAAGCAAAGGACAAGTCAGGAGCTAGCAGTGAACACCTAATTTGTGGTTTGTCTGTCGCGATATCAATTTATTCTTCGTCGTTGCTGCACTTACAATGCCTCTTACTGCCATACAATCTGTGGAACGACTGTGTCTTAAAAATTCCAGGTTGAGGTTCCAGTTGGCGGGCTTTCCTCCGGTAATCTGCTGTTGCATTCCCTCGCTGCACATCCATGCTTTCAATCTGCCTTTGTACCCCATTGACTCGCTGGTGACCAGTGAGAACAGCCTTTCTCGTCCTGCCTGAGAAGCGTCCTGTCGTTTTTTTGTACGCGCCTCACGGAGTGACTGTCCTTTTACCCGGCAGGACTGTGTTGGAGGCCAAGGCGATGATTTACGACCGTCTACAGACGGGCACAGAAGCTCTGGAGGATGACTCCACCAATGAGCAGTTTCTAGTCAACTTCCAACAGAAGGCCATTGATGATGTGACTCGCCGCCGCCAGCGCCGCCAGGCGGCCGCGGAGGGAAGCTCCGCCGAGCCGCCGCCGCCAGCCGCCTCAGCCGACGAGGAATGGTGAGTTTGGTATCCGGTCCCCTAGATGTCTCTGATTGTGCGCAACAAGACTGCACCGAAGGCCCTGTGAGACTCCTAGGTCCCCACCCATCCTACATACATGGGTCGCCGTAACGTCATTTCCATCTCAGCATACTCAAATCCGTGCCCTTCACGCCCGCCTACCCATGCTCCGAGCTGGACGGTTACCTTGATCCGACAATCGACATGGCAGGGCCCTCACAGAACCAGGCCATACAGTTGGTGGGGTGACCACGAGCGGGGCTGAGCACTGAGCAGCCAGTCCAGAGAGACGGGCTCAGCCCCGTTGGCCACCAGGGCGGCCGACCGGATCAGTGTCTCCCCCTAACCTTTTTCGTCCTCCCGACTCTGCGATGGTCTTCTCAGGCCGAAAGAACCTACCCTCTTCCCTCCCCAAAAGCAACAACAAACAAATATGGTGGAACGGGGATGGGTAAATTCAGTAGTCCGAGTTCTGACGCAGGCTGTCAGCGAGGAAAACATGTCCATGTCAAAAACAGCGCAAATGCCCTATTTTGTCAGTTTTATGCTCAGATTTACTGGCAAACTAGTATTTGTGAGAGTTTCTCGTTAGAATATGCGTAAATCAATTTATCCTATAATCTATTGCCCAACCTTGAAAAGCTACACATCGGCTTTGTTTGCCTTTAATTTTGAAAATCATGCGTACAGAGAAGCGGAATTGTCGTTTTGCGACATAACGAAGCCCTGTTTGGCAGGCTCATTTCGGCACCTACTCGAGGTGGTGACCTACGCTAACTAATGCTGCTATCGCCGCTTGAGTGTTTCTTTATCATACAGCGTTCAAGTTAAGGACAATTGTGCCATTGATATGGCATTTCCGCCGCACACAGATCTACAGGAGACCAGAGTGGTTCCTTGAGATAGTACCGTTTGTCGCAATACCACCTTGAAGCGGTTTTCCTTATCTCAGGACTCAGTTATGTCTTTGCCAACCGGAAACAGTTAATTTAGAGGTGGGCTGACGCCTGATGCCTTCAGAAAAAGGTGCTACGCGTGAAGTATTTATTTGTGTCCGTTTTAATTTTCAACCTGAGTGTGGTCACGCTAATGTGCGCACTGTACTCTGACATCAACTCAATCGTACTAGTATCATTGTTAGAGGCCAAAGAGCTGGACCAGTCGAAAAAGAAAAAGAAATGCAATAATGTTTTGCACCCTGATCGTCTGATGATTCCATGCCCCTGGGCATTTGTTCAGCATGTGCCAGAAGTGGAATCATACTTTCTTTGTCATGGGATCCTCTGCTTTTGAAACTGCATCCTACCAAAGCGCTGCAACTCTACGGTGTAAGGGTGATCCGCCCGCCCAAACGAAGCAAACTTCCTCCAATTCTGGTCCAAGGAAGCGCGTCAGCGCTGCTGGCCTCTAATTTAATGCTGAACCTTCTTTGAAACCTAACATAAAAATGAATGATGAAGACATTTCTTTTTTAACTGTAAAGAATATTGCAAAACGATTGCAAGCGGGGCCTATGCTAAATAATGTTAGCTTCTGAAGCCTTATCAATGAACGAAATGCGGCACTCGGCTGTGGCTACTGAACCATCATAACTTATCGGCGCATTCGGCACCGCAAATGTCTAGCGGTCGTCCATTTCGTCTGAAGTCGAGCGGTTGTTCTTTCCCCTGACAACGCACGTTATAACGCTGCATGACAGCCCGCTATAGGCGTATCGACAGGACCATAACCTGGCCAGTGCGTCCCAGTATGACTTCTGAATTCGAGTCGAAGAGAGACCATGCCCTCACCGGTGTTCAGGGAACGTGAATCGCGCTCGTGTCTCGTTTGCCGTTGCATGGCACGAGTCTGGGTTACTGAGCAGGAATGCCTAATGCTTTTCACACATCGGATAGGTAAATGAGGTATGGATTTTGTTGGTACGCTGCATCTGGTTACCTGGTAATACCATTTGCCCTGGATTGCTGTACTGTGTTCGATAAATGAAAACGGACAGAAACTGTCGGCTGTGAGAAATGCTGGTGGCTCTGAGGAAACGAATGGCTTTGCCAATCCGGCCATTGTGGATGTTCGAACTTGGACGACTAGCAGAACTGCTTGGCTTCTGACTCCGTGACTGATGAGTTGGGGAGGCGGTGTGGCCTCTGAGGTGTAATGGTGAGCCGTGTCTCCCCAAGCGGGGCAGTCCTCCTGCCACTACGTTGCGGCCCAACTCCGCTATGAGGACGCATTCTTCATTGTCAAAATACCGATCGAGAAACGCGCTTATGTAAGCCGGTAATCGGTATCCCAGAGCTGTGTTTAAGCCGAGGTGTCGAGTGAAAAAAAAATCAGACGTGATTATCCAACAGTCGAAGATCAAGCGACGTCTGCCGCTGATGTCGAACGCCTGTGTTCTGGTCATGACACACAGTGCGGGAGATTGTAATCTTGATACGGCTAGATGATGTTGTAGCTGTTTTGATGTAGGTAATTACGTATGGTATGTGTTTTACAAAATTCTCTACGAGTGACGTTATATTCGAGCATTATAACCTATAGCGTCAGCGAGGCTTACTTTAGGCTGATTTTTCTTGCTCAGGTATTCATGAAGCATTAGATTCAGTGAAGTGTACTGGTGCTTGGGGCATAAGAAATCGCTAGCTAGATTTAATAAGTTTCGTGCAGAAAAGAAAACGTTATTGATCTTAGTTATTGATAATTGAATGTTAATGATCCATCGAAAAGATACAATTAAAAGTTATTGATTTTTTAGGCTGATCTTATCGCTTTGCTTTTATCACAGCCACTGTAATGTAAATCAGCATAAGTGGAAATAGATTTATTTGTAGCAAATTTGGATATCTTCAACCCCTTCACTTGCACACAAGCGTTCACAAAAGTGCTGCCATATTTACAAAGGCATATTTCATGAGCCCACGATGCGACATTCATTGTGAATCATGACCGTATTAGGGCTTTTTGTTGTACCTAAAAGAACCGCTGAGTGCTTAGACGGGGATATTATTATGACAAAGTTCTTTCTTATATGTACAATTTACGTAGAATTTGCGTACGTACAATTTTACATGTCCGTTTTCATGACGAAATCATTCATTTTGTTAGTTAGCAGCATTGTGTATAACTCCGCACTAGAACGGCCGCCCGGCGGGTGTGAAACTTGGCAATGTCGCCGGTTATTTCACACGGTACGTACGCCGCCGGTAGTTAGGTTTCATGCGGTGCCATGCAGATGGTAGTTGAGTACATATGTCAAGGGCTCCATTTTTAACCCCCTGTAGCCTGGTAGGAAGGCGGGCGCTGTTAGATGCTCATTGGTCACCAGTTCCGCTCCGTAGCTGCGCCATATATGTGACAGGAAAAAAATGCCCGATCCCATCGCAACACTGGCTCGAGGGTAAGATCAGCTGACAGGATGTTGATTTGTTTGCTCAATTTGGTCAGAAAAGACCCCATGCATCATCCACTTATCTTAGTACAGTCAAGACAGCTATGCTCAAAGACCCGATGTTTTGTGATAAAGAAGACACGACATTTCTGAATTCGTTGACGGATGGATGGACCTACTACCATTGGCCCCGACCCTTGTATTTCGGAGTTCGTTTTCGATTATTTCCGAGTTCACAACCTTCTGCGCATTATGGTAGCAACCCAAGTCGTTGAACGTTTTATTGTCGATAATTCACGCCGCGGTAGGTACACGCTATTCCCGGCTTATATGTTAGCCTTTTGACAGTGCGCTGTGCTGTAGGTAAGCTTTGGGTAGGAGGGGGAGGGGCGGGCCCCTGCGTGACACCTAACCATCTAGCATACTGAACGGTCGGATTTGGACGCCCATAACCAACCAGAGGTCCGACTGGACGCCGGTGGGCCGCACATGCGGCGAGCGGCGCAGGAAACGTCGATAGCAGGGCTTGGCCACGGGCCCCAATGACGCCAGGGCTACCACGGTGACATGGCTGAGCTGGGTTAGACTAACTAGACTGAACTGGACTGGAATGAATTCAACTGGGCTAGACTGGACTGGAACGAAAATCGGGACTTATCTAGACTCTAGTTATTGTAAGCTCAATTTTCATTATTAGTCACTTTCTCCCTCAAAAAGAGTTAAAACATATGAAATTAAATGATCACCCGAGAATAACTGTGCCCTTGTTTTTCTTTTTTATTATGCTACCGGTACTGCGTGCTTCATCTGAGTCCGGTTAGGTGTATTTACTTATCCTTTCAAACTTTAAAAGCACCCGGACTTTTCCGACTCAGTTTCAATGGCATTACCATTTCTTCCTCATTAATATTCGAGTGCCGCCAGCCTCGTCATTGTTTTGTTTCTGTTTTGTCGGCTGCTTGCAGCCTGCATGTGTCGATTGTCTGGTTAGCTAAATCGAGCGTGGCAAGCACTTACGTCAACAAGCTCGGACCCTACCGGCTCGCGCTGGTGCCTGGGGTCGGCCCACCGTCGACGGCTGCTTTTACTTGCATTATTGCCGGGTCGGCCCAGACACCAGACTGCCGACCTCGTTTCCAAATCGGCACGGACACCTGGCTTTGGTCGGAAACTTTATCGCTGCGGTAGTCTAGACGTCATGATTGCATTGGAGTGATGGTGTTAAAGTTGTTAGCTTGATGGTTTGAGAATCATGCACTTGATGGTTTCGAAATGATTAAGTTAATGGTGTTGAAATCAGTAAAGACCTTTTCTCGATAGCTGAGCTATGGCTGAGTTAGTGAGTTATTTATTGACAATAGCCCGCCTGGTGTCGCACACGGTTAAACATGAAACACCAATGAAGTATCTGTCATCATTATCAAAATCAGGTTCGCTGATTCTGTTAGCCGCCGACCCAAGTCGGCCTCAGCGGTAGCCTTTTCACTGTTTGGTGGCGACGCACTCATGTTCAGATAAAATTCCACCTGCGGCTATCCAGGGTGGATCGGGTCGGACGATATTTGAGTTTTGCATTGAACAATGAACAATCCACCGCTTTAAGAAATATATTTGTTAAATTTGCCAAAAGTGGGTGATGTGAGACAGGCTTTTGTTAAATGCTGTATGTCAAGCTCCATGTGTGTTTGACCTACGGCAGCTGCTCATTGCAGGAAAAATAGCATATGTTATTGCTGAGGCTGGATGGGTAATTGTGTGTACTGTGTATTTCTATTTTTTGGTTATCACGGTGACGCAAAGTGATGTATGAAAGGTTTCTATGAACTCCGTGTGGCGTTACCACTACCTTTATAGGTTGAGTGTTTGTTGTCAGAATGCGGGCAACTAAAAAGTGAATAATGATAGATGGTTCGCTGCAGGCTTTTAAGTGAGCTGACTGACACACAAGGCTGTGCCTACACGTGCGTATCGACCGGGCATTTCCTGGCTGGGGAGTGGGGCCACTGGCGTTAGCTTGCCAGTGTCATGTACGTATATGCTTGCGGCTTGGCTAACCAGTAACCACCGGGGCTACATAAACGTTATGATTGGAAATTGCCGTTTTAATGGGATCGAACAATACGTGATTTTGCCTTTTCACTGTATTCATAGCTGATCAATGTCACGGGTTGCTCGGATATTGTCACTGGAGGTGGCAAAATGTGGACCCGAGGACCCGGCCCATAGAACCATTCTGAACCCATATGGGTCCAGACTGGTTCATGGAAATTTTCTGACGGGTCCAACTGGGTACTACCATAAACACACCATGCACACTGTAGCTTATAACTATTGCCAGTTGAAAAAGCCTGTTTTACTTGATGCAATTAATGATACCTGCAAATAATTTGTAATCATTGACTAAAGGTACGGGTCCAACTGGTTCACATTCCCTAAGACCGGGTCTGACTGGTTCTAGCAATGTCCAATCTGATCTGGTTCGAGTCTGGTTCCAAAAAATTCACCTTGTGCCACCTCTAAGTGTCGGGACCGCGATATTATTATTTTAAATATTGGCTCATTTATACTTGAGAAATACCTCATAAGTCGTAGGTGTAGTCAGCGAAAAAGCTAAAGATGCACGTAGATATGTGGTTTTAAAGTTATGTCTTCGGGGCATAAATACCAACGCCGACGCCTTTCGTCACTGATCCGTGAATCTTGAAGCCGGGAGACGGGCATCAGTCATATTTAGACTGTTCCGCATAACACGGGTGCACGGCGGCACAGTCTATATGGCAGGCAAGTGAACTGTTTCGGCCGAGTTTTGGTAAAAACCCGGCAACGATGTTGATACCTATTATATTTCCAATAGATTCATTGGCGTTTTATCGGCAACATATCTAATTATGTCTGTAGGAATGAGCCTCCAGACCATTATTTATCGTCACTTTCTTAGAAACATCTTTACGCGGTAAGGGTACGGATTCAGTTTGTCTAATCAACGCTTGGTTAATCGTTTGTTTGTGACAAAGATGAATGTTCGGAAAGATACATGGCCTCAAATTAAACTCCTTTATTGTCACTACTCATTGGCAGATGCATGTGCCATTGTGCAGTTTGTGTCGTCAAGGCCCAGGTCCAGCTATAATGACGCTGTGGTGGAATTTGTTTTCAGATTCTGAGCTTGTGCAATGTGCATTATTTTATTTTTTCTATGCCAACCACACAACAGCTGCATATTTGTTGCTCGGTGAATCTGCAATCCATGCCTTTGCTGGCCTCCGAATCGAGCATTTCATATTTCAGTGATGTAATACTGTCAAATATGATGGTCTTACGTCTTACCACACAAACTAAAAATTAAAAATATTTTAAGCTTGTACAAGGATATCCATCAATCAAGATCACAATCTAAACCACAAATGTGCTTTTGAATGGCACGCGACGTGCATTTGTCGCCGATGAGTGCTTGTTTGTTTCTCGTTTTTTAGCACTTACTAGTTCAAATTTAACCTCGCATGATTTGAATATTGGAAATATTATTGTTTCTTTCATCATGCCTAAGTATACCCATGCAAATTTAGTGTCGAGCTGATGTATCCTCTCTCCACGCTGAGTGGAGTTAACCGCTCCTCTTCCTGCCTATACAGGGTATAATTTACCACCTCTCTGTCCGAGCATTGTGAAGTTACATCGCTTATTGGTTCAAGCGTACAAAGATCATTGTGGAATCAACTGTGTGTCTATTCAATGTGATATTAACTGTGGTTTCCGTCCTCTCAGGGTGGAGTTTACTGACTCGCTGGGCCGGTCTCGGACCGTGATGCGTCGTGACCTGGACGAGTACCGCCGCCGGGACCAGGAGAGCCGGAGAACGGGCGACGAATCTCAGCAGGTGAGGTGTCACAGGAGCGTGCATAGAGTTTATCCATCGGCGTCAGTGTGTGTAGCTTAGAAAGCAGCGGTTTTTTCCGCTCTCACCACTGCAGTACAGTAATTGAGGGAGCTGTTTATAGTTGTTCGCTTCATACAGAAAAGGTCGTGTCTTTTGTGCGACGTTGTGGTATTTGTTGATAAAAGTTTGAGTTATAGTAACATGGTTTGTAATGTCAGAAAGCACATGGTGTAATGTGACCTGAGCTGACGTGACCTCTGACCTACAGCCGACTCCGGAGCTGATGTCGGAGGACCAGCGTCGCGATCAGCAGCGTCAGATCTGGGAACAGCAGGAGCTGGAGAACGCGGCTAAACGCGACATCCACTACCAAGACGTGCTCTTCAACGGTGAGTACCCCAGGCCTTGCTATAGTATCGACCGCCGACAGGCAGCCTGTGCGGACCTCCGTGGTATGAATGTGTAGAGTGCGTCAAACGGTGTGGCTGAGAGCAGGGAGAGATGGGCTCCGTCCTCTCCAAATGTCGACTGGGGGACTGTAATTGCTGCGGAGTGGAGCCGGAATGGGAGTGTTGTCATGTGGAAAAGAGAAGTGTGATGAGTGGAGAGAGAGCACTTCACCAGACAATGACGATGATTTTCTCGGACGTTTTTTATGGTCAGCACACGTATTGCCAAGCGAGTTGCTCTTATGATATGGACTTGACGAAATTGATGACTGGCGTTTGAAAAATGTATTCTTTGTTGCTAATGCGCAGGTACCTGGCTTTATTGAGTAGTTGTATCGATTCAATATAGCTTGGCATGTATGCAATGTGAGGTCATTTGTCATATGAACATTAGGTAATTGATAGCTTACTTGATGACTGGTCATTTGGGTTTATAAAAAGCTTCGGACCATTGTCGGCGTGATTCTAATATTGCACGTCAATGGCGGCGTTCATTGTCCATCCAAACGTCATCAATGACAATGCATATTCTAAAGCAATGGGTGGTCCTATTTTTGCATGTGTACACCCCAAACAACGTTTCTGTGCTGATAGGTGGCGTAGCATTACTTTGGTAGTCCTAGCGTGATTAATAAATGAGAGCTCACCCGATTGAACCACGCAGACACCGTGTACTCGTAGTCGCACTGGAGCAGCCCGGGTGACCTGCCCCGGCTACTTGCGGCTGTCAACGGCCAGCGCAGTGTTCATTACAGTGGTATTTTGGAAAGTCGGGTGAAATGAAATTATACTTTAGGTCGTCCGTGTAAATGTGGAAAGAAAGCCAATTATTATTCGCTCTGGGTTAACTGCCGCGGTCAGCTCTTGGTTAACTACCTAGATTGCGCGCATTGCGAACTTTTCACGTATATTTCATGCCATTTATGACCCGTTTGTGTCGCATACCCTTTGCACTTGATGACGTCAGTGCACCGTTTTACGTCATTGGCCCAGGACGGCGCGGCGTGGCAGTCGTTGCCAGGTAGCCGTGATTTGGTATGGTCGAAGGCGCTGCACTGCCACCAAGCTCGGTCACCAGTCGTAATGAATCCGCCCCAGCGCACTCCCTGCGACCCCTCCCCCCGCCAACAGTGCCCCCTCCTCCAGTGTGGCCCGTTTGGGCCGTGCTGTGGCGCTCGATACAGGCCTGACGGAGCGGACGAAGACCGTGGCGACGGATTACGGCTCGTCGACACAAAAGAGTTTAAGCTATGGTGGTCGAAATAGCTAGGTAGCTGAGCTAAGTGCGGCGCTTGTACTTAGGTTTGCAAATGAGCAGGCCTGCTCCAGTTGAGCATGTAGCGGGGAGGGGTAGGTGATTCATGCACCCAGACACATACGTATTCAAGCCAGAAGTTGATGTATTGACAAAAAAAGGAAAATGATGATTAACAGTACACATAACGTATCGAGAAACATGCAAACTTTTACTGTCACTAGAAGAGAATACTGAGAAATGCGTTCAGGACTTTCAGTTGTCACAAGGATTCGGTGGCTTTGAAACAACAACTTAACGCCTTTCCTCGTCACTGGTGAACTGTGTGATATTGAAGAACTGACCGCGCGCACTCTGCTAGACCGCACTCGTCTCTCGCGGCCTCCTGAGTCCACTGGCCTCGTCGGTACCGTTTGAGCAAGCCGCCCGAGAGAGGCCGGAGGCGTTAGATCTCCGGTACAGAGCCGGTGATCTGTGACCCCCTCTGACCGTCCCGATGACGTGCACAGTCCGTCTCTCCCGACACTGTGCACGGCGCTGTCCTGAGTCATCGTCTTCATGGTTGTCGTCGTCGTCATCGTCGTCATCGTTGTTCGTCAGCGCCATCGTCGGCGCGCTATCGCGGGGCCGACGCCGGACAATTCTGTTACTGGCGCACGGTCGGACCGATTGTCTATACGTAATCGCTGTCTGGCCACTCGTCTGAGGAAGCTAGTCCTCGATGCTGAGTTAGCTAGTCGTTCCTCTAGTCTCTGTGTAGTCTTTGTCCTCTCGCACCTCTGAGGAGCCGCTCGGTCTCCTCCGGAGTGTCGGTGGTCGGCGACAGTGGCGGCGCTGGAGAGACGATGGCACGCCGCGTTGGCAGCAGTAACCCGGTGTGTGTCGGCCCCCGCTGCGCCCACCGCCTCTGGCTGCTGGCGCCTCTGTCGCCGATACTTCGGCTGCAGCTGCTGTAGCCACTGCTGTAGCTGCTGTTGCAGCTGCTGTAGCTGCTGCTGCTGTAGCTGCTGCTGCAGCTGCTGTAGCCACTGCTGTAGCCACTGCTGACGGCCGGTCGGCCCGGTTCGATCGGGAACCCGCCGCAGGGATTCAGCGCTTCCAGAGCGCTCCGCGCCGCCGGCCGGTCACCGCTTCACTACGTCACCACGTCACCGAGTCATCGAGTCACCGAGTCATCGAGTCACCGAGTCACCGAGTACCTCTCCCTCATCCCGCCACTCTGCCATCACTCCTCCGTCGCTATTTCGACGACGACGCCCGCTCAGCTGGACAACCGCTGCTGCTCGCTAGTTTGCAGTCCGCTCCTCTGCTCGTGTAGGCTTCTCGTATCGCAGCCCGTCTGTTGACTCCGTTGGCCGGCCTCCGTGGCCAGCCCGGGGTCTGGCGGGGTGCTCTACCAGGCGGCCGCCAGCGTGAGGCCGAGGAGGAGCGAGATGAGAGCCGTGGAGCTGGCCGCGTCCCTCCAGCCGCGGCTATTACAGTAGCTGTTGGGACACGGGCAGATGTACGAACCGCCTTCTGTGTAGCATGACAGATCCTCGTCGGCGGGAATCTGGCCGCAGGTGAGCGCGTACCAACTGGAGTCTGTCGGCACGGGTCAGGTCAGCGCGCGGGTCTGTACAGTCGCTACACAGCCTCCGAGGGACAAGACTGGATAACAGTCAACATCGTGTCCTTATAGGTGTATCAGTGGGTCGACAGGAACTGAACATGGACCACCGATCAGCACTCACACCGAAAGGGGAGAAGGAGCTGACAGGGCGACTCAACAGCTTCAGCATCTGTATTGAAATGAGGTTCTCCAGTGACATCTCAGTTGTCAGTGAGGTATGTAGACGTCTGCACGCAGTGCTAATATTCGGCTATCGGTAGGGTGGCCTGTCACCGCGCTGGGCTGCCGATGGATGGGCGGAAAGGGAAAGAGGGAGGCCGTCGTGGCTGTCTTACCGTGTTTGATTTTAAGGCACACGACGTCGTCCGTATTCCAGGGACAGCTGCCTTCCGTCTCCTTCGGCTTCTTGTTGGGGTCGACCTTCTCGCCGCAGACCTGTGCGCAGAACCGTTCACGGGTCACCAATGAGGGAGGTCAGGGTCACCGGAGGTCAGTAGTGTCAGTGGACATGGGACAGGGTCGGTTAAATTGACCATCAATTAACCATACCACCTTAACATTAGTTTTGAGTTGAGATAGCCAAATTGGGGTCCCTGGCTTGCACTTACCGGTTTGGGCACTCACAACATCGAGGAAGGCTTTAATTCGGAGATATTTTATTTCGAAGTTGCAGCACTTTGGGTTTAGAGGGGCTAATACATTTGGATGCCCCCTCTGAATTTGTGACGTCTGCGACGATCTAAGTGACTTTAAAACCCTAACATCTCTGTGAAGCAATGGTGGTGGTATGTGCTATTTGCGGGCAACGTCTGCCGCAAGTGCCGCACTTTTACGACACCATATTATTGCTTCCGAATGATGTCGTAGGAACAGCGAAGGCTCCGAAAAATAAACAAAAGTAATTTTCTAGTGTCTCAGAAACCAATTTATTGCGAGCGAGCGAGCGAGCGCAGCGAGCGAGCGAGTTCATGCTGAATTAAGGGAAAATCCTGAGTATGAGCGGCCGGCCGGCCGTGGGGACGCTCTTCAAAAGCTAATATCTTAGGAACGGGACATCCGATTGACAAGCGGTCATCTTTACTGAATGTCACTTGGACGTAAAAGTTCTGTGGTGTGATGGCCACCATGCGTTCTTGCCAACCACCGCACGTGGCGCGTGGTAAAGTTGGACATTTTTAAAGAACCCCAAAATTGCAACCTCAATAACGGCACAACGGTTGGGCCGATTGAATTGAAACTCGGTACACAGTTAGGTCTCCATCAGATAATTCATCTGCATGTGTTAAGGTTGGGGTGCTACCGCACGTGCGCACGTGCAGGAGGCGTTTCCAGATCTCGAGAACGGCTGGGCCGATTGCGCTCAAATTTGGTACAGGGTTGGGGACCGGTTAGTAGGGTGCCGTGCAAAAGTCATTTTGGACCCCGTTTGCACGTGCGCACGTGCAGAATGCCGCTTCCAGATCTCAGGAACGGCTGGGCCGATTGCGTTCAAATTTGGCACACCGCTAGCGACCGGTTAGAAGGGTGCTTTCCACAAGCCCGTTGGAAGTACCCTCTCGCCCTTCCGCGCGTGCAGGGCTCACTATCTCGCTCGCTCGTTCTTCGCCCTAAAGGCGTTTTACTGGTATTTTTTAGTGAAATTTGGCAGATATTCATTTTTGCTTCATCTGAAGTTTGAACCATGCGACACCACTTTTATGCCAATTCATTAACTTTTTGAAGGTGGGATGGTCTCTTTAAGATCATGAGCCATAGGCGTAGGAACAGGGGGGGGGGCAGGTGGGCAAGTGCCCACCCACTTTTCGAGGTGGGGGGGGGGGGGCAATCATGTGTTTTGGCCCACCCACTTTTACTCGAGGCCCCTCGTTTCGATTTGAGAGGACGTCGTCTGACGACGTCCTTCGTCACCTTCCAGAATAAACAAACTCGGTAAAACAAAGTTCCACGAATCCCCAAGCACGGACTCCAAATGGCCGTGATGGATCCAAGGAGGCCCTCTGTTCATACTTGTCAGTTGAAGCCCCTGAGACTGATGGCCTGAGAGGCCCTAGTGAATCTGAGGAGGCCCCAATATCCACACTGGTCTGGGGAGGCCCCTCCATCTACACTAGTCAGAATAGGCCCCTGACACTGGCGGTCTAGCCGAGCCCCCCTACCCTTATTAGTCAGAGGAGGCCCCTCTATCCTCAATTGTCAGAAGAGGCCCCTGAGACTGATGGTCTGGGAGGCCTATCCATCTACACTGTAGTCAGAGGAGGCCCCTGAGACTGATGACCTGAGAGGCCCTTATAATCACACCAGGCAGAAGAGGCCCATGAGACTGATGGACTGAGAGGCCCTTCTATATTCATACTGGCCACAGGAGACCCCCAAAACTTTCGGTCTGGGAGGTCCCTCAATTCGGCACCAGTCACAAGAGTCCCCTGAGACTGATGGCCTGGGAAGCCCTTATATTCACACTAGGCAGAGGATCTTGGGGGGGGGGCGACATCCGCCCCCCCCCCCCCCCCCCGCCTTCCACTGGGCGTGGTACTCGCAACCCTTCCACTGCGCGTGTTAAGCCAGCGCATTCATAGCTCCACACCAGCAATTGTAAGGGCTTCACACTGAAGTATCTGAGGGTTCCACACCGGTGTCTCTAAGGGCCACATACCGGCATCTCTGAGGGCCCCATTCCGGCGTCTCCGAGGGTCCACATCTGGCGGGCACCCATCAGCGACTGAAGGTCCCACACTGTCGACTCCGAGAGCCCCATCTGCGTCTGGGAGCACCATGCCGTCTCTAAGAACCACAGCGGCTCCTCCGTACGAAAGATGGGCGTCTGAATGCCAAAGGGGAGCGGTTCTGAGACAGTAGGGCACCTACGTGCAATAGAGGGGCGCCTATGAAGCCCATAGGGGCGCCTCAATGCGAAAGAGGGGCGCCTTGGGCGTCCACATGCAATAGAGGTCTGCAAATCAATTGATCAATGCCATGGGGGTGCATTCATAAGAAACAGGGGCGCCGGCATGGCAAAGAGAGGCGCCTTCAAGTGTCCATAAAAGAGAGACGCCTATGATAAGCGCACATTGTATGCGACAACGGGGCGACTGTGGGACATATAGGGATGTCTCTGATGACTATACATAGGGCGCTTATATGCCAAAGAGGGCGCCTATGAAGCTAATGGGGGCACCTGGGAAACGAGGAAGACATTTGTGTAAGGATTTTCAGGGGTCATTCGCCGTTTGCGGCAAATAGATTCTTTAAAAAAAATCGGAGGGGGAATAAGTTTTAAAAATGGTGCGGACTTTCCGCACTGTTCGCTTAAGCGGTTACGCCCCTGGGTTCATTTGTCCGATCTCAGAAGCTAGATTTGGAGGTCATACTTGAAAGCAGCCAGCAGGACGAGGCAAAAGTTGGAGGCCCCTGAAAATAGGAGGCCCCCTGGGAAAGTAGGCCCCTTGACAGGGTGGCCCACCCACTTTTCATAACGTTCCTACGCCCGTGCCATGAGCGGTAAGTTGGTGTCGCTTTAAAGGGAGATAATGAGCTTTCTTTTTTCTTAAATAAAAATTACTCGACATCTATACTATTTCTACTGTAGTTTCTATAAAATATGAAAATTTCCTAGCACATTTTCGTATGTGAAAAAGGTTTTTATTTTTGCAAAAAAGAAGCAGTACTTGCAGTACTTGTAACACCCACCGAAATGCGTTGTCCTTCTCTATAAAAAAGTCGCAGTATATGGCGCTTTTGTTTCAAACAGCGACGCTTGGGTTTTTGTTTATGTTATCGCCTTGTCGTTGCTTGGTTGCAAGGATTCTAATTTGAATTAGAGTTAATTCGGTTTAGAATTAATTAGATTCTAATTCGGGGGTACATAGTGCCTACTCTTCTTTGTTTCCAAGTATTATTTTGCGCCACAAATGAACGGCATGCGCCAGAAACGCAGCCAAATCTTGCGATTGCGACTACGAAATTCATTATTTTGGCGTCAGAGCCTGAAGCGAAAAATACAAGCATATTTATTTCAAAAAGACTTCAGGTTTGTCGAACGGTGTTATGAGAATTTTGAAAACAGTACTGCATAAGTTTTTCAGTGATGCCGCAAAAGTGTTGTATCTATCTTCTTTTATTGTGCAGTCGGCGGGACCGATTCAAAATTGAGTCGTTGCTACTAAAATAGCAGCATATGGCGTCAGATGATGAACAGGAAAAATAGTTGCGTAAATTTAGACATAAACCACCCCCAAACCATGAATATCTTTTGAAGGCACTATAGACGACCATTAACTAACTAGATGTGATGAAGATCAAATGTAAGGAATACGCTCATTTTACAAATTTACATGCAAGTACCAAAAAGTGATGTAAGTACTTATTCAACGGTCATTTTCAGCGCTCCCCGCTAACGTGACTTCAAGTTGAGATATTTGCGGCAAGGTACCGAATTGAGCAAAATGGTTTTAATTTACATTATAACTTGTTGTGTTTTGTCAGAAAATGGTCCTAACTCAGATTTTGTGGAAAAAGGTCATTATCTCCCTTTAAGTCAGTCACAATTAGGTAATAAGAGGCTAGTAAAGGTAAAAAACATTGGAATTGTAAGTAATGTTACAGCGCAAACAGTTCTTAAACGTCAAAAATGCATAGAGGCTGTTCAGAGTTTGGTAACAAGCAACACAAAGTAGCAACACTCCAAATGAGTTGATTCTTCCACCAAGTCGACAGCAGACGTACCCTGTGTTGGCTATCCCACCCCGTCGCCTGTGCCATGAGATTCGACCCGTACCTACCTGGATATCACTCACTGCCATGCCGGGGAAGGTGCGGCCGATTTTGGCTCGCCAGATTTCCGCCTCCTTCTGGGAGGGCTTGTCTCCGGCCAGCGGCGGAATGCACACATTACAGTTGAGGCACTGACCTGCGAAACAACCGGACCAGGTGTTATGCACCAGGTCATGTCAGCTGGTCGAGGCCAATCGGTGTTTAAAAATATCAGCATTGGGGGAGGAGTGCGTGGGTGAGAGAATCTCTTTGTCTCCGGTGATATGGATGAGATAGAACGTCCAAAGTCTTCTCCAAGTTTGTAAGTGAATGGGGACTAGCTCTCACTTGACCTCTTTCTGCTGCTAGCTATCCCCACGTGATTGTATTTACGCTCTTTGAAGTGCTGGATATCCGTCTGTGGCTGTTGGAACGCTGAGGCTCAGCTCAGTTCAGCAGCTCAGTAGCTACGGCTTCTGCAGTGCCTCACTACCACTGCGAACTTCGGCCCGTCAGGCTCTTTGGAATCGACTTTGGCGTGCCAATAGATGTGTGTCTCGAGGGGATAATTATGCTTCATTTGTCCGGTCATCTCCGGCGCTGTCAGTTCCAGTAACGGACAGTTCCTGACGGTGCACCGTGTTAGTGTTGGGTGAACTGCCGAGTTAGTGGCTGGCTTTGTGCCGAGTTAGCAGCGAATTTCAGTGCCGAATATTGTGGCGTTTGTCCGTGGATCCTTGGTGAATTGTTGAAAAACGAAGCCATTGAAGGATGGAGAGTTGGCCAGGTTTCTACTGGGCTTGAATGACAGGTGTTTACACTTTACCTCTATGCTGTTGAGCAATGCCTGCACGCGAAGATTCTTGGCGAAGCCTTATAGTTGACAAATGTTAATTAGCCTAGTATGCAAGCTTTCTCAGATGAATAAAGCGGCATATTTGGGAAGTTGCAGACGCTCATAAATGAGTAGCACTGGCCAGAAATTCCCTGGGAAGCTGGTGTCGGTTCATTCTTAAGAGTAGCCTTGCATTTACGATTATTCATTCGTGTAGCATACAGAGATAACACCTCTAAGGGGTGGGATAACCTCTGACGGACAGGGGTGACTCTAGACGGACTAGTGATACCTCTGGCGGACAAGGGTGACTCTTGACGGACTAGTGATACCTCTGGCGGACAAGGGTAACTCTTGACGGACTAGTGATACCTCTGGCGGACAAGGGTGACTCTTGACGGACTACATAGTGATACCTCTGACGGACAAGGGTGACTCTTGACGGACTAGTGATACCTCTGGCGGACATGGGTGACTCTTGACGGACTAGTGATACCTCTGGCGGGCAGAAGCCGACCCGCCCGGCCCTGCTGTACTCACCGAGGGCGGCCAGCGCCAGCAGGCCGAGCACGGTGCTCAGTGGGCGGCCGGCCATGGTGGAGGGTGGCGCTCGGCTGCCGACCGGGGGGCGCTCACGGGCCGCGGCAGCTCGCCGGCCGTTCCGCTCGCTGCCGCACGGGCCGCGCGCCACCTCTGTTGACCGGCCGTTACCCGGCGGCGGCGCGTAACTAAAACACACCGGCTATTGATCGCGTCACAGCAGCACCGGCACCGTGTGACGAGCGTTACCGGCGTGACCTGGCGACGGCCCGGGTCACCCTGCCGACCCGACCCGCCGCGGCCGGTCGGTCGGACCGACGCGACGGTGCAGTGGGCCGCCGCCGACGGAGGCTTACCGAACTGCCGGGAGGGTCCGGACTGGTGGGGCATGGTCTGGGGATGGTAGAGATGATCTGAGGCTGATTGGTAGGAAATGGGACAGATGGAGGTTTTCTGACAATGTGTGGGCTAGACGAAGCTATAACGGATGCTCATTGACCATTGAATATGAATTACTGTTAACGCCAGACCCGTTGAGACCCTAATTTTTCGCGATTATTTTTAACCCTATTCCTGGCGGGGGGGGGGGCCTCAGGAGCCCCCCCTGAGGTTTTTTGGTTATATCTCCCAAACGCGTTGAGCTAGGAAGCTCAAATTTTCTGACTTTTCCTAAAAGGCTTCTACGCAACATGTCTGAAAATTTTGAGTTGATCTGACCTCAGGTCAGGTCACCAGAGGCGGTTTGGTGACGCTACCTCAGAAAAGTTTGCAATCACGCCAGAGCTAGAGTTTTTGACTGATCAATTTCTTCTCTTCAGGGTTTAGTTAGGGTACCAGTATGTGCAATTTGTATATCTCGGAATTTTGATATCGGTGACCTAAGGTCAGGTCAATTTCGCGACCTCCCCATTATAAGTCAATGGGGGAAAAATCAACTCCCTGTTTTTACCACTAAAACGGGTCGGAATGGCCCCATATACCATACATGACTTCATATACGATCAACCTTCACTACCTTGAGGTCTGTTTTGCTGTTGGGCAGCTGTGAGGTCATGTGACGTCATCAAAGGTCACCAAAGGTTTTTGGCCAATAACTCCGTACAGGAACAAGATACAGACGCGTGGATGGTCTCATTGTGTTCAGCTCGTCAAGACGCATCGAATGATATACATGATGACCTCGAGGTCACGTGACCTGAGGTCAACCTTTGACCTTGACCTTTCGAGGTCAACATATATATCATTCGATGCGGATTGACGAGAGGATCACGATGATGCCCTTAGTTTGTTCCTATCTTGACTAATTCGAAAGTTATTCGAGAAAAACTCTCTCCATATCTAGTGCCGCCATTTTGACTTTTTCGACCCCTGTGACGTCATCTTTGACCTGACCTGAAAATGACCTTAGTAAAAATTGTAGATCTTGGCCGTGCGTATCCGATGCCGTTTACCGCTTGTCGCTATCTTGCTTCGTTCTCGAGATCTCAGGGGGGGGCCGAATCGGCCCCCCCCCGCCAGTTTCTTGTCCCGGCGGAGCCCGCCAGGAATAGGGTTAAATGCGTGGAATAATTTCAACCATATTTAGGAAATAGCTGTTTCAAGACCTGCCGAAACTTTTTCTTTAAATACGTTTTGTTGTCATTTAAATATTTGTGGCACTTGTCATTGACTCGTAATGTTAACTGTTTTTCATCCTGGATAGAGGCTTTCATACGTCATATGACATTAGGCTCCGCTCACGAATGCGGTATTGACCCGTGCCCATCAGCGACCTCTGTACACACGACACCCCTGCCATCTGTAAAGGACTATGAATTTCGCCCACGCTTCACGTGCTATGTATCAATGCAAATTGCAGCAGACGGTCAAGTAAATGTTACGCTCTTGTTGACTCTCGTATATAGGACCAAGAGAAGAAACATCACTCCTCAACCTACTACTCACACATGCTTCGAACAAACGTTAAAGATTCCTAACAAATACGATTTTCGATGTAGATATATGTTTGAAATACGAGCGAGCCTTATGATGTGAAGCGAAGGCAATTAACTAATTATTGCGTTGTTCGATGGTTGCATAGCGATGTACAAATCAGCAACTACTTGATGACATCCGACATCCCATTATCACATGCAACGCCATAGGCTTTAAAGGTAGTGTGCCAGCTTTCCTGGACCGTATGGAGTTAATGGCCCAGCTAAGGAGAACCGGATTTTTAGAACTTATCCATGCCTTCAAAACTCATGGAAACGTCTTAAATTCTTCAAATTTTGAGTACCCCAGTGCGAAATTCGCCCCGACGGGTTGTCGGTCGTACCCCAACCACATTTCACACCACTATGAACAATAAATGCACACACTGAAATCGCTATTACCGATATGCTCATCCAATCAAGTTTCGATAAACCCGTTCATCATCATCTCCTGCGGTTTCGAACACGCCTGTTAGGTGGTGCGGTAGACCGCGCCCAAAGCCAGGGCCCCGGTAACGTGAGGTAGCCGAGTCGGGGCAGCGTGCGCTGACCCAAGCCGGGGCCGCGCGTCCTCCCGGTGTCATGTGATAGCCCGGGGCTGCCCGCGGGGATGCGGTAGACCGCGCCCAAAGCTGCGGCCCCGGCTTGGGTCAGCGCACGCTGCCCCGACTCGGCTACCTCACGTTACCGGGGCCCTGGCTTTGGGCGCGGCTTCTGCTCATACTTTGTGGTGCGGTGGTGGTGCGTCGGGCCGCGCGCTCTGACTTCGGCCAAGAAAAATGCGTCAGCTGATCATTGTCATTTCTGCCACTTGCGTGTGGTGAAATGGGGTCATAACTTAAAGATAGTGTGCCAGCTTTCCTGGACCGTATGGAGTTAATGGCCCAGATAAGGAGAACCGGATTTTTAGAACTTATCCATACCTTCAAAACTCATGGAAACGTCTTAAATTCTTCAGATTTTGAGTACCCCAGTGCGAAATTCGCCCCGACGGGTTGTCGGTCGTACCCCAACCACATTTCACACCACTATGAACAATAAATGCACACACTGAAATCGCTATTACCGATATGCTCATCCAATCAAGTTTCGATAAACCCGTTCATCATCATCTCCTGCGGTTTCGAAGACGCCTGTTAGGTGGTGCGGTAGACCGCGCCCAAAGCCAGGGCCCCGGTAACGTGAGGTAACCGAGTCGGGGCAGCGTGCGCGCTGACCCAAGCCGGGGCCGCGCGTCCTCCCGGTGTCATGTGATAGCCCGGGGCTGCCCGCGGGGATGCGGTAGACCGCGCCCAAAGCTGCGGCCCTGGCTTGGGTCAGCGCACGCTGCCCCGACTCGGCTACCTCACGTTACCGGGGCCCTGGCTTTGGGCGCGGCTTCTGCTCATACTTTGTGGTGTGGTGGTGGTGCGTCGGGCCGCGCGCTCTGACTTCGGCCAAGAAAAATTCGTCAGCTGATCATTGTCATTTCTGCCACTTGCGTGTGGTGAAATGGGGTCATAACTTAAGAGACGGCTTTTTCATATCAATTATTTTACATAAAATCATATTTCAAACCATAAATAATGTTCAACAGCCAAATAAAAGAAACAATACCAATACAGGCTTACAGTTTACGGCTAAACATTGTGCTGTCTACGATTAGACAACTGATAACTCATTCCCGTACGTCGTAACTCTATAATGACCTTTGCTTATTGTCACATGTGCGCCGCATTCGCGATTGTTGCCGACGCCTGTTTGCAGGCCAGCCCACTACAGTTGTCATACATATCGAAAAACCGATAAACTTTTAGGCGAAAAAGGCACTATTCCAAGCCCATTTTTGATTTTTTTGCGATATTAGGTAAAAACAGAAGCTTCTTATCCTAGGAAAAATAAAATGGGAAATCTTTCAAAGGTGGCACACTACCTTTAAGAGACGGCTTTTTCATATCAATTATTTTACATAAAATCATATTTCAAACCATAAATAATGTTCGACAGCCAAATCTCTATAATGACCTTTGCTTATTGTCACATGTGCGCCGCATTCGCGATTGTTGCCGACGCCTGTTTGCAGGTCAGCCCACTACAGTTGTTATACATATCGAAAAACCGATAAACTTTTAGGCGAAAAAGGCACTATTCCAGGCCCATTTTTGATTTTTTTGCGATATTAGGTAAAAACAGAAGCTTCTTATCCTAGGAAAAATAAAATGGGAAATCTTTCAAAGGTGGCACACTACCTTTAAATACAGGTGAATATTTCCTAACCTTATGTCAGGTATACGAGTATGCCATCTGCCCGTCATTTGCAGCTTATGAAAAATAAAACAAATATCAGCGAACCTATCAGCATTGTACAAACAATGCGCATTGAGCGTTTATGGCTCCTCAGTCATCATGTCGCTCTTTGGGCACTGTCAGACAAGACGTTACGCACAACTCCGCCGGCTTTCGGCACCGCTCGACCGTCTCCGCTCCCCGCCACAGCGCGAGTGACCGCGCGCCGGCCCGAAACCGCCGCAGGCCAAGACCACAGAGGTGGGGTTTAGCTTTGACGTCATAACGTATCACAGACTGACTGGTGATAGCCTCTACACACCGGGTGAAAATCTTGCTCGAAATTTAACATTACGAGTCAATGAGAAGTGCCTGAAATATTGAAATGGCGACAAAATATCTAAATTGTAAAAGTTTCGGCAGGTCTTGAAACGGCCATGTCCTGAGCTTGGTTGAAATTCTTCCACGCATTTAAAAATAATCGCGAAAAATTAGGGTCTCAAGGGGTCTGGCGTTAACAGTAGGGTGATGAATTATTGATTTTGGTGGGGTTGCTCGCCAACGCGATACGGGGTTTGGTGATCATGAATAAGGATGGGTTAAGGTGGAATTTATGGAAAAGGACTTGTAGCTTATTGCTTGCCCTGGTCTTGGCTCATCGGTGGAATTGTATTTATCTGCGGGCTAGCTCTAGTTATTTACTAAATTTCTCTCAACGGTAGCCGAACTTTTACCAAGAAGGAGGGTACATTTATCTGTTTTTTAAACGCTCATGTAACTTTAGTAACATCAGCCTCGACCTGAACCTAATGATCAGTCATTTAACAGCCGCAAGTTTGAATTCCGTCGATTGTTTCTGGTAAGGTTATCTCTCAATTGGGCTTCGCTTTCCTAGGCCTTCAACACACTGATCAAATCAAACGACATTATCTTGACGTTATGGTAATTACCGCATGTGCGGAAGTCTTTCTTTCCTTAAATGATGTCTTTCGAATATATAATTATTGTCACCCTCATCCTTGGTCCCTGGCTCTGCAAGCGATTTGACGCCTTTAACAACTCCTCGCAGTACCTGCTTTGATCTGAACTGACAGATTAATTTATTTACATTTTGTATTCATGGCTATCCCGTACATTTATGTTGCATCATGACTCGTGACCTAACCTCATTGAATCACCCTGACATTTTAGCTTTATGTTCGTACGAGGCGCGTTCAAAAAGTTCCCGGCCCGACCATGAAGGAGTTGGAATTTCGGCCTGCAGCGCGGTGTGTTCAATGATGTGTTATTGGAATGTCCACTTACGTAGCCATTAAAGGGACAGTATCATCGAAAAAAAAATCAATGTATGGAGCTGATTTTTTTTTTTTACTAGCAGTTCTTATTTATTTTCCTGAATCAGAAAAAACATAGTTTGAGGACCGAACTCGGTGAAAAATATTGCAACCACATTTCATTTTCATGATTCATTTTCATGAGCGAACCACCACTATACAAGCATGGCCGCCATTTTGGAAGCATGCAAAATTACTACAGAACTGGCGCAGATAATACATTATTGACGCTACGCTTACGCGGTCGTTCTTCTGATTGAGTTGTCCTTAGGGAGAGGTAGCCTTAGGTATTGCCTATAAAAATATCACGTGACAACTGGAGGGAGTGACAATTGGACGTGACAATTGACAATGGGAGAAAATATCACGTGACAATCACGTGATAAACGTCATACGTTGGAGGGAGATTGTGATTCAAGCTGGAGGAATTCCTTTGTTGAGCCGCTAGAATCCGAAGGAAACAGCGGAAATTGCCTACGACTATTTAATGAATTTAACGGTGATGAATAAGTGCGAAAAACGTTTTGGCTTTTTAAAACTTGATGAAATGACCAGGGTAAAAGTTTTATTACTGGCGGTCAATTCAAAACGGCGCAAACATTTAAACAGTGAAGATAGTGAAGCACGATTCAAAGTGTAGTACACCTTTCGTACTTTGAGCGGCGATAGCGGGATAACGGTGTGGAGCTTCGAGGATCGGTCTTCAGTTTCCGGACCAGAAAGGTGGGGCCTATGCAATGTCAAATTTCATCAAAATGGTGATACTGTCCCTTTAACCAATCTGCCCTGTGATTGGTTCATGCCACTGGCGGATCCAGACTTGCGTTTTGGGGGGGGGCCAACTCGTGCAAGGAGCCAAACCTAGGGTACCCCCAAATCCTGTTTTCTCATCGGATTTAGGCCACTTATTTTTCGTCACAGCCCTGAAACGATAATTTTTTTAAACTAAAAAAAAATAGAGAGAGAAATGGTAGCCCACTCAACCTGTGCCTTAATATTACTTTGAAAACACTTCAAATTGCTTTTGTCGACCACCGCTCCGGGTCGGTGCTTGGCGCAGCCTTCGCGGGCTGGGAGGTGTCGGTTGAACCTCTCTGCCGTTCGGCCCCTGATCAAGCTAGAGCTCGCGGAAAAAACGAGTGTGTTGCCTGTCAGTGACGAGAGGAAGCCGATGATACCCGATTTTAAGGTCCTTGGTCATTGGTTGACCTTCCAGGGCGGTGTTTCACGGTCGCGCTGCCAGCCGCTGCCAGCGCATTCCGCGAGCTAAGGTCAACCTTCGGTAGTGTTGTAGGTATAGGCTAGTTGATGTCTCCATGGAAACCAAAAGTGCCAACAGCGCTGGCAGCGTGCCGTGAAACACCGCCCAGGTCAGGTCACAGACCCAAAAGACGGGAAAATCAGGGCCTGTCAGAACCTCCTAAAGTAAGGCTGTAATAGATTTTTTTGTGCTGATCACGAATTTCATGTTAGTTTGGATCATAGATGATGTCTTCATGCCTTTAGGCCATGTCGGGGCAGGCCAGGTCAGGTCAACCAGGTCAACCAGTACTTATGGGCGTCCGTGTAGCAGGTGTCCGACTACCACTGGCAGCTACGTAACATGATACGAAGGCATCAAAACTACTTCGTAAATGTTTAAATGGTTGCTAAATGCTAAATTCAAAATCAGCTAAACGAAACTATCCTAGAAACATGTTAAACTCGGAAAAGTGCACCGAGGTCATCAAAGGTCAATGACCTGACTTGACCCTAAGGTGACATTGACACCTACCACAATGGTTGGGACCAACATCATTTCACATGTTTGAGCGTTTTAAACCACGAAAAGACTGTAAACGAGCGGATAATGTGAGCCGACATACGCGGAATCGCGATTCCGGCCAAACATGGCCTCAAACATGGCCAAACATATGGTGCGTTCGGAGAGGCACATTCCACGTGGAATCCGTGGAATACTCCATGCGCGCGGAACATTCCCGGAGATTGGCCGTTCAGAGAGATACGCCTCCTAACGCGGCACGGGGAATATTCCAGGGGACGGTGAATATTCCATGCTCTCCGAACGCACGGATAGTCTCGAGAAATAGGCCACAGGTCAAAGGTCACTTGGGTCAGGGTCATGAAATTTTCAGACTTTGTCAACATGAGGGTGCTAAAGTTTCGTCGCGATCGGATTCATGATAACTTTCACGATAACTTCACGCGTCGATCGAGAGGTAAAGTATGCAATAAGAACTTCTTGGGTGAAGACGAGACCAACACTCAAGCTCACATATTTTTAATGATACGGTAGTTTCTACCTACTACGCTACTTTCTCACATTCATATTTCTTAAGTGTTTTTGGGGGCAAAATACATGTTGCGCCCTTTCAGGCTTGGGGGCATGACCCCGTGGCCCCCCTGGATCCGCTAGGCCGAAACTAACTAGGCCGTTTTCAAACGGTCTGATATTTCAGGTCATGGTTTGCAAACGGCCGGTGTTTTCAGGCTGTTTCATATGCCCTGACTGGGCCAGGCCGTTTGCAAACGGACAATTTTCATACGGCCTGTAACATATATTCATATTTCACCATCTGTCGCAGCATCAAATGCTGATGTGGTGCACTCAAAAGCCGGAATTGGTCCTTGGATGCCGTAAGGACCCTTTTAAGAAATAAGTGACCCGACTGACCCCTTAGAGATTGGCCTGAGCTCTGACCGAAATAAGTCTTTTACCGTTTCACGGGAAGGGACAAAAAGGTCCCTGATATGCTTCTTGTACAATTACCTAACAAAACAAGCTTTTCAACGCCAACTCAGTGAGTGTTCCTAAAAAAAATTATTGCGCATATTCCGTGAATGAAAAATTGCCGGGTCATGTCAGGTCAGGCTGCCAGAGCAAGTTTGTTAACTTGACAGTTCAATCGATATGTATGCAATAAGACCTTCTCGGGTGACGACAAGACATGACGACACTTTAAGAAAAAAGCTAGTAAACCCGGTGGTTTCTCCATAGGCGCGGGAACCGGGGCAGTGGGGACAGCTTGCCCACCCCCCAACTATGGGGCCGTGGGGGCGGTGCCCCCACAACTTTCAGACGGAATACCCCATTTTTTGCAAATGTTTTCTTTTTTTGTTGAAAAAAGCCAAGGGATGAAAAATAAGTGGCCTAAAACCACCGGTGAGAAAACTATATTTGGGGAGACCCTAGGTTGATCTCTATTATGGTGTGCCCCCCCCCCCCCCCCAGTCTGAAAGTAGTTCCCGCACCCCTGAGTTTCTCTACGCTATTGAATCACGCCGGTGATTCTAACTTTTAGGTATCTACTACGCAACCTTCTCACATTAATTTTTCTTCAAGCGTTTTGGGAGGGGGGCCAAAAGATATGTTGGCCCCCCTTTCAGGCTTTTGGGGGGCCATGGCCCCGGTGGCCCCCTCTCTGAATCCACCAGTGGGGGGCGGTGCCACCACAACTTTCAGACGGAATACCGCCCTTTTTGCAAATGTTTTCTTTTTTTGTTGAAAAAGCCAAGAGATGAAAAATAAGTGGCCTAAAACCGGTGAGAAACTAGATTTGGGGGGACCCTAGGTTGATCTCTATTATGGTGTGCCCCCCCCCCCCCCCCAGTCTGAAAGTAGTTCCCGCACCCCTGACTTTCTCTACGCTATTGAATCACGCTGCTGATTCTAGTAGGTATCTACTACGCAACCATCTCACATTAATTTTTCTTCAAGCGTTTTGGGGGGGGCCAAAAGATATGTTGGCCCCCCCTTTCAGGCTTTTGGGGGGGGCCATGGCCCCGGTGGCCCCCCCCCCCCTGGATCCGCCAGTGGTTCATGCTGCTAATTAATCGTAACATAGTTTGCCATTCCCGGTCAGAATGAGCGACGCCCAGAAGAGAACAGTGATTTGGTTCACGTATTGCAGAAAAATGCACCAAACGTTATTCACGAAAAGCTAGTGCCAACACATGTTGAGGTTTGTCTTTCTTACACTAGCGTCAAAAAGTGGGCATCTCTGTTCAATTTTGGTCCACAGGTCATTAATGGTCAACCCCGCAGTGGCCAGTCATCAACAGCATTGACTCAAGAAAATGTGAAAAATAAGCACTTCTTTGTGAAAATGGCACATGTTCTGGTCTGGAACAACGCTGCAGAAGCGGCGGTGTCTATCAGGTTCCTCAAAGCCATTCTTGGACAGCGCATTGATATGTTTAAGATCTCTGCAAGATGCATCCCCCGTTTGCTGACTCCGGAGGAAAGGCAATTTCGAAAGGAGGCGTAACGCGAAAATTTTTGCCCTATATGGAAGATCCAAAAGAGTTCATTGAACTACTTGTTACCGTGGAGGGATAGTGGGTGTCACACGTTGACCCTAAGGGCGTGACCGAGTTGCACAAGTGAAAGCACACTGAGTAAAGGCCACCAAATGTGTGCGACGTGTTTAAGTCAGACGGCAAGGTGACAGTGGTTGCATTTTGGGATGCTGGCGGGGCTCTGCTCGTCAACTTTCTAAAACAGGGGTGCACAATTAATGATGCATATTACACCTCCCTTCGGTAACAGTAGCGAGCAGCAGGTATCAAGGAGAGACTAGAGAAGCTGACTAAAAGTGTGCGCCTGATCCAGGACCACGCAACAGCACACATGAGCAGGGTGACGATCAGCGAAGCAGTGAGCTGTGGCTTCGAGTTGTTGTCTCAGCCACTTTTTTCTTCGTACCTTGCACCCTCAGGTTGCCACCTCTTCCCCAACATAAGGAAATTGCTTAGCAGTGGCAACTTCGCTGACAGCAAGGAGACAAAAGCAGCCGTCTTGGACGTGCCAGATGCGTCCAAAACCCACTTGGCTATGGAGACCCAGGGGCCTCTCGCGAAGCGCTGTGCGAAATGTTTTTGTCTTAGCGCTGGTTATTTGACTAAATGAACATTTTTGGTCTAATAAGTCGACGTCGTATCTCTGCTCCTTCATGGTCGGGCCGAGAACTTTTTGAACGCCCCTCGTAATGGTCAAAGTCTACACTACTTTGTTCGATATCACAAAGGCAACTTAATACCATTGATGTATTTATTTGATGTTGTTCCTTTGTACCACAGACCGCAGGCCAAAATGGACGCAGTGCCCTAGTGGCATCGCTGGTGATGAATTTTCCGTGATTTCTGCATTGACATACACTTGCGTATACACACTCATGCACGCGATATATACGCTCACAGGGAGTACATGATCGACAACGATACGCGGGCGAGGACTTATTACGACACTTCCTCGTGGGTACAGTAACGCCCGAACTCTACCGACAGCGCCTCTATTCTTACGAAGCTCTAAGCCTACACTCCCGGTCCACAGTGTCGCCCGCTGCTCGCCACGGCATTTACACGTTCCCTAGCTTAGCCTCTGAGCGGTGCGCAGCTTATTTACAATCCGGTCGCGATTTAAATCGCCATTCTATTTCTTGATTTGGGGTACACTCTCTCGCCAAACGTTGACAGGAAGCTCTGAAGACTGCGTTCGTTGGGCTACATTCAACGATCGACAGCTACCCCTCTCGGCTCTATTTCACTGTCCTGAGACGCTCACTTCACGACGAGGCCACGTGTTTGGCGATGATATGTAGGACGACTTGTGAGCGGTTGACGGCACCGGCGGCAGGTGTCTGACGGCCCTGCGTCGTGCGGCGCGTCGAGTCGGGCCCGACGCCGCGCTCCTGGCCGTCATGAGCTGACACGAGAGGCTGGCTGAGTGCCACCGTGTGATGCGCCTGGCACTAAGCCCGGGGTGTCATCAGTTCGCACACTTCGGTCGGCCTCCGCTTGTCGGGGCTAGCCGCCGGCCTGAGGTGCGCTGGTAGCCGGGAACGCTATCTCGCCATCCATTGAGAAGTCCCATGCAAACACGGCGATTCAAAACGTATAACACTGATTACAGAGTTACTCTTACATACCCGCGGCAACGCTCCGTCGTCGCTCATGCCACTCGCTCGGACGTGTTACATGCGCGCACAGGCACAGACATTTAACAAAAAATATCCCGCCGCGCTGGGCTTGCGGCTGCTCCCGGTCGGGCTCAGTTCGGGCGGCGGCCACTGGGCGGCGCTAGTGTAGCCGCAGCAGGGCGGCCACCAGGGGCAGAAAGAGCGAGATCAGGGCCGGCGTCGAGGTGACGGCCGAGTTACAGTAGTCACCGCGGCATTTGCACAGCACCTGACCCTTCTTGGGCATCTTGGAGCAGCCGGTGGAAGAGCCGGGGAAACAGGTTCGGAGCTCGTTTCCGAACTCATCTGCGAACAAACGCGAGGGAAGCGTTAGGCACGGCGTGGAATCGCGAGCCAACTCGCGGGGTCACGGTCACGGGGTGAGACGGGTGGAAGTGGACGGCGGAATGCAGATTGTGGAAAACAAGCCACTGAATCACACCTGTGGCATGCGTACAAATCGCCTACTCACACTGCAGAAAGAACGGTCGATACTGCCAACGTGCCAGCGCGTATTAACGATCAGTCTGTGTGAAAAGTGACGACTATGTATGTGCCTAAATACGCGGTCTGCTGAACATTCAGACACCACTGTTGGCTGTCACTGCATGGGAAAACTGCCACGGAAATGTTACGAAATGGACATTGGCGCACCCTACACAGTTTTAGCTGGCCGTTGTGGACTGGTGCTGCCATTGTCTACTATTTGTCGGCTCCCTGCTTTCTTACGATTTTTCCTAAATTACTCCTTCAATTTTCTTTACACTTTCCCCTACATTTCTCTGCATGCCTTCCCGTATTTTCGCTTTTTCTTGTTTTATTTCTGTCTTTCTGTATTTCTTTTTTTCTTTTTCTTCTTTTTTTATGTTTCCGTACCACCCTCGAGAAAAGCACGGCACCCTTTCAGCCTCACTGCTTCTATCTGCTAGCTACCGTATCTTGCCAGTCACAGCGGTACCTACTTTGTACTATCCGTAGTCTGCACAGCAGGCGGGGTGCCCCACTCGGCACTCTCCCCCTACCTCCTCTCCCATGCCCTCTTCCACCTCCTCACTTAGCCAAGGTGCATCGAGTCGATTGAGGTGGTGCTATCTGCGCAGCTGGGAATCGCTGCAATGCCGTACCAAAGCGGAGCATTTGAAGTCGTGTCTTATCCTGCAGTCTTATCCTCTACCATGTGCTAAATTTGGCAACGGCTTGCGGAAATTTGCGCGGTGTGTGTAGGTAACTGGCATGTAGCCTGTCCTTACAGATTGTGTCTAGCTCGGAAGTCTGTACGGAACATGAATGAAACAGACGGCCGTAGCTGTATGGCAAAGCCTTATGGTGCGCGACTGACGTGAAATGGCCTGCCAAGCTGATCTAACCACTGGCCTGGAAAGTGGGCGCGTCTACCGTATAGCCCGACGAATGGCATTGAATCATGCCGTGACTGCGGCAGGTGGTCGCGGAACCAGCTTCGGTGACTCACTCGCCGTGGTGCTACATTGCTGCCGAGCGCCCGAGCCGCCGAGAAGGCAGGTGAAAACCGGCTGACAACGGGATAATGAGATTTCCTCCGAGAGCGGCACCGAGATCAAACAGCCATGCCTGTTTTCAAAGGCGCCCCGAAATTTTCGTTGTTTGCTGTTCGCTCGCACAAAGCTGCTTGCTTGGAAAATGCAGAGCCGCCCATAAGGCTAACGTTAAGTGTGTTTGCGCTGTGACGAACGGAAGCAGCTTTTGAGAGAAGGAACCCTGAAGAGCTCTTTTGCTTACGAGACGTCGTTTGTTGTGCGGCCGCTAAAGGCTAAAAAGCTACTACCTATCTAGTCGGAAATCCGTTTCGCTTTCGCTGATGGTTGTGACAGGTTGGCGAGATTTATGAGTCTTCATTTTTCATAAAACAAGGCTAATAATAGTGGCGGCAAACAGCTTGGTTGCCGCGCGAGCAATATCACCGAGTCACCATCCATCTCTGGCGGGTCGAGGACGCAGGGTGCGCGGCACGCCTCAGCTGCGGCGGGCGCACATTTCACCTCCAGCGCATACCTACCTATCCGTCCGTTGGCTACACGCCAAACGCTCCAGGGCGCGCTGCGCGTTCGACTCAGTGCCATAGCGGCGTGATGGCGTCACTCTGCGGTCGCTGACGTCACGACAGGCGCACGATGACGTCATATCCCGCCGTCCAGCGCGGTGTGAGGTTCCGTGCGCGTGACGCCGCCCCCTCACCGCTGACAGTTCGGCATACCGGTGACTACTGACTGCCGGCTGCCAAGTGACAGGCGGGCTGCCGTCTTACTGCCACCGACCGTCAATTGGCTGTCATACCAAGATGTCGGATGGGAAACAGTGCTAGGGCCCTTTCACATGGCCCAGAGCCAGGCCTCGAGCCATTGCACTATCTCCAGCTTGGATTTCTCCACTGCTGTCCGAGAAGGTTGTTTGCCAGCGTGGAAATAGCATCGACCCTGCCGCTGAACATGCCCCGGCTTTTATGCTCTATCGATTGGAAGGAGACTGCTGGCCATCCTTACGGGTCCAGGACCTGCTTAGTTTTTAGGCGAGCTCGCACCATAGACTGCGTTTGTGTACGATTCGACTTCGTACGTTTATTTTCATGTTACAGGCTAGGCTTCTGCATGTTTCAGAGTTGGTTTATTTACAATTTCCTTTAGAATAAATCTATATACTGTTAAGCGTCATTTCGTTCAAGGAAAAAAGTTCCGCATATGCGTATGGATTTACGTAGGAAGTAACTATTAGAAGCTCTATAAGGGATAGATGGGACGTGTTGATTGTCGAGTGTAAACGGCGCCCCGCTCGAACCGTAATCAAACTGAGTCGGCCACGGTCGATACCGGTGGTTTATGTTCCACAGCCATCCGCAGTCTGTCCACAGGCTGGGTGGCACACGCCCAAACTCTCCATGGTCGTTCAGAGTCGGGGGTGACACGCGTCCCGGTGTTCCCTAGACGACAAAGCGTCGGTCGTCAGAGATACTCTTGACCACAGCTGGGCTTGGTGGAGTTGGACACTCTGCCCGCCCGGGCCACTGCATCGGCTGGCAGAGCTTGACTCCTGGCCACGGTCGATCTTGGCAGAGTTGGTCGCTCAGCCGTCATACACCGTCAGCCCGAGATCCGAGCCGGGGCCGGACGTGTTATTTCGCGGTCGGAATCGAGCTACACCCCTGCATGACAGGCCTGTCAGTCGGGGATGTCATCAGTCAGATATCAGCCTGTCAGCTCTGCACACTCCAGCTGTTGTCGGGTGACACCTCGAGCGTAAGCAGTCGCGAAGTGATTGCCATGTCACGCCCTGTAACGTGTCCATAAATAACGCTGCTTATGTGTCACGCGGAGACGGGACAGCAGCGCGCGTGACGGTCGCCCCAGTTGATGGTGATTGCACTTACCCCGGATTTTGACGCAGCTGTTGAGGCCGCTCCTGCAGTGCATCTCATAATCGAGCCCGGGGTCCTTGGGGTTCAGCTGCGAGCAGCGGGGGAACCTCCGGATCAGGTCCTCCAGGTCCGCCGGGAAGGTGACGCCGCCGATCTTGTTGTTAGGCCGACACGCGATGCAGCGCAGGCCGCTGGTTCCTGTGGTAGAGACTAGAGATGTCAATCGGATACCAACATTTTGGTATACCGATACCAACATTTTGGTATACCGATACCAAACCGATACCAACTTGGTATTTGGTATTTCAATCCTCCTTTATTTGGTATTTTGTTGGTATTATGAACCCTCACTAATATATAAGAGGCTGATAAATTGGTATAAATTTGGTATTAGCCTCATGTTCCTAGGTTGGTTCGGTTTCGGTATTTCCTCACGGTTTTGGTTGGTATTTGGTTAGGTATCGGTATTCCGATTTTCTGTAATTGACATCACTAGTAGAGACGCTCGGTTAGATACAGACCGTGGGCAGTGAGGACGGGAGACCCTCCCGCTCTACAGAGTTCGGCGGTGAGGAGGGAGTAGCGGAGCTGGATCAGCAGTTAGCACGGCTGTGCTGAGGTCAGTGGTTCTGGTACAGGGATCCCCTTCGTGTAGAGCAGGTCGATGGCCTGCCGCCCCAGCCAGTGTTAACGGCGATAGACTCAACTGGCACCTGACCACTGCCAACGAGCGGGGTGTACAGCAGAGATACATCGATGGTGTCCGCCGTGGCCCGTGTACCGGCGGCGTTTACAAATACCCTCGATTGGCTACACTACCGATGGCCCCGGATAAGCGGGGTGAGGCAAATGGTCGGTTTGGGGCGACACGGCAGTCGTGACGCTCGCCGCAGGTCGCGGGAAACGGTCGGTGGCCTCTTGACCTATGACCTGATGACCTGTGGTCCTAGAACCTGGACAGTGGACATCATGGTCGGTGACCCAGGACCTGTTGCCCCTTGACCTGTTGACCCTTAAACGGTGGCCTGTGGCCCCATGACCTGTCTTTCGGTGGTCTGTCACCCCGTGACCAAAGACCAAGGCGCCCGTCGCTCCCGACGGCCGTTTGTCAGCACCGACCACAGCGGTGGCGTCACCTATGTCCACCGACGGTGGACACTAGGGGTACAGTCCGGCAGCGGTCAGCTGGTGGATCGAACTGGGGTGAAATATATGCACAGTGGGCTAGAATAGAGTTGAGAAAAGAGAAGGAAGGAAGGAAGGCATGAAATGCGTCGAAAAACCGGGGAGTAAGTTTGGCGGTCTGAGGCCTGAAATGCAGACTCGAACTGGGATCTGACTCGTCCTCCTTTGCAAAGACCTCCAGGCACGTGGGCAGTTTTTTACGCAATCGCAGTGTTTATTTTGGGTGAAAACAGGCTTCGACAAAGATGGAAATAACAGCATTGTTTAACTTCATTAGCGTGGTTTTGTTTTGCACAAGATGTCCGTAACTGAAAATGTATGCATCCCTGAAACGCACTCGTATAGCTCAAATTACTAACATCGACATAGTATACCTAGGATTTTCTAGCAACGCATTACATAAACCTCGTTAAGAGCTATATGCACTCCAAACAATTACCTCATCTGTTTAGCTTGACTGCACCATGAGCCAGGGAAGGCTGGCACCAGAGCGGTGCTTGCTCCATTTGACCTCATTGGGCAGCATGGATGTTTTCCGCTTCCCCCCATCCCGTTGATGGGCTGACCAGTCGGCCGGCTGGTAACACCGTGTTTCCACTCAGCTGTCGGTGGCGACCTCTGTCTCCCCCGTAGACCCCTGTGACTGCCCTGTAGACCCCTCCGTCCGCCCTCTAGACCCCTGTGTTTGCCTTGTAGACCCCTCCGTCCGCCCCCAAGACCTGTTCGTCCCCACCCCACTCTCCTCTGCCTGCCCCACAGACTTTTCTGTCAACCACGGAGACCTGTCTTATCTGTCTTCAGGCCGCCCCACACTGGAACTCGCATGCGGGTTGCGAGTTTTTGGGTTTTCGGGTTTCTTCAAAATCAATACAAGCTAGGCTGAGTGACCCACACTACCATCTAACAAGCGAGTCTGCATGTTTTTAGCTTGCGAGCGACCTTGCATTGCATTCCAAAAGTTGGTTTTGAGTCAACTTTTGATTTTCCTCGCTGCGAGGTCTGCGAGTTCTGCGAGGTTTGCGGGTTTTTCGTTGGAGTCGAATTTTGGTTCGATGCGCTGGTATTGTGACTAGGGGAGAGTGGGGCAAAGCGGCCACCCTAACGCTTCTCACGATGCCAACGCTTGATTTTTAAACTTGGAAAGATTCTTTCTATACCAATGTGATCCCTATTAAGTTGCCTTTTATTTCGACTGCGTTTTATTTCCAAAGGCGTTCACATATGGAAGATATTGACAAAACTTTAAGCCTATGCATATTGGCCACTTTGCCCCATACCCTGGGGCAAAGCGGCCACCGCCGTCTTCTCAAGTCCCGATATGAGAAACAACATAGTTGCCTCATGTACGACTAGGGTTTTGATGGTGACAAGGTTTAAGCGAGGATTGTTGTTTACTTTATCATCTTCCACCTGTAGGTATTCAAAGAAAGGATTTTCATGAAAAAAAACATTTAATTGCATTATTTGGTAACTCATGCAACTGAAAAGTGGCCAAGATGAATGCACGACGACACATTTGAATATAAATAATGTTTTTTATCCAGATGGAAACAACTTATGGCCAATTGGGGGGTGGCCACTTTGCCCCGGCCACTTTGCCCCGCGCATACCGTCCGAGACAAAAATATTCCAGCTTAGCTTTTAGTGGGGTAAAAACATTAAAATTGGTAGAATGCATGTACGATAACCATGCAATGCATGGACAAGAACGCTTATAAAAAAATCCAAACGGTTATGGAATAACATAACATTTGAAAATTGTAAACATAGTTGGTAACCTGGCAAGAAATGTTTTTCCGTGTTTCACAGAACAATGGTGATGGGCCTGAAACCCCGGTCTGGCTCATTCGAACGACTGTGAAGAGAAGTATAATTGGAAACCATAAATTGGAACTGACGCCAGCTACGAAGGGCTAAAACGATGGGTGGCCGCTTTGCCCCGGGTGGCCGCTTTGCCCCACTCTCCCCTATATGTAAGTTTCTGAAGGTGTACCGGCTTCACTGCATTCATGAAGTTACCATAAGGAAACGGTCCAATCACTCTATGAATTAGTATTATGCCCGCAAACTCAAAACCCGCAAACCCGCAACCCGCATGCGAGTTCCAGTGTGGGGCGGCCTTTCGTCTTCTGTACAGACCCATACCCGCCCTTGAGGCCCTACTTTCTTCGACCGCCTCTGAGACACCTTGGTGCGCGCTGGAGACTATAAGTCCATCACGGATACCCCTCGGCCTCCAGGGCAGGTCCCCAGTCCCCACAGGAAGGACAATGATGTTTGATTCAGAGAAGCCACCTCGCAGCCGATCAAGGTCGCCTGTTCCGGGCTGGGCCGAGCGGCACGTGACCTCCATCGTGGCGTGTTTGCCCGTTCAGCATGGCCCCGTGCCAGGTGTGGGACTGGACGGGTGGGCTTGCCCGTCACTGTGAGGATGCCGCTGGCCTGTAAGAAAGATATTTATGTATGGCACACACTGGGAATATGTGCGAGTACGGAGTATTACTGGGGTCCTGTATTGTCCCGAGGCGTATCACTCGTTGGGGTGGGGGTGGGGGTTCGGCATATCCGGGGGGGGGGCCGCCCGCTGGTGTGGTGACGGTAACTGGACGGTATTGGGTCGGTCACCGGGCACGGCGTGGCGGGAGTCCCCCAGCCATTAACTCTGCGGAAAGGTGAGACTTTGATAAATGGAGACCCAGATATTACCTGTATTACTACTTCTTTTCTGTCCGCTTTATTAGGCGGTGAGCATTTTTAACCAAATATAACCTACATGACGTTTGTTATCGTATTCTTCGCTGGAAAGCTGTGTTTTATCTGAGCTAAACGCTAATAAACATCAAGCGCGTTTCACGTATGACCTGGGGCCTGACGACTTGGTCAGGCAGCGTTTGACATAGGCAAAATGCATCCGAATCATCCTGGCACATGGCACCGATGGTAAGCTTCACAGGATAGGTCCACCATAAATCATAGCTATTTTCCATGTATTAGTGTTGATCTCGCTTCGTTTCATGTTAGTCGGTGCATGAGTTATGCCATTATGAATTAGGTATGTAGAGTTCGTGCGGGATGTGAAGCAATCTTCATGAAAATCTTCACGCCTATTACGACCCTTTATTGTTGTCATTTGTCTTTAGTGATACTGAATCTTCACTGTCTTGATGCTCCCGACTGGCCTGTTTTCCGATCATCTATGTATGCTCTGTTGACTGCGTTTAACGAACGATCATGGCTGTGGCAGTTGTGGCAGTTGCCGTCTTTTCTGCCGCGAATACTATTTACCTCGTGGCCTCGGCTCTTCTCAAGTCGGATTTTGTCTGCGGCGGATACTTTCCAGTCGGGTCAACCACCTACCGTTCATCTACTAGCCTGTTCTAACTTCTACCGTATCCTCTGCCGTAGGCAGATACCAGTCGAGTTGTCCATCTGCCCACTGCCCAGGATGGACACCACTCGGGCCCTTCTGCCCGGCATCCATAACTAAACTAAACAGACCCTAATTGTGCCGTCCCGGGCCCCCTATAATGAATGGGCTGTAGTCAGACCCTCCCCCGTCTAACGGCAAACGTCGGTCCTGCCGTCCCCTCCCTGTCACCCCGCTGCTTGTTGTGCGTCAACAGGGCGGAGAGTCATCGACCGATGGGGCGAAGGGAGAGCGATGGTCCGGGCGGCTGTCGGGGGAAAAGCTCTCGCACACCCACTGATATCTGCTGTTCTCCGCTCTACCGTACCGTGTCCGAAGTACCGCGATGTCGGATTTCTAGTCTGTCCGAACGTCGGTCATGTAAGGCTTCCGTCGATTGCTTGGCTTAAATGCTTAAGTTGCTGCAACGACAGAAACTGGCCTGTCCGGCCGGGATTTAGGCACTGTAATCCATACCCCGTCCATGGAAGGCAAGGAGTGGACAGAATCTGTTCCGCCTCATTCAGTCGGCGATGACTCGATGCATGCACTGTAGCGGTGGATCTGATTCATGCCACGCCCCTCCCCCTGGCTCGACCCACATTGCGGCCGATTCACGCAGCGCCCCTGCCCCACCCACCATCGAGCTGGGCCCGTCCCGTCCCACAGACACCATTAGTCGGTCGGGACGCACGGGCCAGCGACAGTGACGTCTCCTCTTGGATGGCGGCCAAGGCCGTACGGCGGGGAGCGCCGCGGCTGTGCGCTGCCCCTCCCCAGCGCCGCTCACCGCCGTCAGCGGCGGGTGTCTGTCTGCGAGCGCCGCACCGGCGGGCTGCGGCCAGGGCCGCCGCGCGCCGAACGACGCGCAAACCCAGGTACCGGCGCCGCGCGCCCGCAGGAAGGCCGGCCGCCCGCTGTACCGAACGGAAGGTCACCGTGAGCGGCACCGACTACGGGAGCGTGCTGTCTGTGCGGGGTTCGAGGACGAAAGGAGATTGTCCAATTGTGCGGGACGGTTGTCAAGAATAGACGGTGGCGGCCTTCCAACGCGTGCAGCTCGGGGAACTGGCGGTTTCCGTTGAACTCCAAGGTCGTTGTTGGAGGGCGGTGTAATTCGGAATGGATGGAATAGGGTTAGATAAATGCTTTAGGCCATGAACAGCAATCTTCGTGCGGCTACGTGACTGGGATGCACTGGGTGTTATCTGACCGGCCTCGGCATACCTCAGCGGTGGAGATTCGTTATCACTTTCCACTGTACCGACCACCGGCTGGGGAGCTGTTCGCGTGTAGGCGTCGGCGCCTTACCTGTAACTGCGAGCAGCAGCAGCGCCGCCACAGCTAGAATGTGCTTCATCCTGGCTGTGACCTGCAGAACACGGCACGCTAGTCTGTCTCACACACCGCGCGGTCTGGTCCACCCCGCTCACCGCCGCACGCCGACCGTCACTGCCCGCTGCCCGCCGGCCAGCCGCGGAGGCTGCCGTCCAGGCGACGACGGCCGGTTCTGCCGCCAATAACGGAACGTCCGGCAATAACGGAACGCTCCGCGACCCGCCGTACCGACACGGGGTTTGATGGGGCTGGAATTTTTATATTGTATTATTGGGAAGCTAAGTGGACACATGTTTTTAATGGGTAGTCCATTTGGGGTGTGCACTAAGCAAAGTATTGACAAAATATTTGGATGAACTGTTCCGCAAAATTGCACGATATTGAAATGGTCATGTAGTCGAAAAATTAAAATTGTTATTTTTCGGTGGTGTATTCAGGGTTACTTTTACAGGAAAAGTCGAGAGGGGGAATAAAGTTCGGGGTAAGGGCGGATCCAGGGGCATCTGAAAGGGGGGCCCAATGCCATTAGGTTTTTGTTAGGATGGCGCCTGCAGAACCTTACCTACCCCCAAATCCTACTCTCTCCCCGGATTCTGGCCACTTTATATTGTTAGGTTGCCAAAAAAAAAATAGCTAAAAAATATACGTAGGTACCTACCTTGGCGGTAAGGGGCGAGGGAGGTCCGAACTTGACTGCGCCCTTGCAAATGTCAATCAGTAGTATCAACCTATTACCCTGGCCAAACATCAAGTAGCGCCTTTCTAAATAGAGAGAGGTTAACACGTGACTACTTTTGCTAGGCCAAGACCGATTGAAGGACCCTGGTTCGAAGGAAGACCCTTGGTTCGGAGAGGTCATGACCCCCGTCCCCCGCCGGTTTCTACGCCGACGCCTGAAGCGATATGTCAGTGATTGCGAAGAGACGGAAGAGACAAGACAAGAGACGGTCCCACCGACCATTCGATCGGTATCGGGTCAAATCTGGAGTTCCCGCTGCACTGAACGTAAAATGGTTGGATGGAACCTCAAATTGAAAATTATCTAAGCTCCAGCAAGGTTGATTGATGACTAGAGTCTGATCAACGATGATTATAGAATCTGAGTAGCGAATTGATTGAAAATGGGCTCAAAAATAAATTTGAAAGGGGGAAATTCCCCCTTCCCTCCCTAGCCGTTCACGCACAATTTGAGAGGGGGAGCAGAATTTTCGAAGGGGGCAAATTCCCCTTTCCCCCTTCAAAAGTTACCCTGGATGTACCCGTGCACCGACAGCAGGCGGATATCCGCCCCCCCCCCCCTGAGGGTTTTCGTAAATAGCGGGAAAAATCGCGGCGCTAGCGCCGGAAATTGGGCATGCCTATTCTCCCATCAATTTTACACATTGTGTGTGAGTTTAAGCCTTCTACCTTTTAAGGTCAAGTCACCAGCTCACTTCGAATGACCCGACCTCAAATCACTTTTTTGCAACTTTGTCCCCGTGTCAGTCAGAGCTACAGTACCTACGTGTCGGAGTCCTTTGAAAGTTGCAGGATGTAATTTGGTCATTAGTAGCTACAGTTGGTGTATTTCGGAATTTTGATATCGATGACCTAAGGTCAGGTCAATTTCTTAACCTCCCGATTATAAGTCAATGGGGGGGGGGAGGGAATCAACTGCCTGATTTTTTTCACTAAAACGCGTCGGAATGGCCTAATATTCCAAAGTTATTCGAGATAAACTCTAAATATCTAGCGCCGCTATTTTGCCTGTTTGACCCCTGTGACGTCATCTTTGACCTGGCCTGAAAATGACCTCAGTAAAAATTGTAGACCTTGTCCGTGCGTACCCCATGCCGTTTACGGCTTGTCGCTGTCTTGCTTCGTTCTCGAGATCTCAGGGGGCGGTTATCCCCCCTCCCCGTCGGAACTAAGTTGGCGCGGACCCCCGTCGGTGCGCGGGTTAATGCTTATCAGGTCTAACTGAGGAAGTGAAAACCCGAAAACCCGATCAGATTCGATAGATTTGCTGCAAGCTCCTCTTCGTGAGGTAGTTAAATATTGATCCGCTTTCATTTTGTCATTATAATGGCCAGTTGGTATCGCACCTAAATATTTCATGTAAAAAAAAACAGTTGCTACCATTTGCCACTGATCTTTTTCACCGTGGACAGGGCGAAGCTTGTTTAGAGTTTGTCTTGGGTGACTGTTGCAATGTTATGCCTGCCTATGAAAATCATCTTGGGTGCGTGTCTTACCTATAATTACCTAGGTAAATATGTAAATAAAATATGTAAATATATGGTAAATATGTAATGAGATGATGTTCGAAAATACTATAGTTCGTTTTTTTCAAAAGGAGGCTGGCTCCAAGTATGTTTTTCGAACAAGCACGTGTTTTAGCGAGCAAAACGGGCAAAATCTGAACCTGAGAAACTCGAACGTCGCCTTATTTTAACCCGCGCCCTGCTGGGGGTGGGGGTGGGGGTGTTTGAACACCCCCCTTGTGGTTTTTCGCGAATATCTCAAACGTTTTTGGTACACCTTATTGCACATCAATTCTACACATGTTGTGAAAATTTCAGACCAAGGTCATTCAAGGTCAGGTCACCAGGTCACTTGAAGTGACCTCACCTCATAAAAAGTTTCAATGTCTGTCATAGCTACACCGAGTGACCGATCGCTTTGAAACTTTCAGCGATTGCTAAGAGCAATAGCATGTACAAAATGTATATCTCAGAATTTTGATATCGATTACCTAAGGTCAGGTCAATTTTGCGACCTCCCCATTATAAGTCAATGGGAGAAAATTGAAATGCGCCTCTTTTGGACAAAAGACATTATAAACACTCCCAAACACCGAATTACAAGTGGTTTAGACACACTGAACATGAAAATGGTGTCCGTGACCCTTGTTTATGCCCTGAGGTCATCTCAGGTCACGAAGGGTGTCTAACAGTTTTTCGCAAATAACTTTTGATAGAGGCATGCTAGAGCGATAAAAACGCCTTAGATGTGTTCAGCTCGACGATACGGATCGACTGATATGCAACATGACCCTTTCCGGTCAGGTCATGACCTTGACCTGAGGTCAAATTTTCAAGTTGACCTTTCAAGGTCAACTTATAGTTCATTTGATGCGTCTTGACGAGAGGAACACAGTGCCGGTAAAAGTAAGCTCGTACAAGGCTTGGGTCAAAAGTTATTGCAGAAAAAAACTGTTTCCGAAAAAATCGGCTATTTTTTGCAATTTTTGCCCCCTGCACAGGGCCTCGGCTAACATGTTAACTGGTGGGCCAAATGGCCCACCAGTGACCCGAAATGGCCCACCAGCCTCAAAGATTTGGCCCACCAGTAATTTTCCGAAAAATTTAAGTTTTCACATTTTTCACATTTCAAATTGAATAGCAGATCTTATCGTACATTTTCAGGCTGTAAAGTACCCATCGGTGAAACATATTCTTGTGAAAAAAACTTCAACCTATTGTTTGCAATATCCTCTTGGGGTAAAAAGTGAACTATAGTGGACTAAGTGGACTAAGCCTCGGTCACACTTCACCGGATTGGACCAATGGACGAGAAACGGACGGCGTCCGGTGATGTCCGGGGGATGTCCGTTCGTTTCCGTTGGACGTCCGTTTCTCATCCGTTCATATCCGTTCCATGTCCGGTGGGGTCCGGTGTGCTCAACCGGACACCACCGGACGTGGAACGTATATTAACGGATGACAAACGGACGGCCAACGGAAACAAACGGACATCACCGGACGCTGACAGTTCTCGTCCGTTTCTCCTCCGTTGGTCCAATCCGGTGAAGTGTGACCGAGCTTTAAATTTTATGCAATAATCGCGAAAGACGTCTGCCTCTGTCAATTACAGATAGTGTCGGAGGCTTCCAGCCGATCGAGGTCTGCAAGAGTTCTTGCAAGCTTTCCGATCGATGGAGTGGTTGCAGTCACATAAGCATCTGCCGCAGACCAGTCGGTTACAAGAAAAACTACGAATACCTAAAGAACAGACCAGTTCAGACGGTCGGGGATAAGCCTGCGAGCGATCTCAGACGGCTCGCCGATAGACACGATATAAGCCAGAGTCAAACTAGAGGTAGTGTCGGCGACTTCCAGCCGATTGAAGTCTGCAAGCGATATTATGCGTCTTCACCACCGGTATGATGCTTGCAGTCACACATCTGACCAGTTGGACGAATTTCGAACCGTTCACAGTCAGCGTTCCAAAAATATCTCATTTGGGCTGAAGATGACACTCAAGAATAAGAAGGATAATTTTCCACTCTCACATTTTGGGTGGCTCGAATTTTCCACTCGGACACCCAAGAAAAATCTGAAGTTTGGGACACTGTTCACCAGAAGTGAACGTGTTGATAACTTAGTTTTTTTTTTTAAAGAAAATATCAGGGTTGCGCAGTGCGCTTGGGCTTTTGAGTCAATTATTTTCCATGCGACACCAATAGGCTTAATGATCATTTTCAGAGATGTTGGGGTTCTGCTACAACCCCCTTTTGGGGTTCCTGCTACAACCCACTTTATATATAAAGTTGCACTCGTGCTGTTCACAATTCCTCCCGATCCACCCAACAACGCCCGATCCCGTCCGACCGCTTCCGAATCTCCGACTAGTCGGCGAGCGATCCACTCACGGCCGTAAGTTATCGTCCAAAGTTTTATAATCTGCGTCAATATTGTGTGCATACTTGTGCCACGGAATATATAGTCTACGACATGTCGATATGTCGATATGTACTACGATATGTCGTAGACTAAATATTCCGTGCTTGTGCGATTTTATGTGCACCGCGGGACTATCACCACTGAGAGGGTTGTGGGTCCCTACTCTCTCTCTCTCTCTCTCTCTCTCTCTCTCTCTCTCTCTCTCTCTCTCTCTCTCTCTCTCTCTCTCTCTCTCTCTCTCTCTCTCTCTCTCTCTCTCTCTCTCTCCTCTCTCTCTCTCTCTCTCTCTCTCTCTCTCTCTCTCTCTCTCTCTCTCTCTCTCTCTCTCTCTCTCTCTCTCTCTCTCTCTCTCTCTCTCCTCTCTCTCTCTCTCTCTCTCTCTCTCTCTCTCTCCTCTCTCTCTCTCTCTCTCTCTCTCTCTCTCTCCTCTCTCTCTCTCTCTCTCTCTCTCTCTCTCTCTCTCTCTCTCTCTCTCTCTCTCTCTCTCTCTCTCTCTCTCTCTCTCTCTCTCTCTCTCTCTCTCTCTCTCTCTCTCTCTCTCTCTCTCTCTCTCTCTCTCTCTCTCTCTCTCTCTCTCTCTCTCTCTCTCTCTCTCTCTCTCTCTCTCTCTCTCTCTCTCTCCTCTCTCTCTCTCTCTCTCTCTCTCTCTCTCTCTCTCTCTCTCTCTCTCTCTCTCTCTCTCTCTCTCTCTCCTCTCTCTCTCTCTCTCTCTCTCTCTCTCTCTCTCTCTCTCTCTCTCTCTCTCTCTCTCTCTCTCTCTCTCTCTCTCTCTCTCTCTCTCTCTCTCTCTCTCTCTCTCTCTCTCTCTCTCTCTCTCTCTCTCTCTCTCTCTCTCTCTCTCTCTCTCTCTCTCTCTCTCTCTCTCTCTCTCTCTCTCTCTCTCTCTCTCTCTCTCTCTCTCTCTCTCTCTCTCTCTCTCTCTCTCTCTCTCTCTCTCTCTCTCTCTCTCTCTCTCTCTCTCTCTCTCTCTCTCTCTCTCTCTCTCTCTCTCTCTCTCTCTCTCTCTCTCTCTCTCTCTCTCTCTCTCTCTCTCTCTCTCTCTCTCTCTCTCTCTCTCTCTCTCTCTCTCTCTCTCTCTCTCTCTCTCTCTCTCTCTCTGAAGAGTCGGGGGGGTCGAGCCCCGTTTTTTTTACATTTTTTAATGCCATCCTGACGTTTTTTGCAGAATGAAGTGGCCGAAATCTGGGGAGAAATCGAAAATTGGGGGGGGGGGCTATGGCTACGAAGGTCAGTCCATGTCGCTGCCCAAGTGGCCCACCAGTCAAAATTCCTTAGCCGAGGCCCTGCCCCTGCAGGCAAAACCGTTGACGTTAGGTCAAATCTGAGAGAATTACTCAGAAAGGGCTTTAATAGGGCTATCGAATGCGCTTTTCCGCGGCGCTGTAGCTCTATTGGTTCTCGAGTTATGCGTTGGCTTCTTGGAAATTTTCGACATTCGACCTGGAAATCGGCGAAATTTTGCCTTCAATGACCTCTGGTGACCTGACCCTTGACCTGACCAAAAAATTGACCGAAGTGATTTCGTCATTATTTTTTACGCTCTTACGAACGCCGCCTTCCGCGTATCGCTACGTGGCCCAGGAGCCGAGTTACAAGGGGGGGGTGTTCAAACACCCCCCCCCCCCCAGCAGGGCGTGGAAATCCAGGACCCCCAGCCGGGCGCGGGTTAACATGTGAATTATTCCCGATAAATTCCATGCCTACGTTTTGGAACAAGACATGACAACAATGGTGACGTCATGCTGTGGAACTTGCATTGCAATGCAATGCATAACTCTAAAATTCGTTGGCAATGAATGCTTTCGTACGGACATTGGGTGCCAGCTGCCACCAGTGACGTCATCATAGTATGCTCATTTTTGAAGTCACAATTTCCATGCATTTACCGAGCACAATTTGAAATCGATTATTTTTTCGGCAAGAAATTCTTAGCCAGACGCTGAAGCTGCCAAAACTCACGTGAGAGCTTCGATAATGAACTTTGAGCCAGCGTCCTTTTGAAAAAAGCGAACTTTTATAGTAAGTGTCGAGGGACTACAGGGTGGAAAGAAAAATATGTTTTGATTTTAACAGCCCGTGACATCAAAGCGAGTAGTAATAGCTCAAAATGAATTAGTGCATTTGAATCACCTTTTCTGGAAGTTTTATACCTGGTGTCATTCACACTCTTTCTCGCTCCTGGGCGTCCCCCATAGCACGTGTTCTGAGTAACCCCTTTTTCGCAGAATTTAGAGATATGTGTACCGCGCAACCTCGCGAGATGAATTCAGCGCACAAATCGGGTGGATTCTACGTGCGACCTTCCAAATCGTCTTCATCACGTTCGGGAGACTCTCTGGGCTCATGGCTGGCACCTGTGATTTCATTAAACCCCACAGATAAAAACCAGGGGCGTCGGGCCTGAGAAGAGGGCTGGCCATGAAATTTCGGCTTTTTTGACTGGTCACGTGCCCTCTAAAGTGTTCCTCCGGCCAGGAGAGGCTCGCTCTTTATGTGCTAGATGGAGCCCCGTCTTTTTTGGAAACAGTGTACTCAGTTACACCCTCCAGAGCTGTCACTATCTAACGCCCGAGCCTTCTCAGCACCCGAGCGTAGCGTTCCTTGTTGACGGTGACCGTGGTGCCTTTCGATGTTTCGAGGGAAAACGGTCCGATGAGACAGGCGGTGGACATAACACATCATTACGTCAATGTGAGACTGTGCAGAGGGCTCTATAACGTTGTGCCCAGAGGGAATGAAGCCCAAACTTGACAGTTCTGGGTTGATTTTACCGCTCATTCGGACCGTTTCCCTCGAAACATCGAAAGGCACCACGGCCACCGTCAATAAGGAACGCTACGCTCGGGTGCTGGAGAGGCTCTAGCGTTAAATAGTGGCAGCCCTGAAGGTTTTAACTGAGTAATTGTTTCCAAAAAAGACGGGGCTCCACCTAGCACGTAAAGAGCGGGCCTCTCCTGGCCGGAGGAACACTTTAGAGGGCACGTGACCAGTCAAAAAAGCCGAAATTTCATGGCCAGCCCTCTTCTCAGGCCCGACGCCCCTGGTTTTTATCTGTGGGGTTTAATGAAATCACAGGTGTCAGCCATGAGCCCAGAGAGTCTCCCGAACGTGATGAAGACGATTTGGAAGGTCGCACGTAGAATCCACCCGATTTGTGCGCTGAATTCATCTCGGAGGTTGCGCGGTACACATATCTCTAAATTCTGCGAAAAAGAGGTTACTCAGAACACGTGCTGTGGGGGACGCCCAGGAGCGAGAAAGAGTGTGAATGACACCAGGTATAAAACTTCCAGAAAAGGTGATTCAAATGCACTAATTCATTTTGAGATATTACTACTCGATTTGATGTGACGGGCTGTTAAAATCAGAACATATTTTTCTTTCCACCCTGTACTTATTTGATAAAGCACTTGGTTGCGGATTGCGCTAAAAGTTTACCAACTTCAGTTGTTATTGTGTACGAATACCGCCAACAAAAAGAAAAACTGCTCGCGTTGTTTGATGACTTCAAGCTGCTCAATAAGCTTCTGACTGAAAGGAGTTGCAAACTTAACTTGTTGAACTTTACTTGAGCTTATAGCGAGGTTTGAAATGATCTCACGCATGTCAAAGTGTTTTATTTTAGGCAATATAAATATCTAATACAGTAAAACAGTTTTACTTTGAAACAGTTAAATATCTAAAACAGTTTCACTGTTTTAGATATTTATTTTGCCTAAAATAAAAACGCTTTGACATGCGTGAGATCATTTTCAGCCTCGCTATATTGATCATAATCAATAATCATGTCATCCGTCCTCGCCCACATAGGTAATTACTTGAGCTTCTTTGGTTTTCCTTATTGAGGGAAGAGGCAGCATTTAATTGGAGTTAATAAGAATAACAAATGGGCAAGTGCGGCAAATACTCATATTTTGTCTCCTATTAAGGTCCAGGTACATCACTACAGCATTCATGCCTCATGTCATGCAAATGCACGCTTGACTTGGCCCTGCAAGCTCTCCTGCTTAGTTGTGCGTAGGTACTCGGTAGTCGGTATGTGCATTGCACATCAGATGGATGAGTGGGGAAAATCGGCCACCGTAACTTTAAACCTTGTCTTGGGCTGCGTAGAAAATAGAACTGACATCGATGAGTGGCGAGTGCATAGTAGTAAGTAAAGCTTAAAGCTGTAAAGCTGAGTCGAAAATGTTCCTTGGGCATTGCTTCCATTAGCTAGGAGATGCGATTGAGAGCTCATAATCGAGTGCGTTGTTTCTAGTTATTTTCGCGAACCCTTTCGAAAACGGTCTTACCATACCGATTGACAAAACGATTATTAGACCTTAAGGACATTTCTGGTGAAAGTTTCGCGTCGTGTGAACTATCCTTACAACGTCCAATTGCCATAGCCTGTTGCTAGTGTGTTTTGGCGGTGTTTAGTGTGTGACGCTGTGTAGTATGTCTGTTATAGAGGGCGGCTCACTGTTCTTGCAAAGGTACAGTTGCATCTTCTAGAGCACAGGCAGAGCCGAGCTTGGGCTCATGACTACAGGTCCCCAACCCGGCCCTGGCGTTCCGAACGAAGGGACGTGTTTCAACTGGAGCTGATTAGGTAATAACGCGTTCAGGGACGCAGTGTGTCGCCGCGACCGTCGGAACGGCCTTGACTGGTGTGCTTAAGCCCCCTCCGCCGCCACGCATTTCTTAACGACTGTGGCCCGGGAGGGCGGTTAAGCACATAAGCACGTCGTATACACTGCGGACACGTTTACCCACTTACCATCTGTGCCATGGGTTTGGGTCGTTTCCGTTCCTGGCTTGACCTCAGCGCTCCCGCCCCCTACCGGCTCCGGCAGCGCGCTCTAACCGATTCGCCCTGGTTCGTCGCTAGAGGCGCTGCTGGAGCCTTTTTCTAGGGGGCGCTGCGAAAGTCGGCTCCTGTTACAGGCTTTCGTGGAAGCAGATTCAGTTTGGGTTGAAACTCCAGGCTGTCTTTTGTTAGCCTCTAGCCCTTCCCCCTGAAATAGTTAAAAGTTATATTCAACTACAAGATACCGTTGACTACTGACAAGAGTAAGTAGTCTATGAAAAGATATATGCAGAGATTTGTTTGAAGTTACAATTGACAGGAGTGTCCGCTCCGTCGAACTAGTTGATCGCTGCGCCGTCTCATCAAACCGTATCCGATGACTGTCACTAAGTCAGCGTGCTGTATTTGGCCGATGTGTCCCACTTGCCATCGCCTGCTTCACCCTCCCCCACCCCCTGGAGGAGCTGCGGTCCAAGGTCCTACCTACCGATTGCCTTAGTGTCGCTGACCGCGATCCGCATCACACTATCAATTACCTACCGCAGTCGTTTCAGCGTGGAGTCGTTATGGCGGAACAACACACGTCATTGTTCGCGATTTATCGCGAGACGTCGCTCGTGTGTTTATGATGTTGCAGGGGTTGCAGGCGCGGGGTCAGTATACAACATTTTGTCACTCCAGGGCGAAGGATCATGCCGTCGTTATGGACTGCATCCTGAAAACGCCGATCGCCCTTAAAAAGCTGGACCCCATTGACCGGCATGTAATGTATCAAAGTTTATGCAAACATACCTATCAATCGGTTCCTGTCCCGATGCAGTCGGCTGTAGCGGGCTGACACATTTACCTGGCCGCCCGTTTATATGCGTGTCGGGCAACTTCGTGTTATTTTTCTGCTCGGTGTGAATTATGTTTCTGCTTGCCACACTACAAAGGAGGTCCTTTGCAGTGCGCCTCGATTACCATGCTATGTTTTAAATTAGTAAAAGAACTTGACGATCAGAAAAGCCGCTGGTGTATCAGAGTGTGTTTCAAGTTCCAATGCAAAAACGAATACTAATCTGACGCCTCCAGGAGCTGTTTCACCCAGTTAAAATCCACTCATGACAGCGAAATGATCGGATAGGCGTGGAGGTTCAATTTACTGAGTACCCATACTGACGTGTGAATAGGCGGGTGGCCGTGTTTATACCACATCCGGGAGGATGAAGGCTCGACAGCTTTGATTTTTTTTTAATTAAAACCACGACTGCAAGAACATACGTCGAGTTGGGCGTTTTTGATTTGAAGCTCATTTATATTCCTTTTATTCCAATATCCACCAAGCTTCAGAAAACACATGTCACCATCAGAAAAAATAGCTCGAAAATAGCTAAAAATGGTGAAAATAGAAAATAGCTCAGAAAATATGCGTGCATATAGATTACTTGTAGTGCAGACAATGTCCACAGTGCATATGTTGAACATTGAAGCAGTGTAATTGTTGAACATATGCACTGCTTGCAGCATTTCACCATTTGAATAAATATGTGCCCTATCTGTCGTACCTACTGGAAAGCGGTGCAAATATTATTTAAAAAAGAAACACCGCGCACCGGGAACAAGTGTGACAATCATCAGTCTGATGATGTGACCTGGCCTGGTGTCTGGTGATGCAGTGACCCAAGACCGGGTCGACAGCAGGCGGTCATTGTGTGCGGATAGTCATTGCAGGGCAGTGCGAACGACGGACGGTGTCACTGCTGGGTGGATGAGACCGGTCACTGCCCAGCGGAGGGTGGTCGCTGTCGGATGGATTAGATAGAGGCGGTCACTGCGGAGGGACGGGAGGTCAATCCCGGGTGTATACGGTGCGGTCACTGCCTAGCTGCGAGCGGTCACTGCTGGACATCGTCGGACGACCACTGCTGGACATCGTCGGACGGCCACTGCCTGACGCGGTGGGCGGTCACTGTCGGACAGCGGATGGTCACTGCCGGACGGATAAGGTGCAGTCACTGCAGGACAGGGGTGGCGGCGGCCAGCAGGAGCGGCACCAGCACCAGCAGCAGCGCCGGCAGCGCCGTGCCGGTGACGGCCGTGGTGGCGCTGTTACACAGCTCCCGGTCGCAGATGGCCATCAGGATACCCTTGGTGGTGCGCAACGTCTCCACCGTCTGCTTGGTGGTACACATCCGCAGCTGCTCCTCTGCCGAACAAGGAACAGGGTGTCGTCAGTGCGGATGCCGGGGACGTCAGCGCAGACATCGGGTGACGCCATCGCCGACAGCGGACAGCCTCAGTGACGTCAGAGTGAAGTATCCCAGCTTTACGAAATCACTGTGTGGCTTTTATTTGGAAACTCGTCCATTGCTCCCATGATTAAAAACATTCGAAGCAAAACTTAGGGAAGCAAACTTGGTCTTGATAGTGATCGCGCAAACAGAGCATTTGTCAACTTTTGTTTGGAAACTCGGGTTTTAGACAGAATAAAAACGTCCACGCATAATGGCATTGTTGATTTGTTGCTGGCAGTGTGCCTGAGCACACATTTCCAAGCTTGGCGCTCAGCTGAAAGGACAAATGCCCGCACAATCGCATGCCTACCCAGGCCTCGCCTTTTCTATTTCGTTCTGTGGTAAAGGGAAGTGATGACGAGCGATCGTACCTACCCACCAATGACAGAATTTTTTCATCACTTTGACAATACAAACACGCTCTCTCGTCCACTCACTGCCTTTGGAGATGAACAGGCAGTTCTGGTTGGCGGAGCAGAACTGCAGGAACGAGAGGCTGGACTTGTTGAAGTTGTCGCAGTCGGGCGCCATGGCCGGGATCCGGTCGCACACCAAGTTGGCGAACGTGGCGCCCGCCTGTGAGCTCTTGCACACGTGACACTGCTTCACCCCGGCTGAAAAAACGGACAGGACACGGGAGCAAATGGGTTTGGGCTTCAACGGCTCTTTGTTGTTTGTTTACAGCTGCAATGACGTGAGAGCTCTACATTAAATCACTTTTTAGCAGTAAAAAGTGATGAGTACCTTATTAAAAGTGACTGTGCTTGCAGCCCCTTCACGGTGTCCGTGTAGCATGCAAGCAACAGTTGTTTTCATTTTTCATTTTCAATGTGGAAAAACTTTTGTAGTGTCTTTAGCTTGCATACAGATTACAAAGGTATAGTTGTGCAGCAGAGCTCATGCAAGTAAATTTTATGTTTAGTTTGAGTAAAGCATGGACAATAATTTCCATTTTTAACTGTAGCTCAAGCTTCGAATAGGGGAAAGTGGGGTAAGACGGTCAGGGTAGGTAAGACGGGCACCCCTTCTGCAGACCCAAGCAATAGCGCTACGAGCGAGAAAAATTAGGACCATAATTGCCTTTCCCAATTCACACCACCATTGAAGTCTGGTGAATTTGTGTTCAGTCGATGATCTTTTATTTTGATTTCTTTAAAACACTCATTTCATTGAAAACATCCATAATGTATGGTGCAAGCTTTTGTGTGCAGCACTATAGAGTTAAAAACTCGCAATCACTTGTGGTACACTCATATGCCACCAGTGTTCATTTACCGCGTAGTTGCTTTGTCTGCATCAAATTGTCCACAGAGAAAAATCGTGCTGAACTTCTGACTTTGAGTTTGGGGTAAGACGGGCAACTATCAATCCAATGGGTCTGTAATGGTGAAAATATTTGTGTTGCTGTAGGAAAAAAAGAAGCATTTCTAATAAGAATATGTTCTATTCCGATACTCACAGACATGTTAGCAATATTCCTTCGGCACAGTTTATTCTCGAATAATGAATGTGAAAAACGGTTGTACATGGCTTCTGAACTAGGGCCTATATACGAACATACGCCTTCTGCACGAATCTCGTATGCTGCCATTTCCGAAGCACCTGAGACCAACGAGCGACTGTATCAATGCGGCTAATCTCGGGCATTTGTTGCGAGCTGTGCTGGTCGGTGAAAGAAGCTGGCCGTCTTGCCCTATCCATGTGACCGTCTTGCCCCATGGGGTGGGGTAAGACGGGTTTTTGCAAGGTTTTGCTAAAATAGCTGCAGTTTATTTGCTGAATCAGGTCTAAGTCTCATCTTCTGGCAAATGGAAGTAAAATGTCTAAAAAAGGTTTTCACTCAGTTTCCCGTTTCTATGATGTTTCTAACCGGCCAAAAAAATGGCTCCAAAATGAAGATGCCCGTCTTACCCCACTTTCCCCTATATGTATGTACAGTCTATTTTAAAGTCTCAAAATCAAACTATCATCAAGTACTCCAATGTAATATATTGTAACGTGTATCATGCACGGGATAATAAACCGGGAAATCGGACCCAATTTGACCCCTGATTTAGGTATCGTTCTGAATTAACTTTAAGCTTTGCAGGTCTGACCGGACTCACATTGGAAAGATTACGCGTGACTGTGAGAAATTACGAGTAGCTATGTGTACTGGAGTGGATATTTCCTTGAACAATTGTGGTTTTGAAAGGCTCTCATTGCTGTTGGCGCTTGCTCATGACCTCGAGTAAACTTAGACCCTTGGTTCATTTGTGATTGACGGTAGCAATAGATATCGGTTCTGTTTTATATCCCGTACGTGGTATGATGTGAAAGAGCCACACATTTTCGTCATTGGATCTCAAAAGTTATGTGATAGCCAACTTAATCGGGACGTTTTGTAGTTCAGAATAGTTGCAGTTCAGTAGTTGTAGTTCAAAATCCTCTTGCGCCAATACTTGGGTTTTATTTCACCGGACAACCACTCCATGACTCTGCCTGAACAATTTACCTATAGGTTCCATCAAACACCTGTAGGTTAACGTTATGAGCTGGTGCAAGGGAACGTAACACCATTAGCTAAGCTAACTTTGACATAAGTTTTTCTATTCTACCTAGTATTTTGGTACAAGAGGCCTCAGTCAGTACTTACCGGCCGCCACCAGAGAAGTGCCGGTGGCGAGGATCAGCACGACCAGTAGTGTCGGTGGGGTCATTCTGGGGGGCGATGGCGATCTCTGACTCCTGTCTCGGGTCCGTTCGACCGGCTGCTCGCGTTCTGTGCAAAACGGTGTGCACTGTGCTGCGTGTCAGCCCTCCAACGGGGTCCCGGTGTCTTTGAGCGCCTTTGAAAGACGTCTGTCGGTGGATCTATTCAGTCTTCTGACTGTCAGCGCTGGATTATTCTGCTTTGGCTGAGTTTTATAATTTGACCGTCCCACGTCAGTCAGAAATGATTAGTCCTCACTCTGTGACTACCCGCCGTCAGTCCGCGACTGTTTGCCGTCAGTCACCGACTGCCACCCTCAGTCACCACGGTCAGTCGTCTTCCTGCGACCTCGCCGAACGGCGACCGACCGACGACTGTTGACCAGAGGGCAGCCACAGGCCAGTAGTGGTCGCTGGTCAGCGGCGTCTTGACTAGTCGGGCTGGTTACCCAGGTGATCAGGGGCAGCCATTATTCCTGTGTTCAAGACTGCTTATGATAGCCAAAGGAATTAGTTGGTTTCGCTTTTTTAACGAAGTGAAATGTATTCGGTTAACATGTCACACGTGTATAGGAGAACTTTAAATGGCTGGCTACTAAAGCTCTTTGATGAATGGGCTCAGCACCATGAAATTTGGCTCAAGTATTTTGCATCGATTTTGGGCATTTTCGGAGAAGTCAATGCTATGATAAGTGGCGTAGGTAAGGCTCATTTAAGAGACGTAAGATGATGGGAGCTGGGGCAGGTTTGATAATAAAAATGCATTAAAAACAAACCAAAAAACTTGACTCGTCTTTATTAAAGCGGAAGAATCGTTGATGAATGGTATTATAAGGAAAACGTAGGCTATCATAGGCAAAGGCATGCCTGGGAGGTTTCTTAGTACCAAGAACCTTCTATTTTGGATCGAACCCCATAGCGATGTTTGAGGCCTGTTTTTTATCGCTCATGACACGAAATATCTTCTGTAAAGTTATCCAGTATCCATGGCACCTCTTCACTGATGTTGAACGTTGCAGCTCCTTTATTCTAAGCAGATCTTCTGATCAGCTATCCAGCACTGAAGTTGAAGACAATGTGACTGCCGTTGCCGAAAGCCATTAGCTGATACCTGCGCCCGCCAGTCTCCGATGCTCCTTTCCATCAGACGAGAGCGGTGGTCGAGCGGAGCACTGGCGCCTGTGCCTCTGGGATGAGACTTTTGCGGGGCTGGCTGGCTGATGCTGTCGAAGATGGCTGCACCCTTGCTGCCGACACACGACGCTTCGAGCTGGAAACGCGCACAGTGCCGTCGATCTCCTCGTCGACTTTCGGGTACACCATTGGCACGTTGTGTTGTTTCGGCGTGCACATGTATACCACGGCAGCAATGAGCAGAGTGACCACACCGCAAATGATCAGCAGTGGCCCGAGGAGCTTGACGGGATATCCGTAGTAGCCCACAGCGATGCTCCGATCACTTTCGAATCCAACTAAGGTCGTGTAGGCCAACAGTGTTATGATGGACCCAAAAGTTGCGAAGATCAGTCCAGTGGGTGTCAGCATCACGGCAATAACAGAAGAATCGTAGTTGTCCTCCGGTTCCGGTGCTTTGATTACCATGGATGGGATTGCTTTGAAGGATTGAGAAGGACGAAATCCGGCTGTTGTTGACTTTCGGATAACCATGGAGGAGGGATTGATTGCTTCTGCGGAGAGTCCGTCCGTGACTGAGCCATCCAAGCTATCTTTTTCTTCCTGTGGTACTGGTTCTGGCTCATCTTCAGGGCCATATATAAAACTCACCACATAATCATACGCTGAGTTCATATTTGCTCTGTGGTACGACCTTGATGATGCAACTAACTTGAAATGATTCTTAACTAAAGGTGTACCAAAATGCCTATGCGATAGCGCAGACTCAATTTGTTGAGCTCTGTCTTGCGATTTCGTATCTCCCGAGACTAACACTTACAGCAAACGTCACTGAGGGCCGAAGCCATCTAGACCTTGAATCAACTTTGAATATATGACCTGGTGGATATACGACCCATGCTATTAAAAACAGATGAAATGCCCTTAAATTGACTTGATGAAATCCGAAGCCCAAGCTCGAGAAGCTTAATGTAAAGCTTGATGTAAAGCACCGAAAAAAAAATGGAGGAAAAGTTATCTTTTGCACGTGGCATAAATAACACGAATCTTATTACGGAGCGAGCGAAGCGAGCGAAGTCTTTCCTTAGATTAACGGAAATTTCTGAGTATGAGCGGCCGGCCGGCCGGCCGGCCGGCCGTGCGGACGCTTTTGCGAGGCTTATATCTCAGCAACCACTTGACCGATTTACATGCGGTAAATTTTGTAGGGTAGCTTCATTCCTTCTACCAAGTACTGGACTATTCCCGATGCATGTGGGTGACCCCTTATGCACGTGCCACGTGCAAAACGAAGAGGTGTCACTTTTGTAATTGTTGCGATATCTCGGTAACTACTTGGCCGATTGCGCTGAAAGTTGGCATGTAGGTAGGCACCCACTAGGCACTGCATATCCATGAGCCAGAGTTGGGGTGCTGCTGCACGTGCGCACGTGCAGGGGTCGTTTCCAGATCTCGAGAACGGCTCGACCGATTGCGCTCAAATTTGGTACACAGTTAGGGACCGGTTAGTAGGGTGCCGTGCACAAGTCAGTTGGGACCCATTTTGCACGTGCGCACGTGCAGGGTGCCGCTCCCAGATCTCGAGAACGGCTGGGCCGATTGTGCTCAAATTTGGCACATCGCTAGAAACCGGTCAGTAGGGTGCCGTGCACAAGTCAGTTGGAGGTACCCCCTCGAAATTTCGCACGTGCAAGACTCACCCCCTCGCTCGCTCCGTTAGTCGCCCCAAAAGGCGCTATACTGGTAGGAAAGGCTTTTGCATAATAGGTAGGCAATACCAATCTGATACCAATCACATCTTTTCACGTAGAAATAAAGTTTTTTATTTAAAACAGTACCCATTAACATACCTATATGTCACTTCTTTCACCTCTATACCTACTGGGCTATAAGAACGGCTTCATTTGAAGCTAGGACTATTTTCATTCAGTCGTTCAGATCGCAATTATGTACATTCGTAACACTTATACAAGAAACAAGTACACCAATTCGCGCTACACATTTTCCTAATCACCTGACAATTGTCAGGTGATAAGGAAAAAGCCCTCCTCAGTTAAAGACCATGCTGATGAGTGTGGCACGGCCTTCTCAATCAACGATTTCGAGAGTTTACAAAGAAGTTACCAAGAAATCGACATTAGATTATTAGAGTCTCTGTACATCTACAAACGTAAACCAAAACTGAACGCCAAAAACTCCGCCCTGCCACTCAATATAGTGGTTTGAGTGACCTGCGTGTCACATAGCAGAGGCGGTCAGAGACAATTGTCAGGTGATTAGGAAAATGTGTAGCGCGAATTGGTGTACTTGTTTCTTGTATAAGTGTTACATGGTGTTACGAATGTACATAATTGCGATCTGAACGACTGAATATCTGCGATGTATTTGTATGAATTTATTTATTTTCATTCATGCTGGGTGATGAATGAAAATACGTCACGAACAGTGTCCAAGACCAAAACAATGCATACCTACATGTCTGGCTCGTGTCGACAGAGGCGGTATCTCTGCCGATGTGTGTTGTGTGCTGTGTGTCGGTGTCTGTCGATGTGTGCTGCGTGTCGGTGTTTGTCGATGTGCGCTGTGTGTCGGTTTTCTGACCATGTTTGATGTGCGCTGAGTATCTCTGCCAATGTGTGCTGTGCCGGAATATCTGGCGCTGTGTGTTTGTATTTGCGCCGATTTTTGCTGTGTGTCAGTATCTGTATAACGCTGTGTGCTGTGTGTCGGTGATGTGTCGTTTGTGTCGACACGATGTGTTGACACATGTGTCGTTTGTCGTTTGATGTTTGCTATGTGTCGGTGTCTCTACCGATGTGTGCTGAGCCGAAATATCTGACACGGGACACCGTTCTCTTTCTTTGTCCACAGAGGCGCGCGCGCACGGTGCCGGCTACTTTGCGTTCTCGCAGGACGCCGACGAACGCGCTCGCCAGAGAGCTGAGCTCGACGAGCTGCGAGGTCAAACAGAGAGCCAGCAGACCCGCGCCGAGCTCGCGCGCAAACGCAAAAACAAGCAGCTCAAGGAGAGACTGCGCAAAGTGCGCGAACGCAAACGGCTTCGCCTGGGCCTGCCCATCGAAGGTGAGAGGTTGATATGAATATTTAGTATTGATATGTTGTTATTGAGCTTGGACGGTTTTTTATATACAAATTATTTATAAATCACTCACAGCTTTAGTTTTTATTGGTAGGTTTCGGGAGCGTTGCATGCTAGGAAATTAGATTTGAACGTTTTCAATTAGGCAACGTATGTACAAGAGCAATTCAAAACGCCCCTTTATTTTCAAGCGGTGCAGAGTGCAGACATTTTTCAATAAAAATTTGAACTCGAGTGTGCAATAAAGTTCTCTTTGGGGGGGGGGGGGGAGCAGGATAAAACTGCTGTAAAAAAAAAACATTTTATAGATGAATAGCCATTTCTTAAATCGGAATGACTTGCCCAAGTAAGTAAATCGTGCATTCACATTCAAATGCGCCGGTTTGTTTTCATCCAATCAGTCAATGGGGTCTTGCTTCTTTGCATCGAGCACATAGACATTCCTTGCCCTCACCGCGTGTCCTGTTTTGCAAACACGGTCGTTTCATACTTCATGTATCATCAAAACAGCAGTGATAGCTAGAATCTGAAACGACGTAACTGCATGACCTCGAGCAAAAGTTGAATTGATTGGTGCACTATCGTTGATGAAAAATCACGTAATGTTCTTTTCATTTAATTATAAAAATGAGTATAAATGACTGTTGGTCCCGCCAGTGGGGTGTGAAACCACACATTAGTCGACTCATTGCGTGTAAGCTAAATATATTGCTGCAGCCAAGGCGTTGCAGCCCTCTGCTTTCCATTATTTCATTCGTGTTTGGGGAGCATTTATTTAATGTAATTTGCCCCGCAAACGAAAAGCACTGAACATTGTGTTTGTACCGTCGCGCCCTTATTTTTATTATTTTCTTTTTGTTTTTGTTTTTTACCTGTGCCCGTAGGCCATTTTTCACGCTTCGATCAATGCGTGTACTGTGTTCGAACTCATCAAGGGTCGAATGTTTTCGCTTTCAACATGTTCTGATAATTTGGCGCATAACTCGTACAGAAATAGGGCTAAAGTGTCGCGGGGAAAAGTGCATTCGGAAGTTTTTTAAAGTTCTTTCGCCGTTCCCTCCTTTGACCTAAGATCAGCGGCCTGGCTCCCGGAGGACAAAACGTAATGCGTTAAGGGCTATGCTAAGATTCGGGTGGTTTTCCCTTCGCGCGTGAGAAGGAATCAGAGTGGCCGAAAACGCCCCCCCCCCCCCCCCCCTCCTTCCCAGCTCCCGAGACGAAGGTGAAACACATTGCGACATAGGCTCTAATTCTTTAGATTAGCTATTTCTCCGGTGTCCTGTCCCTTTTTTACATTGCGTTGAAAACGAAATTGGTTTCGTGACATGCGAATGCTACTTGGTTTTGAGATGAAAATGATCTGTATGATAAAGGTTAAGATCCGGCGCTGAGTCGTTCGGACGATACTGTCGGGCCAGATTTAGTGGTGAGCCGCTGATGACTGTCTGATATAATTGTGTTTGTTTCCCGCAGACCGCCTGGAGAAGGCCGATGACTCGGAGGAGGACGCGGCCGAGTCGGGGTCCGCACCGACTCCGGCCGCCGCCGCCGCGCTGACTCCGGAGCAGATCGCCGAACGTCTCCAGGAGGAACGCCGGGAGTACGAGCGGAAGGCGTTCGTGCGCGACTGGGACCGAGGCAAACAGGGAGTCGCCAAACACAGCGGTGAGTGGGGCCGCGAGGACAATTTCGTGTTGTTTGGCTAAGTCAGAAACGGTGGCCGGCGCCTGTTTCGGCTGACAACAGCACGTCAGCTGAATCGGTAAAAGGTCTTAAACTAAGAGAATTTTTAATTCTTGTGAGAAATATTAATTCATTGTTAGCAAAATAAGTGTTCACCTAAGGAATTTGGGATGCGACATATCCACGAGTAACGAAACTGTTTCAGTGTGACAGTCATGTTGATTGTCGAGAGTAGACTGGAAGGGATAGGAGAAAAGATGTTCCCTCGTTAAATCCTGTGTTGCACTTCAGCAGAATGGTATGGTGCACCATTTTTGCTCAGACATATAGTTAGCCACGTTTATTACCCCATTTAAGTAGCATCAGTGAGCAGTTTTCCTTACGTGGAGCATCCTTCGCGTGCATCGTGCATTTCCAGCCACGATAATTGCCGTTCTATTACCCCAGTTGAACCGCCCACCGCCCTGTTCAATGTTCAATCGATTTCTAACTCTGGCCACGTGGTACAGCTAATGAGCAGTGAGCACCCGCCCCTTACTAGCGAATCGGACACCGAAAGTGATCGGTCCGGGCTCGGATTCTTATTAGCCGTGTTTGTTGTCGCCCGTATCCAGGCGCCGATCCTATTGACCGGGCGGCAGTGATAACTTTGTGCTAACGCCCGGTCAAACAACGGACGACACCAGCCAGTAGCGTAATGCAATCACCATCAACCCGGACGCGCGCCAATCGGTCCACGTTTCGATTGCACAATGCGCTGTCCGCCCGCTGCCACCGAGACTGTTTTTACGAGCGCCGCCTGCGTCATCAGACACCGCCAACGCCATTTGATAGTGCTTTTGTGATACATGAGCCTAGTTTTTATTGCAGGTTTAATAATAACCTGGGTTTTGCCAGGGTGTGACAATATTGGCCCCTGCGCGTCATCTATCTGTGCTGGCCTTGTGTTATGTCTCTGGACAGAACTGAACTGAATCCTGACAACTGAATCCTGACAGAACTGAATCCTGTGTAAAACATACATATTCGCGTATGCCTATCCTTTTATACAACCTTTTATGCCTGCTCTCATCAGGGCTCGTCCTCTGTTAATCCTCTGTATGGCTGTGTGTCAACTACTGTACGAGTATGTGTGCGTTCGACAGTGCCTGATCCGCAGCTTTGCCGACACTGCATGGCAATGGTGAATCGTGTAGGTATGTGTGCAGACTCCCTGTATGTCTGTCTGTCCTATAGTGCTGACTCTCGCGTGTCTGTTCGGCAGTGCTGACTGATATGTTTGTCTGTCCGACAGTGCTGACTCCGACGTCTGTCTGTCCGACAGTGCTGACTCTCATGTGCCTGTTGGGCAGTGCTGACTCTGATGTTTCTGTCTGTTTGTGCGACAGTGCTGACTCTGATGTTTGTCTGTCTCAGGCAGTGCTGACTCTGATGTTTCTGTCTGTCCGACAGCGCTGACTCTGATGTCTGTCTGTCTGACAGCGCTGACTCTGATGTCTGTCTGTCTGACAGCGCTGACTCTGATGTCTGTCTGTCCCAGGCAGTGCTGACTCTGTCTGTCTGCCCGACAGCGCTGACTCTGATGTCTGTCTGTCCGACAGCGCTGACTCTGATGTCTGTCTGTCCGACAGCGCTGACTCTGATGTCTGTCTGTCCGACAGCGCTGACTCTGATGTCTGTCTGTCCCAGGCAGTGCTGACTGTGATGTTTCTGTCTGTTTGTCTGGCAGTGCTGACCCAGGAGGAGTGGGTGGAGCGCCAGCGCAAGGACCGGCCGGCAGAGTTCGCTCCGCCCACCCAGTACGAGCCCCGCGGCTCAGCTCGGCGTGGTGGCGGCCCCCGCCGGCCCGAGACGCGGCCTGCACAGGAGAGTTCTGCTAACGAGCGGCCGGTCGGCGGGTCAGGACCCCAGCCGACCTGGGCGGCGACACAAGGCGTGGTAGCTGCCGGGCAGAGCCAGGATGGAGGACTGATCTCTCAGGCGGACGGATCCACGGCGAACACAGGACAAACGCTGTTCAATGTGTCACAGCCACCACCGAACATGAATCAACCTCGACCAAACCTGGGACAGTTTACGCCCGGTGCGGGTCAGCCTCCTCCCAGCGTGAATCATCCACCTCTCAATATGGCGCAGCATCCTCCAAACATGGCGCAGCCTCCTCTCGTCGTGAATCATCCACCTCCCCATATGGCGCAGCCTCCTCCCAACGTGGGGCAGCCACCTCCCAACATGGCGCAGCCTCCCCCAAGCATGGCACAGCCCCCTTCAAGAACAGCCCATCCTCCAAACATAACTCATCTTCCTCCCAACACTGCCTACCCTCCTATCAACCCATCCCACCCTCCGCCGGACCACGACCCCCAGCCGGCAGTGTGCTCCTCCGCTGCGGGCTGGCCGGCGCGTGCTCCCAGCTACCGAGCCCGTCAGGCAGCCGCTGCCGATCTCACAGACCCCGACTGCGTCCCACCGGGAGAAAATGAGTCGGCCGGTCGCGGCGGTGGCACGGAGGTGGCGCCCCCCGCTACCGCAGAGTACTTTGGCGGCACGAGACGCGGAAGGAGGCAGCCGGCCCCAGCGCGACCCGATGTCGGAAGTGCCTTAGAGGCCGGGCTGGCTCTACTCAGTCAGGATACAGAGCAGAAAGACAGCAAAACGTTCGACTTGTAGCCAAAGGCCGATCGGCGTCCCGCGAACCGAAGGGCGGGCAAAAACGTGGCATGTGCTGGTGTAATTGTTTTGACTGTATCGCATGTTGCGCTTGCAAAGGTGAAACTGCTGTCTGTTATTTGTCGCCTGCTGTAGATTGTGTTAACACGTTGATGGAAGTGTACCGTATGTTGTTTTCATCGAAGTACTTTGCAAACATATTCAGGCATCAGCAAAATATCTGCACATTCACAGACATAGCGCAGCTCAAACGTGACTGATTTAAGTTAAACTATGTATTTACATGGACATGTGGAAACACAACCTAACGACAAGTCGGCAGCAGCGGTCTCCCGACTAGATAAGAACACTTTGTAAAACCTAGCAACCCGTTAGTCCCATGGAATGCCTCACCGTGGCCTGGGTTACTAGCGAGCTAACGAAAGAAGGCGAGCAAGCGTAGTCCAAACGTGCACTGGACTGGGGGGCAGAGGTCGGCGGTGTCGCCGCCGCTCAGATGGCCAATCCGAACACGGACACGATGCAGTACATGGTCTTGTTCTCCCAGCGGACGGTGCAGCTGCCGTCGGTGCTGTTATCCCAGTAGCAGGAGCTGGCCGTATGCAGGCCGGCGCCAGTCTTCTGCATGATAACGCTGGTCACTGCGGAGGAGAGAGAAAAGCGGTTAGAGAGGGGAGGGGAGAAGTGCTGGGGCGAACACCGGAGGAGCTGGAAAGGTCAGAGGGGGGGGGGAAGCATTCAGGAGGGAACAGGGAGCAGAGCGGAGAGAGGGAGCAGTCAAAGAGAGTAGAAGGTCCCACAGAGAGAGAGAGAGAGGAAGCTTACAGAAGAAAAGGTGATGGCTCCTGCACCGATGCCCATCGAGATCGGCCATGCCAGAGTTTGTCCCGATATTGTCGGAGAACGGACGAAACATGTGGCATTTTAGGTTCACCAGTAAGAATATACCAACTTATCAGGGATACTTGCCAGTGTTTGACCATTCATGAGATGTTCAAGCAAGGGATGTTACACACATTTATTATTCAAAGCATATGGGAAGCCTTCTTTGTAATACCGAACTCACCAATATATTTGAAGGGTTTCTGAAGCTTTGTCAAGGCACCAAGGCAGGATTCCACGACACTGGATGCCCACTGGTTGACTTTTGCCTGCTGGTATGTATTGCCACCAATGGTGCTCTCTACTGCTTCTTTGATTACGTTGCTCACTTCATCTACCACAAACTGGGTCTGAAATTGGCATACATATTGGTCACTTTAATGGTGGAGGCATTGTTCTCATGGCAGATTAGGATTTTAACCCTCCAATGAGTGTAACTTGGAGAGGAGTAAGATAAATATGGGATAACTCATGTTAAAAATAAAAGTTACAAACAAAATTCACATTGCATGAGGATTGATCACTTCACACCATTGGTTTTATAAATGTAATAGCCAGTAAAGGCAAGGCCCTATACCTATACCAGTAAAGGTTTCTTCCCTACCTAGACCCTGACAAATGAAATTGCAGCATTGCTTATACTGGATTGTGATTTGATATCCATCATTTTGTATCATCAAAACACAATAATGATAAGTGTTAAATGCATGCCATTCCCAAAAGTCATTATAAATGAGTTTAATAGCTAATGTTGGTTCTGGCCGTTCTGGCAGAGGCCGAGGCCAGTGTTGGTTTACAATCACTTCTATCACAAACTACCTATTAAGGGTTGCAACACACATACATTCATTTCATGCCTTGAGATAGAGAATAGCTCCAGCTTCAAAATCCAAAAGCAGTTCAAGAAGGGAAAGTTTCCTGCAAAATGCAAATTACTATAACTTCATTTGTAATTCACGAAACCCTAAAGCCTTACCTCTTCAGATTGATCCTCCATCTTTATGGATGAGTGAAACACTACTATCTGACGAAACCAACAAAATATACAATACAATTTCTATGACAGAGAAAATGTCATATGAGTAGGCTGACAAACGCCCTGGCCCTTCTGAGTTCTGCTATTTTGCAACATCAACAGCTAAATGAGTCAACAATCTTGATGTTTAGTAAACTGTTCATGTTAACGGTACATGCAAATGCTAGCAAATACTGCATGTCAATTTGTTGACATTCCTGCTCATACAGAAAATGTAGTGAAAGTACTCTGAATTGAACACAAATCTGCGTCACTACTCGAAATAAGTGCGCAATTATTTGACCCACCACAACTCCAGTGTATTGCATTCATTGCATTTATGGTATTGCATTGCTTTGGCATTGCTGTATTGCCGAACGGTTGCTGTTTGGATTTTATGATTGCTTAGAGTAAGGCTCAGGCTGAAGCAAATTTGTCAAAGACAGATAGATTTGTAAGCTCCTAGGCCCTGTATTGTATCGAGAGTAAATTACTTTTTTGCTGTTGTGTTTCATACAGAGCTCAAGCTCAAGCTAGTGTCAAGTTGAAGTAGGTAAAGAAGGTTGAATTTCCCAGCATCTCTTTATGAGGAATTGTTTATATCTATCCTCATCTTGCACAGTACAGTCTGTCAGCAGGTAGGTGAGTATTCATCATAATTAATTAGATAATCAAATGTCAATGTGAAAATGAAGAATGCTTCTGATGTCATGCCAAATTGAAATTGAAATGAGAGGGGTTTCAGTTTGCACAATGCTTGTATTTTTCATCAATGCTTGCCCATAATGTACGTAAAATAAAAATCACGTAATACACAACAACCACTTGCATTTAAAGCTGCACTATGTTCCTTTCTAGTATTGGTATGCTTGTTGCAAACCAGTAGGCTTGTTGTGTGATGTTGCAAATAACCAAATTGCTCTGATATCCATATGAAAATAAGCAAAGGTCACAAGCGACTTAAAAGCCTTGCATGTTGACAAAAAAATTAGCCTGCAGGACTTTTTTTTTTGCTTTGTTTTTTTAAGAAACATTTTTTTTCCAATGTAGTGGGTTTGCAATTTATGCATGATTACTCATGACACATGATGCGGCTTTCCTTTTGAATGAAGCATTGGCTCTTAGTGACTGAGATTGCATTGAGTTACCTACTCCATTGAGCCTTGTAGTAGCACTTAGCAGCCAACTTCCTCCCTTTGCATTATTTAACAGTGTCCCAAAATTTGCTGATTTGGGTGGGAAATGGCATCCAAATAAAAATCATTTGGCACTCTCATCTGTAGCTTTTAAGGGCAATTTTCCAGTCCCAATTTTACCAAGAAAAGCATTTGCATGGCTGGTTGTTCTGCCTCCCACATTTTACCACACTTGTATAGAAATTAATGCCCTTTGATTCTTTTTCCTCTCTTTTTGAGCCTTGCCCTTATCAGACTGGCGATTTTCCACTTTCATCCCATTTTTGTAGGGGAGTTCCCCTCTGACACCCATGCCAAAATAAATTTTTGGAACATTTATTTAACATCACCTCTTGTTATTCTGAGCAGGCTATTTTTTGTAATAATCTGCAACCAATCAAATGCTTACAGAAAGTGATTTGACCAAGTTTCGTCTTTGACAGCACAACTTCACCACGATGCGGCGGCGTGCGGGCGTGGGTGCCATCCAGAAGCACCGCGTCACCCAGGAGAAGTACCAGGCGAAGCGGGCTGAGCTGGAGGAAGGTCAGGTGGAGGAGTTGAGCCGGCAGCTGGAGACGTTCCGCGCCCGTCTGCAGGAGTTCGCCACGCGGCACCGGAACGACATCCGGCGCGACGCCACCTTCCGGCGCCAGTTCCAGGAGATGTGCGCCGCCATCGGCGTCGACCCGCTCGCCTCGGGCAAGGGCTTCTGGTCGGAGCTGCTCGGCGTCGGCGACTACTACTACGAGCTGGCCGTGCGCGTGGTGGAGGCCTGCCTGGCGGCGGCGCCGCGCACCGGCGGCCTCATGCCACTGGACGAGCTGCGGCGGCGACTGGCACGCGCCGCCGGGCCCGGCCAGCCCGAGCTCAGTCAGGACGACCTCCTGCGCGCCATCGGCAAGCTGAAGGTGCTCGGCACCGGCTTCCAGGTGGTGCGCCTCGCCGGCGACCGGCACCTGGTGCAGTCGGTGCCGGGAGAGCTGAGCGGCGATCAGACGACCGTGCTGGAGCGCGCGCAGGCGCAGGGCGGCCACGTGACGGCCTCCGAGCTCGGCTGGACGCCGGCGCGGGCCGAGCGCGCGCTCGACCAGCTGGTGCAGGACGAACTCGCCTGGGTGGACGAACAGACCGGCGGAGAGGTCGAGTACTGGTTCCCCAGCCTCTTCCCGGCGCTGAACAATGGTGAGGGCTGAAATGGGGATGCTACGTATTGTCACTGGAGCCGGTGAGACTCCTGTTTACTCTTGGGAGGGGTTTGTTCAGTTCTGAGGAGGAGGACTGATGGTGTGGAACTGTGGGCTGTATCACGCAGCATGTAAGAAGTATAGTCAACTTGTGCTAGCCTTGTGTATCGTGCTCGATTTTCTTTTTAAGACTTTGTGTATTGCTTATTTTACGCGTTGGCGTTAATCACTGTCAAACGCAAAGAAAAGGACGGACAGCAATCAGCTTCCCATACAGCCATTGCCGATTAGTGCTGTGTTGGTGAGAATATGAGTGAATATAATTGCTAATGAAGTATATCTCTTCTTTTTTGTTAACATGTTACGGTCATCCGCAAATTCAGAAACGTTCGTTCTGAACACCGTTCGTTTTCCAGGTCGATCTTGTTGTTTTGAATAGCTCGTGCTCTTATCTGAATGAAAGTCGCCTCAAATCACGATGCGTTTTTGTCAACTGCATGCGAATTTCGATAGTAAGCATGCTGCAAAAAGCTCGCCCCCGATAGTTAAGACTGGCCAAGTCGAAAGCTTCACTGTCCCTCACTGCTCGTTTATTTAGCCCTGCGTGCACCCCGGGGCAGCTCTCGACCGGAAGGGATGGCGTGACGTGTGGCTAGTACCGGCCGTGACGTGGGGCCGTCACTGGGCGTGACGCCGCGGTAACGACTCGGCACGTGACGGCCGGGCCGGGACGGAGCTCGCTGTCCGCGTCTCACCCCGCGCGCGTGGGCGCGGTTCGACGGCTGCGTCCTTGTGGACGGGCTGTGGTCTTCAGAGATGGCTTCTTGTTCTTGTTTACGGAAAGAACTGACCGCGCGTGAGCGCAGTGCTCGAGAATCAAATGAATGCTCAGTGCTAGAACATCCGGAATATCGAAGTTCGAACTGCATTGCTCTAAACGTTATGGGATTGCCTGTTTGGTAACTGGAAACAACTCGGGCGTTGCCGGCTGCGAAATGTTATTAGCGACATGACTAAGACGAATCGTTAGGTGCAGCTTAGACTACCACAGTTGAACAGGCTGAGCAGTTGGCGATTCATCAGTTTATTCAGCAGAAACGAAAACATGCTTGTCACGGTGACATTCGCATTTTCCCAATCCGCTATAATCAGATTCAGTGGAAAGAAATAGTGCAGCAATGTAGCACAGCTTAAAATGTGCACGTTGAAGGGTAATATTCGAGCACGGCGTTCTGCCGTGAGTTCCGGCTAATTAACCCTCGCCTGTGTGCCGCGTTTTCCAGCGTCTAACGTATAGAGGGGGGTGGGTCGGTTGGTCCCCCCCCCCGCCGTTCGGCCCCTGATCAAGCTAGAGCTTTGTGGAAAGATCGACCGCACTGCCCGTGGCGAGAGGAAGCCGATGATACACAATTTTAAGGTCATAGGTCATTGGTTGACCTTTCAGGTCAGGTCAATGACCTAAAAGTGGAGAAAATGAAACTTGGTATACCTTATGATGCATCAATTTCACATCGTGTGTGACATTTTTACCCCAGGTCACGGAAGGTCAGGTCACCAGGTCAAGTAAAATGAAATGACCATGATATGTAGGTATAAGTTGTGATTCTGTCATTCCTACAGCTTATGTCCTAGAAGTTTAGGAATCGGGCTATCGCATGAGAAGACCAGCCTACCAACAATTTGTATATCTCGGAATTCTGATATCGGCGACCTAAGATCAGATGAATTTTGCGACCTCTATTTTAAATCAATGGGAGAAAACTGAAAGGCGTCCCTTTTAGACGACCCTAATTCTAAACACAAACGTCGGGTTACATGTATGATTGAATCAGAAAATTGCACGTCTTATATAATTCCTCTTTGTGCCTATGAGGTCATCTCAGGCCATGAAACGTCTCCAACAGTTTTTGACAATAAGCTTTAGCTTCAGAAATGCTAGAGCGATGACGACCCCTTAGATGCGATTAGCTCAACAATAGGAATCGACTGATGTGTAGCATGACCTTTTCCATGACCATGACCTGAGGTCAAGTGTTGAAGTTGATCTTTTCATGTCTATTCTGACCTATAATTCATTCGACGCGTCTCGACGAGAGAAACGCGATGCCAGTAAAAACAACGTACCTACTGCAAGCTTGGTGTCAAAAATTATTACAGAAAAAAAACTTCCGCAAAACGGTCAAATTTTAAGAATGTTTGCCCTCTGGAGAATCAACCGTCAACATAAAGTCAATTGTCAAAGCTTGAGAACATTGCTCAGAAAGAGCTTTGAAAGAGCTATCGAATGCGCCTACCACTGCTGTAGCTGTATTGGCTCCTGACCGTGACGTATGTGCCAGTTTGTGAAAAGCAGTCAAAATCGGGAAGCAAATTTTTTGGGTGACCTCAGTGATGACGTGATCGAAAAATGGACTTTATGGTACTGAAAGATCTTATAGCGAGCTATTTATTGCTTTTTCGCGTTTTTCTAGCTTTAATTGATTTCTGGTGCCGGTTAACACGCGCACTGGAAAGGTTCCGAAAACTACGCCCAGTGAAGGAGGATGAATGTCTCCACTGACCCCCCCCCCCCCCCGTTCCCTAACATCTCAGCTCCTATAGAAACTAAAAAGACGAAAGGATGGGTGGGGAACTCCATTTTGTGTTAATTTCATGACACTAGGTCATTATCTTCATAGTCAAATGAAGTCAAATTGGGTCAAATTTGCCGTGTGAGGGATATGCCGTATCAGCCGTGTTTACACACCCAGAACTCAAGAAGTTGTCTGTCGATTTAATTATTTATGTCACTACACGATAGTAGGGTAACTGTGGGGAAAACGCACCCCTGGGTTAAACGCCTCCCCTAAAAAAATCGTATTTCTTATCGACGGATAGGTGTTTTATCCTGTCTTTCAGAACAGTCAGCTGCTTGTTTACGTAGGTCTCTATTTTCGGTTCTGCGTCTTGAGGAGCAGCGTGGGTGGATGCTGAAGTTGGTTTTGGGTGTGGTTTTTGTTGTTTTTACAGAAGATTCCTAATATTTTGATGCCCTCTTTATATCACAAAACTTGCTATTGTGCACATCACTCAAAACTGCGTTTTATTGTTAATCTGGTGAATGTATTATGCTGCGGCGTTAGCGGCGCGTTTTTTTGTCAATATTTTGTTGACCGGAAATGGAGTGGATGGGGCAAGACGCCTACTCGATGCATGGGGCAAGACGCCCCCAGTTTTCTGAAAGGGGGGCGTTTTGCACGGTGGTGAGAGTGCAGGGTAGCGCCCTGTAGGTCGGGGCCGAAAAGGCCTCTCCCTGTCCTTTTTTTGCTGATATATCCTAAACGACTGCAGATATCGTCACCAAACTTTCAGGACTCCTCCGGGCATCCATTTTACACATTGCAACAAAATTTTATTCCAAAGGCTATGATAGGTTGACCACAAATGACGTCAGAATGACGTCAAGTTCTGCCATGTTCATCATTTTCTGTTGATGGATGGGGTGGGGGCGCTTTGCACATGGGTGTGGGCGTATTACCCAGGGTATGGGGCAAAACGCCCTTTTGTAAGGGTATGCGGAAACCTTTTTGGGGGGTTAAATACCACACGCAGGTGTCTTTTCTTGGTCTCAAAGCGTAGTAAAAAGAATGAGCTACATGATGGTGCCCAAAGGTTTAAGTAATCTGTGTTGGGTTGAGTGTCAGAAGGTTTCGCGCTTAAGGACCTATTGACCTATTCACCCTACATGTTGTTGAGACGATATATGAGACCGAATATAAAGGACCGAGTATTGGTCAGTAACTAGTTGGAAGTGTACTTAGATGTTTTAGGATGACAGCAGGTGCTGTCGCCTGTCTAGTTCATTTACATCTGAGTTTCATCAGTTTCATGTTCAGCGACATCAGAAGCGGTCCATATCGAAAAACGACAAAAAAATTATGACGTCACTGTGACATCATCTTTAGTGGTACAACCATCAAACTTTCCTCAAACATTGCCTAGGAATTCATTTGAAGCTACGCCAAGTTTCACGTTCGTATAAGCTCATCAGGTTTTGGAGATATTCCACAAAACGTAAAGGGGGGGGGCAACTTTATGCCCCCCCCCCCCCCAGCGGCTCATGGGTTAAAACGTCCTTGGTAAATAGCTGTATGGATTTGACTCGCGCTGTAGCGGAGATACAATCATGCCATATAAAATCGAAGTGGGGACTGCGCAGTGCATGTTTTCTAGCTCGCTTCCTTGTCCACGAGTGATCAGCGGCAAACGACGTTCGAAGGTTTTAAAAGCTCCTTTATATTGGTTCTTTGCCATGCCAGACAAATGGTTAGGTCGTCAACAGTCAAATTTCGCCTATGTTGAATTTACTTACCTACGTAGCTGGCTCGTAAATCCATAAACTAAAAGAGCTCGCATATCTATGAGAAAATATTTAACTATCAAAGACCATCTATTGGCCTAAGTTTAAGCTGACGTCAACGGTTTGGTTTCCAAAGGATGAATGCCGTCATTGTACTCCTACGTTTTTACATTTTCATTTGAAAACGCAATTCATTTATGTTTTCGTTTTCATCGCAATCGATATCTCCTATTCTTCCCATGCGTGGAGAGTCTGTCATAATCGCCGCTTCGCCCTCAGCCTCGGTAACCATCAAACGGCCACCGTGCATGTTTAGGATATTTAAAACTTACATTTCTCGATCCCGACTATTTTCAAAGTCATGTTCAAGCCTGCTGTTGTTAATGCCTACATGTAGGTAGCCGGTAGGCAAGAAAAGAAAGCGTTAAGAAAGCGTTATTATCGCATTTATCAAATATTAATACAATTAGCAAACAACATACCTACCTATATGTAGGTGTCCCAAATATTCAAACTACACCTCTGTGTCTCCAGTGGCTTTAGGCTGTTTTATATAATTATTTTTTCACCGACGATTTTTCTCTCGTGATACGCATGCCTACAATGAGCGTCGAGCATGCGAACGGGTATGTTGCTGTCGTGTTGTGTCGGTCCTTTGTTGTTTCTGTGCAGGCGTGGCGTGACATTTCCAGGGATGTGATCTCTGTTCTCACAGTATGAGAGTAGGCACTTAACTGTATCTTCGTGGTATCTACCGATGGACAGATTGTAGCCGTTTGTTTAGGCTTGTCCGAATGGGACTCGTGTGCCGCGGGGAGACTGCAACGCTGAGCGTAAGCATAACACACAAATAGAACGAGTGCTCCTGTTCTGTGCGTAAATGCAGTCTCTACCCTGTCTCGAGGCAACCTGGTGTTATTTTGCTGTGAGGCGATGCAGTTCAATGTAAAACGAATACGCGGATTTTTTGTCTGCCTGCGCTGGTATGCTGTGCCGCCGAACAGGCAAGCGCTGCGGCGCAGTGCAGCCATGCGAACATCCAGGCAGCCACCCGTGAGGAAGGTTGTGGTTTCGAACAGCGACGCGACCGTCTCGGCTGAATGGGGTGCAGATTAGCTAATCGTTTGTCGCAACGCATGAAGACGCTCGAAACAAACAGTGCAATATTGTTTGACAAAGAAGCGTAGGGTTGCAGCTTCTCAGCCCCTTACTAGCCAGGGACACGATAGAAAAAGACAAATGTTCCACACAACTTTTTTTTTTCATTGACCGACAATTCATTCCAGTAAACTAATCGTTGCTGGTTGGTAAATGTCCATCTGTGGTGTGGTCTTCCTTTTAACTCCTCTTGATTAGGTACTAGAATAATATTTTAGATTCCTCTTGATAAGTTGGCATCTGAGACCTTATAAGCAAAGCATTTCCATAAATATTTTTATCTGGCTGACTATCTTCTTCCACGTTATAAGATTGTTTGGGAAGATAATGAGTTTTTTGGCTACAGACATCACCATGACACCACCATGACACCAACATGACAGGAGCTATGCAGGCAGTTTCGCTCTCATTTTATGATAAGCGGACCATGCTAAAACGGATGACAGATCCAGTTGATTTTCTTCTCTCCCATTATATGTCCTTTCCTAATTTCTTTAAAGGGACTATCCCACCTTTAACATGGGGTTTGAGTTGAGATAGCCAAGTTTGCGGCGAGGTTCAGAAACCACTATCTATCTAGGTTGCAACCCCCGCGGCCTCTTGGTGTTGAAGAAATTCGTTCCCTTCATTTGAAAATGGGCCTTGCGCAAGGCCCTATCTTCAACATGGAGCGACCGTTAGTGTGACGTCACCTCGTTTAGTCATTCTGATTTAAATGGGTTTGTTCGTTGAAAAATCGCTTAAAACTTGGTCTGAACTTTGTTGTGGTGCCTACAGAGTAAAAAGAATCAGCTTTATGACAGTAATGTGGCCTGGGGAAGGAGGTAATTTTGGGCTGTGACGTCACATATTTGAAAGTTTGTGTTTGGAATATGGGAAGCCTAAGATGTTTAATGAAAAATAAATGCCAGAACCGTGTTCCTGGTCATCCAATCTATAAAGTCGGGCACAATTTAACTGGTTTTAACAACATTTTAGAAGGTGGGATAGTCCCTTTAAGAGAGATAAAAATATTATAAAACGCTAAACAGACGCCACAATGTGCTGTGACCGTGACCGCTTCGTAGCCCAGCTCCTACGGCCATGTGTGTCGGTGTAGTGGGTGTTACCAAACACTCCTCCCCCATACTCTGTCCCGGCAGGTCGGGCCATGTCGCCTCATACGTGACGCCCCGGCCCGTGTCAGTCACGTCACTCTGTCATCGCCACCCGAGACAACAAAATGCACCTTTTTCCGACGGGCGAATATGTTTTGTCGCTGGGTGTCTGTTGCCGGCGGTCGTTGTTACGATACAAACACAGATAGAACACACGACGCAGACACACAACCAAAGGCCACAGTGCATTACATACGTATGCAAGTTGCCATTGGATTTGAGCAGTGTCATACATGGAGCTACAAATCATGTTTGTCGAATGGGCCGAATTTTACCATTGGGCTCATTAAGTTACGTTACGGCTCATTGGCATATCCTAAAAACTTTTGTTATTTTACTGATTCCCGAAAGCTGAAAATAACGAGATGATGTGAACACCAGTAGGTGTAGATAAACAGTAAAAATGTTGCACTGTATGCAAGTGTATAGTTTAACTTTTGATGTTGCAGCCGCATACGTTTCGCATGCCTATAATCGTCGTACGTTCATTGTCAGCTGAATGTCATTGTTTGACAATGCATAAGTGCTTATTTGTCAATGTTGGGACCGTAGCCAGTGGCTGCATCGTTTACTCACCTGATGATATGAGTAAGATTGTCCACTGCAGTTACTGGAGTATTTGAAGGCTAAGAATGCGGCAATGTCACACTACCTGTTTCCAAAAGCTTGAAGCACGATTGTCACGTTTCAAACGCACATGTTACCGCCGATGCTCCTTATAAACAGCGTGTCTCAAATATGTTAATCACGATCGTTTGCAGCCGAGGGAAGCCCTTATCTGTTCTCTGTGTTTTTATGTGTGGGCTGTGAAGCCATTTATGGTGTATGGTATGTGGTCGTATATGTAACTCGCTATATGCTGACGGTTACAGCGGTTCGAGAAACAAAGCACAATAGAGCTCGGCCGCATTGCCGCATGCTAGCACGTTGCCATGCACAACGTCTCGCTGCATGGTCTAGCTGTCTGGTGCTAGTTAAAAAGGTGTCTGTTTGTCATTGAGCGTGATAACTATATTCAGCTTGTGAGGAGCCGAGAGTGTGAGCTTGTCAAGTGCTCGCGATATCGCATTTTATGCTTCGGTGACTCTTGCAGCTTTTTTATTTCCTTGATCGGCGAGATTTCGGTTTAAGCAGTTTTGTCTATCTCTTAGTCATGACTTATTAGATCCGATTTTAGAAATACCCACAGCGAGCAAAGGTTTGTGTACAGCATGCGAGATGTTAATGTCCATGCTTCAGGAGTTAACTGAAACGTGTCACTCAATTCGTACCCCTGATACCTACTAGATTGTGCAACTGCGTTTTTGCCACTCTAAGTGTGACAGCAACAAGTGCCTGTTTGACATGCCATTAGGATAGCTGCTGCTCTTTATTTGGCACGCGGTTTCCATACAGAGCCGCGGACGGGAGGTGACCTCACCTCTCTCATGACGTCACTTCTGGCCCAGTTTTGGCCTCGGTCAGACGGGTGTTTTTCGGTGTTATTTCGCAGTAGCACGTCCGCAATGCTTCGTCCGTGCGTCCCCTACCCAGCAGGCGGATTTTTTTTTTTTTTTTGGTTTGCTTGACAAGCCACCTACCTATAAGAATGCTATGTACAGAAACGACTCAATGGGACTGTTCAAGCACATGCCATCTTTGCCGTGTATGGTTTTACAGTAATGGAGTTATTTGTGCATGCCATCACTGAAATCACCGTATTTAAAGTATACGTCAGAGAAGGTCACCTATATTCTGCGATGGCATTAGCTTAAGTATTCAGCCAAATTAATGGACTGATATAATAAGTTAACTGTAGATTTATAACTGCTTAGTTTTAACTGACATATTATTCACCAAGTCATCTGCACAAGGCTATTATAGACGACCTAAAATATGCATAGCATGCTCGTCTAGATAGATAATTAGCCTTAGAATTAAAAACACTAGCGACCTCGTTTAAAGGAACATAATCACCATTTCAAAATGCACCTAACAGGCCTTCATTTTATGCTAATTTTACCAACAGGGATGCTTCTGTGGATCAGCGATTGCTCTGCAGTTGTGGATCGCCTAGGCCCGTTATGCAAACTCAGCGACAAGTGAAGATAAGATTGATTGCCGACGTCAAAGCACGGGCCTCTTCGTTAACGGATGATTTACATTTTATCGGGAGTATAGATGGGGAGGTTGAGAGTCTAAGCATTGCTCAGCTGTGCGCCATTTCGGTGACATTCCAGCCCGGATCAGTGGAGCACGCCCCCCCCCCCCCCCCGCTAATGCGCCTCCAGGGTAGCCGGGGGGGGAGGGGCGCAGGGCGCGGCGTGCAACTCAGCGGCCGAAGGCGGGGGGAGGGGGAGGGGGAGGCAGATCGGAGGAGCTGATACGGGGACAATGGTGACGGTGGCCAGTCGGCGGTCTCAGCGGCCGCTCAGTCGCTGACGGGCTGTGCTAACGGCGGGTCACCCCTCCCTCCCTCCCTCCCTTCTCTCCCCCGGCCGAATTGGACACAGTGCAAGGTAAGTGACCGACGACCGTGAGCAGAGCAGTCCTCACCGCAATGAGCGAAATGGTTCCGCTTCTGTGCAAATGCGATAAAAACACACACAATAACTATGAGACTATTCTGATAATACAAATCTAGGATAGCATTAACATATGAATGCCTTTCAAGGGCGTCAATCCACCTAATTGGATGCTACTTTTAGCTGCAAAGGTGTTTTTCCAAATCCCTAGCATAGTAAGCAATAATATAATTGTCTTGAAATGTGTATAGGTTCATATCTTAAGTTTTTTTTTTCTAGATGTGTTGAATTTTGCAGGAATCTTCATACCTATCGATTATTTCGTTTGTTTCATTACATACTCTCAATCTGCCAGGAATGTGCCCTCCTTTCTGGTTCCACGCAAATAAAAGTGAAAGATGGCAATCAAATATCCATCAGAAATTATTTGAAGCTTGCGTTCAACTTTTGAGTCAGGCATAAAAAAGGTGATCAGACATCACCAAGAACCTTCCTTCCCTTTTAACATTTTCTTAGGAGAGCGCATGCAGTTAAAGAAGAAGCATTGTCAAATTAAACGATGTTTTTTCATAGAAATATACAGGTAAAAAGTCATTTATTTACTTCCTTTTTTTTTGCTTCCATTGAAGGCAGGCAATTTTTCAAAAGTTAATAATAAGGTGTCAACACTGTAAATGTACGGAAAGGAATGCACTGCTACAAAGACGCAAAGACACGCCAGAAAGACGGTTGTGCATTACCCGGATATACATAGCGAGCGTGAGTGCGTTATCAGAGCGTCAGTGTCCCCGCGATGCTATCGACCGGAATATGTCCGTTGGTGCACTGTGTGGGTGCATGCACGTGCAATCACGATTGTGCATTAGCTGTTTCTGGTCTCTGGATTTTGATTTTGTGGCCCTTATCATGTTTTGCATCTACACGTATGCTTATCCACAAATTTCAGACACCCATGCCTACAGCATACCCCCTAACTATTAATTTTTGTTTTCCGTTAGGTATATGTCGACTTATACGCCTGTTCTGAACAGGTAGCATTTGTTAGCCCTGTTCCTGCTTTGTAACTTAAAACTACTATGCACATGACTTTGAAGACTCATTTTTTGTATCTAAATGGTCGTGACCAGTACTCAAATACGTTCAATGCTGTTCAATTATTCATAGCTCACCATAAGTTAGCTGTTTAAAAAACACATCAAATATAAGTTTACCCAAGTGCATTGAAACAAACAAATGCACTGTCCCCATAAAAGCAAGTTAGCACTTAGTAGGAAGTCCTCATGCATGTCAATACATGAGCATTGAGCATTGCGCAATGACTGCAATGTGCATTGTGTAGTGTGCAAAAGTTTAATGCTTGACTAGCGGTCCCTTTTAGTCCGTTTCGTACCTCCATATTTTCCCTATCCGGCAAGGATATCCGCAGGTTTCGAAGACACATTTTACTCAGGTTATAATCGTGATCGCCGAATCTTTTTGCTAGAATTCGTGTTTAAAGCATTTATGCATTATGCAATGCTCGCTCCCGAGCGCTCACATTCCCACTGTCATGGCCAAGATTTCGTCGTTTAGACCGTCACGCATTTCTCGATCAGATATGTTTGCTGATGTGATTGGACAGTTTGGACGGACTATGAAATCATTAGGTACAGCCTGTCTTAAAAGTACCGCGCAAAGTGACGGTGGTTCCATCAAGCCTGACCGAGGAAGGGCCTGCTATAATTTGAAAGTCACCGAACCAATTGACCTGGGGAATGGACGGGGATGTCAATTGCTTCGGTGACTCAGGCCCTTCCTCGGTCAGGCTTGATGGATCCACCGTTACTTTGCGCGGTATTTTTAACCTTCGCCCCAGTGGGGGGGGGGGGCATATGTTACCACCCTGTAGCGTTTTTCGCGTGTGAGTAAAAAACCGCGGAGCGTAGCGCCGCGCCGCTTGGGTTAGCTTTTGGTACATCGATTTTGGACAATGTGTGAAATTTTTGACCCCAGGTCATGTCAGGTCAGGTCACCAGGTCAAGTTAACTGACCAAGCCTAAAAAAGTTTGCAATCATGTCCAGCCTGCAGTGTTTGTCAGAAAGGTTTAAAACTTGGTGGATTGCATGATGTTATAGGCGCCTACAATTTGTATATCTCGGATTTTTTTATATCCGTGACCTAAGGTCAGGTCAGTGGCGTGACATTACCATTATAAGTCAATGGAGAAAAATGAAAATGCCTCTAGATCCGTGTGTACGCATAGGAACAGTCCAAATATTTCAGAATCACAATGATTTGGACCACCCGTGACGATCAAGGTGTCGTTTTTGCTGATAGCCTCTAGAAAGGTCATCCGAGGTCATTTGAGGCTACAAACAGATTTTTGCCAATAACTCTCGATTGGAAAGAGATAGAACGCTGGGGATGGTCTCATTGTGTTTGTCTTGCCGAGACGCATCGACTGATATGCAACATGACCTTTTCCGGTCAGGTCATGACCTTGAACTGAGGTCAAATTTTCAAGTTGACCTTGCAAGGTCAAATTATAGTTCATTCGATGCGTCTCGGCGAGAGGAACACGATTCTGGCAATAGAAATGTCGTGGCTTTTTTTAGTCAAAAGTTATTGTCGAAAAACACTTTTCGTAAAAACAGCTATTTTTGGAGTTTTTGCCCTCTGGAGGCTAAACCGTTGACCTGAGGTCAATTTTGATGATGACCTTATCGAAAGAAGAGTTCAAGAGCTATCGATTGCTTTCCCATGCGTTTTTCTAGCTATCATAGTTTCTGAGATAAATGCATGTTTTCGGAAAAATATAATGACATTTGGCAAATTTTGACCTTTGATGACCTCCAGTGACCCCAATATTGCTCTAAGATGAAAAATGACAAAAAATACTTTCAAAAGTACGCATTGAGAGCTATCGACTGCTTTTTACCGCGTCTTTCTAGCCCTCTTAGTTTTTGAGTTAGAGGTCGGTGGTAACATATGCCCCCCCCCCCCCACTAGGGCGAAGTTGGCTGAGACCGCCACTGGGGCGCGGGTTAAGACAGCCTGTTGTACATGCAAACCTATATGGTGCAGTGAAGATAGAGGTCAACATAAAGGTTTATGTGCGTTTTACAAATTCATCTCAGTCTCATAAATACACAAACTCACGTATTTTCTAGCACAGGTTTATTTGCCTATAGGTCCACATTGCAGCTAGTTCAATCTGCACACAGCCACTTCTCATGTAGCGACAGTCTGTCCTGTATGTCCTCAACTCACTCCCCGTGTCCACTGTGTCCACAGATGACGATCACGGAAGGCCTGGTGCCACTACTGCTACTGCTCGTCTCCCCTCTGGTTGACGCCGAGTTCCCAGGAACAATTTTCCCCAGTGGAGCGGGCGGACAGTTCGGCGCCCGTCTCATACCGCGCAGCTTCAGCATGCATAACTCCTACCCAGCTGTGCCCTACGGGGCTCGGTTTGGCCGGCTGGTAGGAACATACGGAGCAGGTGGAGCCTATAATGTCAACGGAGGCTTTAACATCAACGGAGGTTACAACAGCAACGGAGGTTACAACGTCGGAGGAGGATATAACAACATCGGCGGCGGCTACAGCGCCGGCAGCGGCTTCGGCAACTACCTGGGGTCGGGCGGAACAGTGGCCAGCAGCGAATACTCGGTTAACACAGCCAACAGCGCTCTACGGGCCAAAAACGTGCACGCCTCGGCGCCGACCGGCAACTACGAGAACAACCACCTGAGTGACGACTACGGGTCCGACGACTCGAACTTCCAGTACCGGTATATGGTATCTGACCCGCTGACCGGTGACGCCAAGTCGCAGCACGAGACTCGCCGCGGCGACGCGGTCACGGGCGAGTATCGGGTGCTCGAGGCCAACGGTCTGATGCGCGTCGTCTCGTACACGGCCGACGACGCGCACGGGTTCGTGGCGCACGTGCGCTGGGAGCCGGCTGAGCGGCCGCACGGCCCGGCCGTGTCGCACCAGGAGGTGTCGCAGCAGCACTCCCACTGAAGGACGGCAGGGCCGGGTCTCGGACAGCGGACAGCGGCGGCGGCCGGGCTCATCCCACCCCAGGGAATCGCAGACTCGGTGCGAATAAAACTAATAGTTGATAGTTTGCAATCAGCAAGTATCTGTTATATTCTCGGAAATATTCAATTATAATGTGGACTGAATAAAAGACACATTGCCAATAGTGAAAAGTTGTGTTATACCAGTGCATGAAGATAAAACAAAGCGCAGTACGCCAAAGACGTGCACCTTGTGGTCATGGCCGTTATGACGGGGATGCTACCCGATCGTTGGTGAAGCTTATTAGCACCACTTGCTTATCATTATGCAGATACGGTGATCCGCTTCACATAAGTCAAACATTTGTTTTTCTTACATGCATACAAATAGCAGCGTCTTTCTGTTGCGACCAGCAACGTTGTGATGCTACCGTATCGCTACCGACTCCGCTCCATTGTGCTCCATGTAAACTACGCCTGTCGATAAATTGTAGGTATTAATTTTTATCAGTATTATTATTTTTACGGCAACCACCAATCATTATGTCGTCTAAAAACACTTCACTTGACCTATGCAATCCGTCTTTCGTCGATCGTCAAAGATGGAACGACTTTGCGATGTCAGCACTACAGGCCTTTAACCCGCTCCCCAGTGCAGTGGCGGTCTCAGCCAACTTTGCCCTAGTGGGGGGGGGGGGGGGGGGCATATGTTACCACCCACCTCTAACCCAAAAACTAAGAGGGCTAGAAAGACGCGGTAAAAAGCAGTCGATAGCTCTCAATGCGTACGTTTGAAAGTATTTCAGTCATTTTTCATCTTAGAGCAATATTGGGGTCACCAGAGGTCATCAAAGGTCAAAATTTGCCAATTGTCATTATATTTTTCAGAAAACATGCCGTTATCTCAGGAACTATGGTAGCTAGAAAAACGCATGGAAAGCCAATCGATAGCTTTTGAACTCTTCTTTTGATAAGGTCATTATCAAAATTGACCTCAGGTCAACGATTAAGCCTCCAGAGGGCAAAAACTCCAAAAATAGCTGTTTTTACGAAAAGTGTTTTTCGACAATAACTTTCGACTACAAAAAGCCACGGCATTTCTATTGCCAGAATCGTGTTCCTCTTGCCGAGACGCGTCGAATGAACTAAAATTTGACTTTAAAATGTCAACTTGAAAATTTGACCTCAGGTCAAGGTCATGCCCTGACCGGAAAAGGTCATGTTGCATATCAGTCGATGCGTCTCAACAAGACAAACACAATGAGACCATCCCCAGCGTTCTATCTCTTTCCAATCGCGAGTTATTGGCAAAAATCTGTTTGTAGCCTCAAATGACCTCGGATGACCTCTCTAGAGGCTATCAGCAAAAATGACACCTTGGTCATCACGGGTGGTCCAAATCATTGTGTTTCTGAAATATTTGGACTGTTCCTATGCGTACACAAGGATCTAGAGGCATTTTCATTTTTCTCCATTGACTTGTAATGGAAAGGTCAAGCCACTGACCTGACCTTAGGTCACGGATATAAAAAATCCGAGATATACAAATTGTAGGCGCCCATAACAGTATGCAATCCACCAAGTTTGAAACCTTTCTGACAAACACTGCAGGTTGGCCATGATTGCAAACTTTTTTAGGCTTGGTCAGTTAACTTGACCTGGTGACCTGACCTGACATGACCTGGGGTCAAAAATTTCACACATTGTCCAAAATTGATGTACCAAAAGCTACCCCAAGCGGCGCGGAGATACGCGCCGCGGTTTTTTATTCACACGCAAAAAACGCGACAGGGTGGTATCATATGCCCCCCCCCCCCCCCCACTGGGGCGAAGGTTAATGCAGGCATGCAAGTGTTGTGGTATGCTTCTCGATAAATAATCATTGCTCGTAATAAATCAGGTGCTACACACGATTCCAGGCACGCTGATCGAAGCCAAGTAACTCGAGACAGAAAAAGGAAACAAATTGTTAGCTTTACACTGCTAGTTAAGTAGGTGCATGCACGATAAATATCAAAGCATGAGATTTAAGGCAGCAAAAGAATACAGGCAATATCGGCATGTATCCAGAAATTATGCCATGTGTATTGTGTATTGTGTAATATTAGCCGTTTTCATGACGACCATCTGGCACACATTTGGTGCAGATTAGGTGCAGATTTGGTCAAATTAGGTTCAGTGTGTCTCTTAGTAGCTATCAGCTAGGGCTGCACTAATTGCTTATATGCCGGCTTTGTCATATTATCAGAGAGCATCATCGATCAAAACACTGAAATAAATTCACAAAATGAAGAAGTTTGTTGTCAAAGAGATTAGGTGCAGATTTGGTCAAATTAGGTGCATTCGCCGGATAGCCCGTCGTGAAAACGGCTATTGCCGCCCTTAAAATCACATTGTACGCAACTTTCTGTCTCCGTTCCTTTCTGTCTTCTGCTCCTAAACTAATCGTAAGTTTAGGAACTTCAAGTCTCAATGAACGACAGTGGAACAGCGGTGCGCACTGCGCGTGGACAACACACTTTTACTTTATCATCGGCGTTATAAAGGCTAGCTTAAAAGGCCCCTTGATACGATTTTTTGCATTTATAACTGTATGACAAATGATTAGACGAAACGTTGCGACTATATGGCGTGGACAGGACCTTTTGGAATTATTTCCATACACCGATAAGTCAGGTTATTTAATCGTGGGTAGGTAACCGCGTTCTGCACGGGCACAAGCCGGTGGCTGCAGCGGCCCTTATCTGGGGAGGTAACGTTTAGGGCGTGGCGACCCTCGGTCTGCTGAGTTCCAGATAACCATTCCACCGCAAGGACAACTCGACTGCATAGGCCGCGGGACGGGGAGGGCACCGGGGCACAGTGCCCCCTTTGATTTTGGCATTTTAACATTAGCCCTATGGGCGTTGCATGGAAAGAATGGGACCAAAAGTCGGCAGTGCCTCCCCCCCCCCTTAATTGAAGGTGCTCCACCGCTACTGCTCGACTGTACTGCACGATGTGTTCCTCGGTTTTATTGTGCTAGGTATGCTTATAATTCATAAAAGTTTATTCAACGTTTCCCTCTAAAATCATTTTTAACGGCGTGCACTGTGTTGAATCACGGATTACAACTTCCTCCTATCCCGAGTAAATGTGAATAAAAAAAACATCTGCATGTCTCATTAAAAGCCGGTAACGATACTAAAAGTAAAAATATGCGGTTCACATACATCATTACTTTCAAGTATCAAACGAGAGTATTGCAATGTATAATGTACCGGGTGGCCCAGAAAAAACGTTCCCAACTTTAAATCATTATTCCTCAGAAAGTGATAAAGATACAACATTGAAACTTCGCATAGTCAATGCGGCACACATTTTCAGTAAATGGTGTGATTTTCATGGTGTTCGGTAAATTACTGTTTAAACAGTTCGTGTTTCAAGCATGCCATGTAAAAATTACTTTTTTGCTCCGATGTTTACTCAAAAATGTGAGTGAACGGGTCACTTTCACCCCACGGCACCGCGGCCTAGAGCCATGACTTCTACTGGCAGCTAGTCTCATTGATGGTTCGGGTCTCAGGATGACACATTCCCTCAGGCAACCACGATGGCTCTGTGCCAGCGGCATCGGAAGAAGTTTCCAGTTTTCTAACCATCTTGTGGCTCAAATGCTTTCCTGGCTGACATTCCTGGGAAAAGGTAACTTTTCAACCAAGTTTTTTTTTTGTCATCTGCTGGCAATGTTGTTTTTCATAAGCTATTCTGTGGTCTTCTGGCACGGGAACCAGTCTGCTTTAGTTTATTTTCCTTATCCGGTCGATTTACTGTTTGATCTACTGAACTGAAAGGAGGGTAATCAGCAGTAATCCATGCACCGTGCCACTCCTGCTCGAAACATGATTTGGTGTTGAAACGAATGGCATCCATGAGCACCATTTCGGCTCAGTATTTGAATACTTGGCACATAAGTGAGACAAAAATAATTAAAATAAGAACATACGTGTTGGTGTCATTCACGTGCTCTATTTTTTATTCTTTTTATAACATGGGACGTCTAACCCAATCATCACTATCGTTTGACATCGGCAAAAAAAGCAAAAACGTCTTGCTTAATTCAACTCAAGATTGCCAGCTTGTAAATGATGGTATAGTGTTGTAATTTGGCATACAAATGCGCAAAGAAATGACGCAAACTTGATGAAAATTTTGGCTCGTTATTTGCACTCAAATTTGATATATAGACCTCCAAAGTTCGGAACGTTTTTTCTGGGCCACCCGGTATAGTGCCCAATTGCTTCATGCGTCCTTGAGGTTCATACATACCTTTCCCACAATGTGTCAAAGTCCAATCACGACTGTCGATACTGTAGAAAGCTCACTGGCGTTTCCTCCTCCTGTGCATGCGGCCGGGCTCTCTCGTTGGGTGCACGGCCCAATAACTGACTGTTAAGGAGTTCTGTCCGTGGTTGCGGCTGCTGCGGAAGGGCCGGCGCTCAGCTGTAGTTTCCGCTCCGCACCGTTCGTTCGTGTCGTGACCGGGCGGTGCCGAATGCAGTGTGGGAATCACCGGGTCTCCCCGGCAGCGGAGCCACGGGAAACTGAGCAGTGCGCACGAGGGTCCACCAGTGCGCGTGCAATGCTCAATAGTCAGAATTAGGGCCTTGAGTCAGAAGAACAATTACCGTTTCAGCCACTGAAGCTTCTTAATGCATTTTCCAATTCAAACCGATTAATTTCATACACCTAGTCCTAATCCGGCACAAAACAGCGAATAAACATCGTTACTTTCTTATAAAGGGATTTCCATTTTCTCATTCTGCATGCGTATTGACCCTGCATCGTATTGGAAAACTTGCACTTTTACAAAAATGACCCGTAACGGTCCTGTCTGGTATAAAGTGACATGATACTAGATACATAAGTAAAGCATAAGCCCTATATAAGATAAGTTATTTAGAGTAGAATCATGGGTCGTTCAAAACGTCAAAATCACCTTTGCAATTTGCATCTCCTAAATGCTTATGCTATTGCAACGTATAACACCCGCATATCAACAATGCACTACTGAAACCCGGGTGACGAATGGTTAAAACTCTGACGAATGGTTATCTGTAAGAATCTTGGGTTAAAAACAATCTTACATTGGCTTAACTTTAAAAAGCAAAAGTCATGCCAGCCGAAAAAGTGCAGGCATACCTATCAATTTTGTCGTGAATTATAATGAACTTAATACGCTTATTGCAAATGACGCACTGTACCTCCTCACTATGCAAGCTGCGGTGTTTTTCATACATTTTCCATTGCGTGCTGTGAGGAGTGAAACTCACTAAGGATGATTTAGAAGCGATAGATCACGCACAGTGTTACCTATCATGGGCCAGATCTGGAGCCCGACCGAAATCCCACCGGACTGACGAGATCTGCTGGTAAGGCAGGCCTCACACGCAGTGACAGGTCACTGCCCAGCACGGGTCTCTCTCATACCCAGTCCATCGTGCCACTGACCGGGAGTCATCGTCCGGTGCGAGGGTCCCCCACCTGCAGCGCGCCGTCCATCGGAGGCTCACTCTGGCCATGGCGCACCTGCCGAGCGGTGGACTGCTCCTTCTGGTGGCTGTGGTCGCCTTACTGACCGGCGCCGCGCTCGGTGTCACCGAAGACCCCTGTCCAGAGACCACCGGCCTGCGCCAGTCACCCGTCGACCTGAACCTGTGCGCCGACACGCGTCAGCCGGCCCAGGAGCCGCTCAAGGTGTCCAACTTTGACCAGACGCCGGCGACGATGACGCTGACCAACACTGGTAAACAAGTGTTTGCTGACATCACGTGGGCGGTGGGCAGCCGGCAGCTGCCGCAGATCAGCGGCGGCCAGCTCCCGGGCGTGTTCGTGCCTCTCGGCTTCATCCTGCACTGGGGCGCCCACCTCACCTCGGGGTCTGAGCACAGCGTCAACGGCCGCTTCTTCCCAGCCGAGCTGTACCTGCTCTGCCGCAACATCCTCTACACCAGCAACGAAGAGGCTCACCAGAACATCGACGGTCTCGCCGGCATTACTGTCTTCTTCGAGCACCGCGACCTCAAGATCTTCCGACGGCGCGGCCTCGCCATGCTGGCTCCCGAGCTGGCGAGCATCCGAAACGCATCTTCCAGCGTGCGGGTGGCTGCGCCGCCGAGTCTCCGCAGTCTGCTACCCTGGAGCCTGCAGCGCTTCGTGACCTACCGCGGCTCGGCCACGGCGCTGCCGCCGTGCCCCGAGTCGGTGACCTGGGTGTCGCTGCTGACCCCGGTGCCGGTACTGGCCATCGAGCTGCAGCAGCTGCGCCAGCTGGAGGACGCCGAGGGAAGGCCTCTGGAGAGCAGCGTGCGCCGGCCGCAGTTCCCCCTGAACGGGCGCACCCTCTACACCAAGGGAGTGACGCCCATCTGCGTTTGAGCGTGACGCACATCCATACTCTGTGTCAGAGCGTGGCGCCAATATGTGTGTGAACGTGATAAGATAATAACACCGGAAAATAAATGTACAATTCTAAGATCCGAATTAGATTTAGGTACGAATAGATGTGATGGCTGAACAATTAGCCATCGATGAATACCTAATGCCACACAGGTCTCGGATGGCGGGAAGTTAAAGTTTTGGACCTGGGAGACTAAGGCAGTGCCAGTTAGGTAATGCCTACTCTCCCGGCCCAGACCCGCTGCATCCGAAAAACACTAAACACTTCCTATCGAGTCGAGTCCCACCAAACGATCGTCCCCCGGCTCGCTCACAAGCTGCAGAAAGGCGAGCCACTCCATTTTAGTCGCTTCCTTGTTCGGTATAGGCTCCTATAAATTTTGACCCCGACTGTACTTCCTTCTCCTTGAGGGAAGAATGGCCAGTGGCGGCCCCGTGGCCCGTTGTCTTGTAAGGTTGCTACGTGAGACACATTAGCAAAGCTCACAAATCCTCGCAATTCGTATAGGCCAAAGAGAAAATGAGTACCTTTATTGCAGGCTGCAGCCACTGAACTCTATGCACTTATGCAGCTCTTGTCTTCACTGTAGGTATATGTCTTGGCATTTGCATCTCTATGTTTGCATCTCTTCTCTGTGCTACCATATGCCAAGCATAAAGGAAACATGATGAAAATACTTTCCGTGATCAAATCAGCGATTTCCGATTCTGGCGTCAGAGGTGTTGATAACTGCATGATCGCATACCGTTGTGCAATTCGCAACATAAAACTTTGATGCTAGAGCTCGGAAAATTATCAACTTGGTACTCACTCTGCGAAGTGTCAGCCATACGAGAAGAGGTCCTGAGACTCCACCGCCAACTAAAGTGAAATTAGTAGCTCTAGTCTGCTGCTTATTTGGCGCAGGTAAGACGTGACAATCACCGGTGCTAACTAGCAGTGCATATGCACATGTTCTTTTTGAAGATAGGTGGGCTAAGTCAGGCACGCGAGTTTTTCATTGAAACTTTAAACGGTTGATGTATGTGTGGTTGATTTTATTTCACATGTTTGAGTGTTTTTGACCGGTAGCTAGCACTCATATGTCAATCAAATTAGTGATAGCATTGATAGGCAATATCCCAGGATGAGTAGGCCAGGACTGCACCATATGTTTTTGATTCACTTGTCACATATTGATATAATTATTGATCAATGTTCAGATTTAGTCTGGTTCACTTTTCAGACAAATTTGGCAAATTTTTACACTATTTGATATCCTGAATTCAGATATGATGCTTACATGTGTCACAAATACCAACACAAGAAAAAACTAATAAAACGACCTAACCTTAACTACTTACCTACAACCTAGGTACCAACCTACAATCTACAACCTAAAACCTGCAAACCTACAACCTAATGCATCCTACAACCTAAAAACCTACAACCTACAATTTCTGCTGTTGCATACCAACGCCTATTTGTATCAACGGAGACACAAGTGTAGATCAGACCATTTCTGAACAAATATCCAATTATGCATAAAATATTCTTTATTCATCATTATTTCGTTTTGCACCTTTGACATGGTGTTTGCAATTATTTGATAACAGCCATTGCCCATTGACTTCCTGCATTTTCACTACACATTTATATTTATAAGATGAAATTCTATGCGCATTTTTCTTGGATGCTTTTCACCTTATACAGAAAATGGGTGTATTTATGGCTTAAGCTACCACTCAATCTTACATTTACAGTTTTAGATCATGTCTAAATGAAAATTCAGATGTAGAAAGTCCATTTCGCAAAATCAGAATAACTTGTGCCACAGAAACGTCCCTAGGTAGTCTTTAATGCCTACCTTGTTGTTGTTTAAGCTGGGAACAGGTAGAAGGAAAAAGTAACTCAAATAAGAAACTGAAACCACAGCTGAGAGAAGTATCTTGTGCAGCATTTTTTTTTTTTGTATTTTGTCTTATTGAAAATGACCTATAAAAAATCACCTAGTACTGCAACATTGGCTTAGATTGGTCTTTGAAGGGAAAAGTAGTAAATTATTGTTCAGTAGTAGCCAATTGCTTGTGGGCAGTAAGCAGTCATACATTTTGCTGTGCAAAACAGCATGTTTTCATTGTCCCTATCTGCTCCAACAAGGCACTACCCACAGTCCATGCTTTCATGTTGACCAAATGTATACCAATGACAATAACTTGTTTTTTATATTTGGTTAGTGTAACTCATTATAGTTCCCAGTCATTTTCCACATTCAATTCAACAACACTTGATATGAAAGATACAGTTGTTTTGTTAATCATGAGTGAAAATTAACTTTAACATCATGAAGTGAGGAACACATCACTAGTTGTTGTCTATAACTTGTGCTGCTATCTACACACTTTTCAATCTTCTCATTGATCTTTGAAATTTTCAAAACTTTGAAATCTGATGATCACTGATTGATATGCATGCAAGGGTCATAGGGTGTCTGGGCTGGTTTCACATTGAATTGTGGTGATTTAATGGAATATTTTAGGTCTTACCCTTTACTGTTCACCAGGGCTGGGCTGGTGGCTGGCCTGTCACCATCGTTGCTGCCATATGTCCACTCTGGTGACCAGCCAATGCTGTGACACTGTCCGTCACAGCTGCTCCTCGGGCTCCGTTTCAGGTGTTGCCTGTCTCTGACATGGCCTCTCCATGTGTGCAGCTGAGTCGGCGACAGCCGCCATTCGGCGTGCTGCTGACCGCCCAGCATGTGGGCGCGCCCGTGCAGTGGGCGGACCAGACGGCTCTGCGGCTCTCGGCCGATCTCTGTCTGTCGTCGCCAGCCTCCGTGTGCCGCCAGCTGGCACGCCAGGCCGCCGACGCCGACCGGCTGTACGGCGTCTCGGCACTGGCGCGCACCACCGCCGACCACTGGCTGGGGTTCAGCGCGCGTGTCTCGGCAGCCGCCGGCCGGTCGCAGCTCGAGGCCTCGCTGGCTGAGTTCGATTCGGTGCTGTTGACGCTGTCGTTTCTGGTCGGCGAGTCGGCCAGTGTGGCTGACTATGCCGTGTGGGGCGCGCTGTACGGCAGCGGCCACTTCCAGGCGGCGCTGGTCGCTGGCACGGTGCCGAAAAATGTGCTACGCTGGTACCGGCTCATCGAAGAGCTGCCGGCGGTAAAGGCGGCTCTGGCCGCTCTGCCCGCCGAGCTGAAACCTCGAGCTGCCGCTGCACCCGCCGCCTCCGCCGCCGGCGCCACCAATGCGCGCAAGGAGGAGGGCAAGTTTGTCGACCTGCCGGGAGCTGAGATGGGCAAGGTAGTGGTGCGATTCCCGCCGGAAGCGAGCGGCTACCTGCACATTGGTCATGCCAAGGCGGCACTGCTTAATCAGTATTACCAGAAGGCGTTCAAAGGACAGCTCATCATGCGCTTCGACGACACCAATCCGCAGAAGGAGAAGGCCGACTTCGAGAAGGTGATCCTGGAGGACCTGAAGCTTCTGGACATCCACCCGGACCGCTTCACTCACTCGTCGGACCACTTCGACTTGATGCTGCAGATGTGTGAGCGGCTGCTGCGCGAGGGTCGCGCCTACGTGGACGACACCGAGCCGGAGCAAATGAAGGCCGAACGCGAACAGATGCAGGAGAGCGCTTGCCGTTCCAACTCGGTGGAGAAGAACCTGCAGATGTGGCAGGAGATGCTGGCCGGCTCCGAGGCCGGGCAGCGCTGCTGCGTGCGCGCCAAGATCGACATGAAGTCGCCCAACGGCTGCATGCGCGACCCGACCATCTACAGGTGTAAGCCAGAGCCGCACGTGCGCACCGGCACCAAGTACAAGACGTACCCGACGTACGACTTCTGCTGCCCGATCGTGGACAGCATAGAGGGCGTGACGCACGCGCTACGAACCACCGAGTACCACGACCGCGACGACCAGTACTTTTGGTTCATCGACGCGCTCGGCCTGCGCAAGCCGCACATCTACGAGTACAGCCGGCTGAACATGACCAACACGGTGCTGTCCAAGCGGCGGCTGACTTGGTTCGTGGATCAGGGCCTTGTGACCGGCTGGGACGACCCGCGTTTCCCCACCGTGCGAGGCATCCTGCGCCGTGGCATGACCGTCGAGGGACTGCGCCAGTTCATCGTGGCGCAGGGCTCGTCCCGTGCAGTGGTCTTCATGGAGTGGGACAAGATCTGGGCGTTCAACAAGAAGGTAATCGACCCGGTGGCACCGCGACTGACAGCCTTGCCGGCCGAGGGTGCCGTCACGGTTAACGTGAATGGCGCCGTCGTGGAGGCCACGCAGGCAGCACGTCACCCCAAGAACCCTGACGTCGGAACGAAGACGGTGTGGACCGGCCCGCAGCTGCTGATCGACGCTGCCGACGTGGACATGCTCGTGGAAGGTCAGAACGCCACCTTCATCAACTGGGGCAACCTGCGCATCGACAAGGTGAACCGCTCTGGCGGCACCGTCTCTGTGGAGGCCACCCCACAGCTGGACAACAAGGACTTCAAGAAGACGCCGAAGCTGACCTGGCTGGCCGCTACAGACAAGGCGCCACTCATCCCTGCCGTATGCGTGTACTACGAGCACATTATCTCCAAGCCGGTGTTGGGCAAGGACGAGGACTTCAAGCAGTACGTGGCGCAGGACACGCGCTCCGAGCTGGTGATGCTGGGAGACCCGGAGCTGGCCGGTGTGAAGCAGGGTGACATCATTCAGCTGCAGCGGCGCGGCTTCTTCATCTGTGACTCGCCCTACCGACCTGCCAGTGTGCACTCGGGTCGCGAAAGCCCCTGTGTGCTCATCTACATCCCTGACGGACACGACGCCAAACCCGCGACTGGAGGTAAGGCAGCTAAGACGACTGCCACCCCAGCTGCCGGCAAGGGTGCAGCAGCTCCCGCTAAGTCGTCTCCTTCTGCTGGCGGGGATGGCGCTGCCCTGAGTCAGAAGATCGCTGAACAAGGAGATAAGGTAAGGCAGCTGAAGTCTTCCAAGGCCGACAAGGCTACCATCGATGCTGCCGTGAAGGTATTGCTGTCTCTGAAGGCTGATTACAAGGCAGCCACCGGCCAGGACTGGAAGCCGGGCGCCGCTCCGGCTGCCAGCGGAAACAGTGCGGCTTCTGCAGCTGATCTCAACGCACAAATCACCGCGCAGGGAGACAAAGTGCGACAGCTGAAGTCTGCCAAGGCCGATAAGGCTGCAGTAGACGCCGAGGTGAACGCGCTGCTCGCCCTCAAAGCCGACTTTAAAAAGGCCACCGGTCAGGACTGGAAGCCGGGCATGACACTACCTGCTGCCGCTGCTGCTGCCCCTCCTTCTGGTGGAGGGGACGGGGCAGCCCTGAGTCAAAAAGTCGCCGAACAGGGGGACAAAGTCCGTCAGCTGAAGGCCGCCAAAGCTGACAAGGCCACCGTTGATGCTGCAGTCAAGGTTCTTCTATCTTTGAAAGCTGAGTACAAGGCAGCCACCGGCCAGGATTGGAAGCCAGGCGCCGCACCGGCTCCTGCCCCTGCCGCCACCCCCGCTGCTGCCAGTGGGGACGGTGCAGCCCTGAGTCAGAAGGTGGCCGAACAGGGGGACAAAGTCCGTCAGCTAAAGTCTTCCAAGGCCGACAAGGCTACCATCGATGCTGCAGTGAAGGTGCTGCTGGCTCTAAAGGCCGATTACAAGGCGGCTACCGGTCAGGACTGGAAACCAGGCGCGGCCCCCGCCCCCGCCGCCGCTGCCGCTCCCGCCGCTGCTAGTTCAGCCGACTCCAGTGCCGCCGGAGACCTGAACCAGCGCATCATCGACCAGGGCAACAAGGTTGGAACTCGACGAGCATGCCGCTTCGTTTTTGTTGCCTTTGTCAAGCATTGAACACCTTTTGTGTTGCGTCGCGTTTTTGCTTTTCAGAAGTAGAGGCTTGTTGGAAAGTTGGTGGGCGAAAGTTGGTAAAGTTGTAACGCTAAGCTTGTAATTGCGTCCGGCATGTGTTCCTGTTTCCTGTATCTCTGCTGATTGAGCTGCATGTTGTCTGCCGTCCTTGCTTTCTTGATAATATTCGAAGAGGTAAGTATAAGTGTGACTACCTGCACAGCCCTTCACCACTTAGGTTCCCATCATCACTGCACCTGTGTTGCTTTGGTATTATTCTAACGCATAAACTCATCATGCGCTTTAAGTTTTCCATCAGGCTTTGCAAATCTTCGTCTCTTTTCTCACCTCTGGATGCTTTTGCCGCATTTCCGCTTTAACAGGCTAACTGTTGGTAGATGTACTTGTGATGCGCATCACTCATATTCGAAATTCATCCCGGACTAACACAATGCAAAAGTTTATGCTTCATCAGTGGACTGTCTAATGTATGTACCTATTGATATCATTCAAAATAAGCTCAATTATCACTTTTGCCGGGCTGGAGCTCACGCTAAGCAAAGCTCAAAGGTGCGTCCTAAGCTACCAATGCGACGGGGAGCTTTTGCTTTGTCCGTGGTCGTATGGGCTAGACATAAACTCCGAGACTACGTTAGTTTTGGAGACCGCTTGCTTTCCCCGCTAGCGTCATACAGCCATTATTCCAAAGTTTCAATCACGATGTTTCGTGCAGGATATCAGAAAGGTCATTTGCATGTCCAGAAACAGCACATACTCGTAAATCACGTCGATCACGTCGATTATCTCCTAGCAACGAATCCACTTGCTTGTTATCAAATGCATGCCTGTCATTTATTTGATCTGTAGAGTAGCTGTGGCATGCTTTCTAATCATGGTGTTTATTAGATTGGTGAATGCTGGTGTGTTGCTGTTGATTGTTTTGAGATATTGTTCTGGTTGAATCACGTAGTGGACATAGGATAATCATGATTCATCAGACAACCACCTATTTGAATGAGCGGGTGTTAAGAGTCACTGACTCACAATTGCTGTGTTTAGTGTTCACGACTCATTTAACAATACTTTTGACTTCAAGACGTGCTTGAACGAAATTGGCGACTGCAACACCGCAATGAGCCGACCCATAACTGAATGTTTGATTACAAAGCTGACGGTGGATCCGTGACATTGAATGACATAAAATAGCAAGGACGAATCCTGACACATGGTAGAATCATGCGATTTTGTGAGGTTTGATAGTTTGTCTGAAAAACGACCCGCCGTGTCGTCTTGTGTCGGCAGCTGCTTTGACGGTTTTCGGTGGTGGCTGTTGCAGGTCCGTGAGCTGAAAGCTGCCAAGGCCGATAAGGTCTCAGTAGACGCCGAGGTAAAGACGCTCCTCAACCTCAAAGCCGACTTCAAGAAGGCCACCGGTAAGGATTGGAAGCCAGGCATGACACTACCTGCCGCCGCTGCCGCCCCTGCCCCCGCTGCCGCTGGCGGAGATGGGACAGCCTTGAGTCAAAAAGTCGCCGAACAGGGGGACAAAGTCCGTCAGCTGAAGTCTTCCAAAGCCGACAAGGCTACCATCGATGCTGCCGTGAAGGTACTGCTGGCTCTAAAGGCCGACTACAAGGCAGCTACCGGTCAGGACTGGAAGCCGGGCGCCGCCCCCGCCCCCGCCGCCGCTCCCGCCGCAGGCGCCGCTAAAGGCGCGGACCTGCAGGCGCAGATTGACGCACAGGGCTCCAAGGTCCGGGACCTGAAGGCGCGCAAGGCCGACAAGGCTGAGGTGGATGCCGCCGTGGCCTCGCTACTCGACCTGAAGAAGGCCTTCAAAGAGCTGACCGGCCAGGAACCGGCGGCCAGCGGCGGCGGAGGACGCACGCCCAAGAAGCCCGCCGCTGACAAGAAGCCAGCTGAAAAGAAGCCTGCCGAGAAGAAGTCTGCTGAAAAGCCGGCTGCTGGCGATGACGGGGGTCCGAAGAAGCAGACGCGTCTCTGCATTGAGGCGAAGAAGGAGGAGGCGCTATCAGACTGGTACTCCCAGGTAGGGGGCTGCCTCTAAAGCTGCAGCTACTTATGAGTTACCTATCACCTACCTATCTTGGCTGATAGTTCATAGCACACAAATGCAATTTTTGTAATATTGTCTTCATTCATGAGCATGCAACTGAGCATATTTTGGGCAGATTTTCTGTGAACATGCAGTGTGTATCGCGACGGCTGATGTGGTTTTCGCCCGCCTCCCGCTCGCCAGGTGATCACCAAGTCGGAGATGATCGAGTATTACGACGTGAGTGGGTGCTATATCCTCCGTCCGTGGTCCTACTCCATCTGGGAGAACATCAAGGACTTCTTCGACGCCGAGATCAAGAAGCTGGGAGTGGAGAACTGCTACTTCCCCATCTTCGTCTCACACGCCGCCTTAGAGAAGGAGAAGACGCACATCGCCGACTTCGCTCCCGAGGTCAGTGACGTCGGGGGTTCGTGAAGTGGGGGGGGGGGGGGTCTAAGATGTAAGTTTGGGAGTCTGACCTTCATTTGTGACCCCACTGTCTTCCAGGCTGCATGCGGCGGCCGATTACCGCAGCCTTGAACGTGTCATCGTTCTGCGCTGTGAACACTGGCACTTCATGCCTCATGCTGCCTGCCGCCCCGTGCTTATCAGCTATAAATTGAACCCCAGAGACACGTACCCACGCAGATTTTGTTTTGTAATTGTTCAATAATATGATAACTTACATGTCCCTTACCGCTCTTTGAGCGGTATCCTTGCGGCCCTTGGCTCCATGCCCTGTGACGACGCCATCTGAACCGTGCTGTGACCGCTCTGTTACCGGTGCTGTGACCTTTGTTTGACCTGTGTTGTTCCGTTCGTTTGACCTGTCCTGTGACCTCTGACCGGTGCGGTGCTATCACCACTCTCTGACCTGTGCTGTGACCGCCTCTAACTTATGCTGTGTTTGTATATTATATGCTGTTATCTGCGTATGTGTATTCTCTGACTGGTGATGTGACCTTCCTTTGATCCGTCCCTTAACCACCCTCTGACGGTGACCTCTGCCGCCAGGTGGCCTGGGTGACCAAGTCTGGTGACTCGGAGCTGGCTGAGCCGATCGCCATTCGGCCCACCAGTGAGACGGTCATGTACCCGGCGTACGCGCGCTGGATCCAGTCGCACCGCGATCTGCCGCTCCGGCTGAACCAGTGGTGCAACGTGGTGGTGAGTGCGCACGCTCTCCTCCCTTCCCCTTTTTTGTGCCTGTCTCCACCTCTATTGCCCTCCCCCTCTTTAACTCCCTCCATCTCGCTCGCTCACTCAAACACTCTTACTCTCTTAATCTTTAGCTTCTCACTCACTCCTCTCTCCCCTTTCTTCCTTCTCTTTTCCCACCTATCCCTCTGTTTCTGTCTGTGACATTCAATCCATCCGCGACCTCTGACCTGACCTGTCCTTCCACAGCGCTGGGAGTTCAAGCACCCCCAGCCGTTCCTGCGCACCCGCGAGTTCCTGTGGCAGGAGGGTCACACGGTGTTCGCCAGCAAACCGGAGGCCGATGAAGAAGTGCTGGCCATCCTCGACCTGTATCGGCGTATCTACGAGGAGCTCCTGGCCATCCCGGTCATCCCCGGACGGAAAACCGAGAAAGAGAAATTCGCCGGTACGTGTGACGCATGTGACCACATATGAGTGTTGGTTCTCAGTTCCCACTATCCACGATATTGTTACCGCGAGAGTTCATGGCTATGTTTGTTGCAGTCGAGAATTAGTTCGTAATTATCCTAATGTAACTTGTATGTCGCCTCTGGTTGACCGAGCCCACGCGACTGCCTATGTAGTTTGCATATTTCTCGGGCCAGGTCTGCACCATCAGTCACTAACAACGTCACCGTTCATTACTGACGTCACCGGCTATCCATGATATCACCGTTAACCACTGACGTCATCACTCACCACTGTCGGCAGGCGGCGACTACACCACCACAGTAGAAGCATACGTGGGCGCCAGCGGCCGAGCCATCCAGGGCGCCACGTCTCACCACCTCGGGCAGAACTTCAGCAAGATGTTCGAAATTGTGTTCGAAGACCCTGAGACGCAGGAGAAGCAGTACGTCTGGCAGAACTCGTGGGGAGTCACCACACGCACCCTTGGTGTCATGGTGATGGTGCACGGCGATAACCAGGGCCTGGTGCTGCCGCCACGCGTCGCCGGCATACAGGTGAGGATGGCGGCGGTGATACCGCGTAGGACGGTGTCTAGGGAAAGGTAGTTACTTAGGGCACACTATTTTTTAACACCACAGGCGTTATGAGTCACGAGACTCATGCTACACCGTGTGGCCTATCGCTTTGTCCTGAATTCAGACAGCTTACAGCTAAGCTCAGATTCGGATAAATATGAACTGAACAACATAAAACATAATCAGAGTCACGAGTCCTGCCCATGTCTTACATTATAATACCAAACAAGCTTAACAATTTTTACTTTTGAAAAAAAAAATATGCTGGCTGGGTGTGCAATGTGCACACTCACAGCTGTGCCTGCAATGACGTTAGTTCCCCCACTCCGCCGCCAGGTGGTGATCGTGCCGTGCGGCATCACTGCCAGCATGAAGGACACCGACCGGGACGCATTGCTCGACTCGTGTCGGCGATACGAGTCCGAGCTGCGCGCCGCCGGCCTGCGCACGCGCGCCGATCTCCGGCTCAACGTGTCTCCCGGCTGGAAGTTTAACCACTGGGAGCTGCGCGGCGTGCCGCTGCGCCTGGAGCTGGGGCCGCGCGACCTGCGCCAGGACCAGTATGTGCTGGTGCGCCGCGACACCGGCGACAAGGCGACGTTCGCGCGCGCCGCCGCCGCCACCGACGTGCCTTGCCTCCTCGAGGAGATCCAGGCGAACATGTTCGCGCGCGCCAAGGCGCGTCAGGACGAGCACGTCGTAGTGTGTCACGACTTTGACGAGTTCTGTCGCCGCCTGGACAACAAGTGTCTGATTCAGGCGCCCTACTGCGGAGCTATTGCCTGCGAGGAACGCATCAAGAAGGAGTCGGCCAGGTGAGGAGTCCAGGGTGTCGCGGTCTTGGTTTCAGGACGTCTGTTGGTGTGGTATAGGTAGTGTAACGACTAAGAGGATAAGCATTAAGCAATGCCGTACAGGGAAATATTAAACAGGAGAGGGAAGATGATGAAAGAACTTGGGAACGATGCATGGTCGATCGAACGCTTTGTACTTGTCGCGTGACAGAGCATCGTTTCATTACATTTTTGGATCGGATATATAAGTGATAACCAACGTTAATTCGTTGTGCTAAAACAGTGTTCCTGCGTGCCATCTCGTGACTATTTCGTTCCCATCCGTCCCGACCCCGCTCCCCACCGGCGACTGACGCTCCCGTCTATATTGGCAGGGAGGAGGCGGCGGAGCCCGGCGCACCAGCCATGGGCGCCAAGGGTCTGTGCATTCCGTTCCAGCAGCCCGCTGAGCTGGCAGCCGACGCGCGCTGCATCTGTCCGAACTGCGACGAGAAGCCAAAGTTTTACACCCTGTTCGGCCGGAGTTACTGAGAGCCCGGCCGGCGGCGGGTCGGCTGTGTGACCTGGCGACGCTCGGTGGGGGTTTAGGTGACGGCCACCGGCGAACTGAATACAGCCTGACCCGCCTCTGGTGTGTCGTAATGGGGGAATGCTACAGCGTGTACGACCGTTCCCGTTAGAGAGGAACGGACGATCTGACGGCCTCTTCTCTACCCGTCGGGTGACTGGGAGCGGTACGCTGCTACCTGGGAATGGCTTCATATCGCCCCTCTGCTAAGATTGGCGGCAGCGCAGCTATACTTGAGTCAGATTGCCCTGGCGATTGAGGTGTCGTTAGCTTTCGCAGCTTCTGGTAAATTTACAATCGGTCCTAGAACCACATCTCCCAAGTAACGAAGTCGGCTAGTGCGTGAATATTAGATAAGTCACCTCTGCCCCTCAAACCTCCCCGCTGAACCCACCCATCCTCTACCTACATGCGCGATCGATCCCTCCGTGATGAGACGAAGCCCCCAGTCCCGAATACACCTCCCAAATTCACGGCGGTGCCGCCGAGTGCGCGAGGTCCAGCACTCGGCAGATGTCGTCCCTGCTTTGGGTGATACGAAAGCTGCATATAACGAGTAACGACTGGGGCTACCCCTGGTTACTGGCCGGTGATGTCCTTAGTAGAGTCCCTCGCTCGTTGATACATATATTGTATAATGCAGTATGCACATTGCAGCTGGTTTGAATACCAACCAAAAAGCAGGTCTACAGCACACCATCTCGATGCTCACATCGGTCGGTCCATCAGTAACCCAACGCTCACGAGTCAGTCCATCGGTCCCGTTAGCCTCTATTAGCACCAGCCTGAAAGGTCAACGCTCTGGGAACACCGGTATATATGTAACAGACCGCTGACGGAATGATGGGACCGATAACTTCCCACGCCTCTCTCGTCGGATCGGGATCAGCCGGGCGACACGTAAAACATTGACCAGATAAAACACATTCACCGTCGCCACCCGTCCGGCTTGGGGTTGCATCACGTCGTCCCTAGCTGTGACCAGTGCCATTTGCTGGGCGGCGACGGAGTTTGCAGCCGACTCGTCGGCCGCAGCGGCGCTAGTGTCAGACAGAGAGGCGCCGTCACGAGGAAGCGGTGGGACGCGGCTTCAGCACCAGTTTGCCGGTGTCATCACACCACATGTTGAAGTCAGCCAGCACCTGGCGGGTTCGGCAGCAGATGATGCTTGGAGCTACCACTCGCTTGTGGATACCCATTAAGAACAGAATTGCTAGCGTCAGTGTCGATATGGCAAAGAACAGGTGGTTGAAGAGTGACTGGACGAAAGCCACCTCCGATGTGCTTGGATCCGTGAGCCACTGGTATGCACCGATGGCCGTGCACGCTGAAACGGTCACCAGGACAACTCGCCAGCGCAGGGCGGATGGCTGCAGGCATGTGATGACCTCGGTCAGACGACGCTCAAACGCCTTCAGGTCTTCGCAGGCCGTCTGTTCGATGGACATTTCTGCTGGCAGCCACCACAGGAATTCTGGCTGGGCAAAGAAACTGAGAAGTTCTCACTGATTGCCAAAATAAACTAAGCAATGATCACAACCACCGTCTACCTGCAAGTCCAAAAAATAACACACTATCTCAATATCTCAGTTGGGGAAACTATGGTAAAATCTGCTATTTTTAGCAGTCTGCTATTTTTAGCAGAAATCTGCTAAAAATGGGTACGCATGTGACGTCATCGTACCCAAATATAGCAGATTTGGGTACGGCCCCATACAAAAGCAGATCTGCACCCTAATTGAAGCAAATGCGCATCAAATGCCTGGCAGATTCATGATGAGAATAGTGCTGAGAGTGTTCTCTGCTATTTTTGTTCAGATCCGACTATTTTCAAATTCATTATTTAAAAATAGTCGGATCTGAACAAAAATATCAGAGGACATTCTCAGCACTATTCTAATCATGAATCTGCCAGGCATTTGATGCGCATTTGCTTCAATTAAGGTGCAGATCTGCTTTTGTCGGGGGCCGTACCCAAATCTGCTATATTTGGGTACAATGACGTCACATGCGTACCCATTTTTAGCAGATTTCTGCTAAAAATAGCAGACTGCTAAAAATAGCAGATTTTACCATAGTTTACCCGACTGATCTGGTAGAATAGACCCTAGAGAGTCTAAGGTATGTACGTGTCCACCACAGCGCATGTGTCCACTTGCACCTGATATTGATGTAGGGCCTTGGCACCTGATAACCGGGATTATTATAAAAATTCTAGCCCTTCACTATGATACCTATTCTAAATACGCAGAGCCTCGCAAAAATTATTCAGAGGAGTATTCAGAGAAATAGTATGCAGTGCTCTAGCGAGGAACATCTTGATATATGTAGTTAGGATTTTAAATGACCTTTTCCTCGATAATTAATTGGAAATTCAATAAAAAGTAAATATTATATTGATTGACAAATTTTCGAACAACAGTTCATTCTCAAGCCACATGAAACCAATTGTCAATTGTTGTCAATTGACAATTGTTGTCAATTGTTTCATGTGGCTTGAGAATGAACTGTTGTTCGAAAATTTGCCAAACAATATAATATTTACTTTTTATTGAATTTCCAATTAATTATCGAGGAAAAGGTCATTTAAAATCCTAACTACGAGTATTCAGAGATCTCAGAGGTAAGGAATCGCGCCAAATACGTAACAAAATAAGCCAGGGTTTATAAAAAAATCAGAATCTTAAAATGACATCATAAAAAATTTATATAATTGGTAAGTTGACTTTAATCCCATCGTCGTATAAAAACGCTCCTTACAAATGAAATTGCAAAAATGTATCTGTTAGTTCACATTATTATTCAAATTGCAAATGAGCACTTTACTGCAATAAATAAATTTACCAGCGCACATGAATTTCTTGTTGGATTGGCTGAAAACCGAGACGTCATAAAACCACAACAAACATCCAAGTTTGAGTCGACACTGGTCACTCAGGGGTGGTGTTTGCTAAAAACTTGAGCGTCCTCTCATCGCATAAATGCTATCAGCTGTTGGGCGAGTTTCATTTTAAAAATCGCCTTTTCAATGCGCTTAAAAAGTCTTTTTGCTTATTTCGTTTGCAAGTATTTGTCAAACACTGTTTCTCTGAAAAACAATCAAATGTTTCTTTTTAAGCATAAGTATACTGGGAAATACAATACATTTTGCATGCCTATCTTACAGGTGACTTCCAGAAGCTTCCACTTGCTCGTTTCCATCAGCTGTATTTTTTAGGTGAGGTTGTGCTTGGGATTGCGCGACTGTGAAACAAATGCGGTGCTGCGCGGGGCACGTGCCGGTTCTTTTAGGACAAGGTGTGGGGTGTCGGCTGTGATTGCATGAAGTAAGCGTTTTTTATTTTGAGTAACCTTCTATGAATGTTCATATGCATTGCTTTTACAAAGTGTGGTTTTGTGATTTGTATGCTGTTTTTCGAAGTCTGACTGCGTGGCTGCGAAACGTCAAATGAATACGATACTGATAATGTTACAAGTGACTGCTGGGGTCAGAGTGGGGCTAGACTGGTTGCAGCTCTACCATCAGAAATATTGCCAGTTGCGGGTATTATTGCTGGTCACTTCTTAAGGCCTGGCTACACTATGCGTTTTCTGTGTGCGTTTTTTGCGGACTGCGTGTTTTGCATAGGTAATAGGTATCGTTCTAGAAAAAGAAACGATAGGTCTAACGTTTTTGTGATTTTTTTATATTAAATTTTAGTTAATATAAGAGTTATATGAACTTTTGTATATAACCAATGCACAAATATTGTAATAATTTATTATTTATAACTTCTAGAACTACATTGCTAAAAAACACCTGTAAAATCGCACGCAGAACATGCATAGCGTAGCCTGGCCTTGAGCTTCCTATGAGATTTAAGGTGCAGCCATAAGAAATTGCTGCTAGTGTGGGAGGGCTTGGCTAATATCACTTTTCACTACAGCAGTCATTTCAATTTGTTCATGTGGCTTGCAAAATTAGTAAATGATAGCAGCTCAGCCTGGCATTTTTTTTTCTGTTTGTGAAACTAGCCTCAGGGGATTTAATTGATGACCTATTATATTAGTTGAATTAAGTCATTACGGAGCGAGCGAAGCGAGCGTAGTCTTTCCTTAGATTAACGGAAATTTCTGAGTATGAGCGGCCGGCCGGCCGGCCGTGGTCACGCTTTTGCGAGGCTTATATCTCAGCAACCACTTGACCGATTTACATGCGGTAAATTTTGTAGGGTAGCTTCATTCCTTCTACCAAGTATTGGACTATTCCCGATGCATGTGGGTGACCCCTTATGCACGTGCCACGTGCAAAACGAAGAGGTGTCAGTTTGGTAATTGTTGCAATATCTCGGTAACTACTTGGCCGATTGCGCTGAAAGTTGGCATGTAGGCAGGTACCCACTAAGCACTGCATATCCATGTGCCAGAGTTGGGGTGCTGCTGCACGTGCGCACGTGCAGGGGTCGTTTCCAGATCTCGAGAACGGCTCGACCGATTGCGCTCAAATTTGGTACACAGTTAGGGACCGGTTAGTAGGGTGCCGTGCACAAGTCAGTTGGGACCCATTTTGCACGTGCGCACGTGCAGGGTGCCGCTTCCAGATCTCGAGAACGGCTGGGCCGATTGTGCCCAAATTTGGCACATCGCTAGAGACCGGTTAGTAGGGTGCCGTTCACAAGTCAGTTGGAGGTACCCCCTCGCAATTTCGCACGTGCAAGGCCCACCCTCTCGCTCGCTCCGTTAGTCGCCCCAAAAGGCGTTATGCTGGTTTATTAGGTTAATCTGGGACTGGATCAAAATAATTGCCTAGAGGCTAGATCGATAGAGACATTGGTGCATTTCCAATCAATGATGCAAAGAATTGTTGGCTTAGATCATAGAATAACTAATTATTTTTTTGCAACTGTAGCTCTGCCTTATGCCTATATTTCATCACGTAGGTACCCTCAAGTTGCTGCTTCATCCCTGAGCATTTGAATGAATAGCTGTTTAGGTACCCACTTATTATTTTGAAAACAGGACTGTTATTCTTGGCAAATTTGATTAGATCTGGCTTGTCTGAGCTCAATAGCTCTGGGTCTTCTGTGTTTCTGTCCATATGGCATTAGGTGCTGTGTAAATTTGCATGATTTTGCATGGATTGTCACAGATTTCTGGCCTGGTTGGATGCATGCTGGCTGCTGGTGCATATTTTTTCTTGTGTTACTTGTCATGCTATACTTGGTGAAGATACCCAGAATAAGTTGGCATTGATTTGGAGGAAAATACCAAAGGAAAGCATAACACAAATGAACTTAATTCCCTGCCTCAATGTGTAACAATCAAATCACCCACTAGACTTTTTGGTTAGAGTTTCAGCTACCTATGTCAATCAAGCATTATTTGATTATCTGGCTGTGTAGAGATACCTGGCCTTACAAGGTTGAATGTCTTCAGTATGAGCATGTTCAAAGGTTTATGTGTAATGTGTGATGTGCAATGGATATGTGCAAATAATCCACCAGGCACCAAGAGTTGATGTATCACTAATTCTCTGCTACTTGTTACTAGTCACTGCTAATTACTAGCTGGCTCATTCCAGCCATATTTGGCTACAACTGCTTTATTTCACTGTAAGTTAGTAAGTATGTAATGCTTGAATGATGCAATAAAGAGTGAAACGTAAGCAGACATCACAATCAACATTGTGAGTCCACATACACACATCGAAACTGAGCTTGTCATTTAAACCGTTGTCACAAAGATGACTCAATCTCACTTTGTCATCTCGATACGTCGCGGGAATGGTGACCTGAGCAAACATTACGGCGCGTCGGTGACGAGGTTCGTTTCGCGGAGGTGCGCGGTCGCCTCGCTATCGGAATTCCCGGACTGGTGTGACGTGATCGCCGATAAGAGCGGCGCCGAACCGCCGTCTGGCGCCGCCGATGCGGCCAGTAGAGACCGAACGCGGCACTCGTCAGCACAACGTCAAGTGGTGCACGCTATGTCCGAGAAGAATGTCTCCCACGGTAGCCGTGCCGCCCGCATGGCTCCGGAGAGACCAGCGCAGACGCAGCTTTCATCCGTGCATTACAACGCACCGCCGCCGGTGCGACCTGTATCGCTGCGACGCTGCCTACACGACCAGCGGCGCGATCCCGTGTCCGGCCTGGCTCTGGGACCGGCGTCTGCGCAGCTCTGCTTCCTTCTGCCGATCTACGACCTGGAGCTGAACGGGCCGCGCAACTCGAGTGATCTGCAAAAAGGGCTGGACGCACGACTCCCGCCGGGGGGCAAGTACGCCTGCCACGTGACAGGATCGTCCATCGAGCGACTCTCCGTGCCCCCGTACACGGAGCGGGATGGCGGCTCGCAGCCGGCCCAGTACCGCGTGGCAGACGTGGATGTCATGTTAGAAATACGCCCGCTGTCGGTGGCGCTGCGCCCAGGCGACGGCGCGGCAATCTACATGGACGCGTCGCGCTCCAGCCACCGCGGCTACACCCGTGTTGTGGCGGAGCCGGCGGCGGCGCAGGCCAACCCCATCTTTTGCCGCCCAGTGGGTGACGACGGCGGACCAGAGATATATCTATCAATCGATACAGTAAACGATGCACTGACTGCGCTCACAACGCTCTTTATCCCGACAGCAACTGTCCATCGGCAAGGTCCTTCGGTGAACGTGCAACAACCGGGTGATATCCACCACCATGGACCGCTTGCCTACATCAATGACATGGACATTGTGCCGGCGCTGCCGTTGACAGAGCGCCCGCCTGAGTTTACCGACTGGCTGAAGCGCGTGCGCGGCCGACAGTGGCCGCCGGAGGAGCTGCAGCAGGAGATGGAGCGCGACGCGCGGTGTTTCCTGGTGGGTGCCGGTCACGCCAGCAGCTCCCGGCGCGATCTTGAATGGCGTCTGTCTTTTTCTGAGCCCGAGCGGCGGCTGGCGCTCAGCCTGACCCCGCAGCAGCGCAAGGTGTACGTGCTCATCAAGATGATGCAAAAGTGCTACCTGCAGGAGCCCAAAGTGCTGGTCACGTATCACATCAAGACACTCATGTTTTGGGAGCTGGAGGAGTGCAGCAACACCGACTGGGTTGAGGAGGAGCTTTTCGAGCACGTCCTGGCCATGCTCGATCGCATCGAGGCTTGCTTGGACCAACAGTACATCCCCAGTTACTTCATGCCGGACAACAACCTCATCAGCCACGCGGACGCCGGTGACGTGGCGACCGTGCTGGCCACTGTGCGGCAGATTCGTCGCCAGCCACTGCAGCATCTCTACGGCATCGACGACCGGTTCCGGTTCGACTTTTCATCGCCACGGCCGCTCTCCGAGCTGCACGAGCCGCTGCGTCGCCTCCTGCTCGACGGTGGCGGTGGTGGCGAGGAGGCCGCTGAAGCGCTCACCGTTTCGCTGATCGAACAGGCACAGGCAGACGTTCGACGTGGCCTGGGCGAGCAGCGCCGCTGCGCGAGGCTGCTCCAATCGGCGTGGGAAGCGCTGGCGGCGGCGGCACCGGAGGGTGCGCCCCACCCTGTGCATGACGACTGGCTGATGTTCGCCGCTGCTGCTGCCTTCGAGGCCATGGGCGCTGATGAGAGTGTGTGGGCGCTGCAGGCCCTGGAGGCTGTCTTCAGTGATCGGGACAGACCCGGCACGCTCACTCAGGTTCCGGTCGAGGCGGCAGAGGCGTTACGTCAGTCGCTGCTCCCTCAGTCGCGAGACGACACCGAAAAGAAAAGTACCGGTGAGTGTCAGCTGAGACTGAACGAGATAGTACGTTCGGGCCTGCTGGAGAAGCCGTCACCGGTTTCCACGGTGATTCATCTGCGTCTTGCCCAGCTGGAACTGCTGCGGGACCTCAAGCACAAACAACTTGAGAACATTCCCGATATGCCGCCGCTGATGGCATCCGCGATCAAGACCCAAATCGATCTCAGCAACATTGATATGACCTTCAAGTTCAAGCTCTCCTGTGGTGTCCCTGAACAAGAGGCTTTGGCTGACCTCATGCAGAAATTGATGGCGGTGACGGTGGGACTGCTTCGTGACGACGAAAAACGCTCAGTCTCTTCCAGCGTTCACTCTCTGGCGACAAAGACTGCACGGGAGCTGCTTCGGTCGGAAGACATGCCGGACAGCGTGGAGGACGCACTGCGGAACGACGGTGATTTGGCCGAGCAATGCCAGAAACTAGACGAACGTCTGAAACCGGCCGAGAAGAATCCGTCGCGGCTTCCATTCGACACCGATCCAAGGATGTTGAACTACATTCCGATGCACATGACCCACCTCTACCAGCTGGCATTCACCGGCGGTCTCAGTGAGTCTGAGCTCGATCACTACTACACGCCGTTCTTCAACATGATGGGCTTCTTCCTGAAACAGAAGCGGCTGCAGTATGCGTTCCGCACAGTGGGAATGCTTACATGTATCTGGACGACCGCTCCCGAATGGGAGCTGCATCGCGTGGTGTACAACGTGAACCGTGCGCCGCTGTACCTACAGCAGCTACCGGAGCCGGCGCGCGCTCTGCTGGGACTCACCTCTGGTCGCACCACCATCGGTGTGCTCTACCGATTCATCGACCTCATGCACCGCACCTTCGTCTTCGAAGGTATTCGTATCGACGACCTGCTGACGGGCCAGTTGCCGCATCAGCAGCTGGAGAAGATGGAGGCGACTATCGTGCAGACAGCGCCTCTGGTGGACGATGATGTGGAGCTCACCCAACTGGTGATGCGACTCTGCGTGCTCAAGGTGCTCGGACGTGACACGGACGGTGGTCTGGCGGACATCCTCGCCGTCAGTGAGGATGGTGTTGTGGAGACAATCGGAGAGATCTTGCGAGAGTGGCGCGTTGGCGAACAGCCGACGGAGACGGCGACACCAGGCTCTGAAGCAGCGAGATTATCCCCGGAGGCAGCTCCGTCAGTCACTGAGGAAGTGCCAACAATGACTGGGGAAGCAGCGCCACCAGCAACTGAGGCAGCATTCCCTTCAACTGCTGAAGGAGAAGCGCCACCAGTCGATGAGGAAGCGTCGCGGACCACTGATCCAGCAGCTCCAACTACTGATGGAGTGGTACCAACTACCGGTGCAGCAGGTTCAACCACTGAGAAAGTTTTGCCAGCTTCAAAGACAGCTGCACCAACCACTAGTGTAGCGGCACCAACCACTGGTGCATCGGTACCACCTACTGATGCAACAGCTATAGGTGCTGATAAAGTTGCACCAGCTTCTGAGACAGCGGCGCCAATCATCGAGGGAACGTCAGCAGCCGAGGCGGGAGCTCGGGGAATTCAGGCAGCGAGATCCGCTGAATCAGCTGAGGCAGTCACTGAGACAAAAACTGGAGCGGCAAACGAGTCGGGAGGAGCTGAAGCATCAAACACACAGAAGAACCGGAAACGAGGAAAGCGGCCCCGCTGTGTGATATCGTAGAGTGTATAGAACCAGGGGTGGAGCAATATGTCGAGTTGGGGTTGCACGGGCGCAGCAAAGCCGCCGCCGCCCTGGCGGTGACCTTGACATCCGCTGTCTGGTGCGGCTCCAAAGCCAAGCCGGCGCAGCCGGCGTGGAATTGGGAAGACTCGTGCTACCCCAACTCGGCAAATTGTCCACCCCTGTATAGAACTGCAGAGAAAAGCTCTTCATTAGAATTGATTTTAGGGTTAGACAATCATCTCTCATCAGCTGGGCCATAGACAACTTCGCAAAAGTCTTTTACTCCGGTCCGCTGAGCCATTGTTCGAGTGGGTATGTCTATTATAGTTGTTCAGTTGCGGAGCTGGCCATGAGTTCATGCGGCATGTTTTCAGCTATTTTCCCAGTACTTACGCACGCTCATGTGACCTGAAAAAAGAGGACTGTTTGCTTTGGTTATCGGTATCGGCCGCCGGTCGAGTCTGAGCGGCATTGGGCATTTACCTACGCGGTACGTTTGTGTGCTGTTCTGTGTACAATAGTGATGTCATTCCTTCTGGGTCACTTGATTTTGACGTCACTGATAAGTCATCACTGCCCAATGGCTGCCTGATAAGGTGTGAATAAATACATGGTATGCTTTTAAATAATGTTTTGCTTTCCGTCCTCCTTGCCCTAGTGTGGATTCTACAGTTTTGTTTCGGTTTTACGTGTACAAAATTCTTATTTTCAAAATATTTATCCAAACATATTGGTGGATACCTGGTACAGATATTTTATTGAGAGCAATTATGTCTGTAGTTTGGTCTCCTATATGATCCAAATAATTTTAAGACACATGAAGAGAGAGTCACTCGAAAGACCCTTTGGTGGCGCTTCCTTGATTTCGGGGATGGGGAGAGAGAAACAAATTGGAGACTGGTGGCTAGGTCAAATATCAGTAGTCTACCGGATAAAAGTGCTGCTCCGGGCATATGTACATCTTACATCGTTGACTCAGACATGTCCGGGTTAATGTCGTATATCGCTGATTCTGTCCTGTTCGAAACATTAATCTCTACGGGGGAGTCTACTTGTCGATCTACGCTAACTGGGTCATTAACCTCTACAAGGGGGGGGGGGCTATGTCTGTGTCGATCCTCGCTAACGCTGTCTGTTCTATTCCAGACTAAGTGATTAGCCACAACCGAACACAATGGCGAGTGTACAGAGTCTGCTGAGCCTGCCGGGAGAGCGCACCACTGGTCAGAGTGTGCGCACACAAAACGGTAAGCCACCGAGAACCGGCACAAGTTCCCCTGTCCCACAGAGTACCCAACCGCTTACTCTGCCCGCTGCTGTCTGAACGGTCCCAGGCTGCTTCATTATACAATATTGCCTGTATGTTAGGGGGAGTCTACTCCCAATGTTCAATCGAAATTATGTTCCCACCTATGTACGTATTGCAGTTACGTAAATGGCTGCGTTACCATACTCTTGCTCTGTTACTTCTGTGGCCGTGTCTCGTTGTCCGATTCCATTCCGTGCCTTCCCGTCCCTCCCCTCTCGTCCCGTCCCGTCCTATCTCGTCCCTCTCATTTCATCTTCCCACTTCTATCTCATCCTGTCTGTCCCATTCACTCCCATCTCATTCCTTTTGATCTGTCTCACTTCGTTCCACCCCATACATTCCTCTGATGTGTCTTACTCGCGGCAGTGATGGCCGCTCAGTCAATCGCCAACATCGTCAAATCATCGCTGGGCCCGGTCGGCCTGGATAAGATGCTAGTGGACGACATCGGTGACGTCACCATCACCAACGACGGCGCCACGATCCTGCAGCTGCTGGAGGTGGAGCACCCGGCCGCCAAGGTGCTGGTCGAGCTGGCCCAGCTGCAGGACGAGGAGGTCGGCGACGGCACGACCAGCGTGGTAAGAAAGGGCGGGGTAATGGAGGGAGAGGAAGGGAAGGGGAGGGGGCGCGCAGCGAGGGTGGTATGATGGGGAGAGGCTGGGGGGAGGTTATGGTATGTTATGGACTTAAGGGAGGGTGTTTATGAACATGGAACATGTTGACAGGGATGATAGGGGACATCGTAAGGTAGAATTTATATGGGTCTGCTGAAGGAGCTTTACTGCAGTGAGAAGCAAGAGAGGCTTGTTGCAGGGGAGAAGGACAGGTTGTATGGGTTAACGTTGTTTGACGTTATTGCGCTGTGTTTGACATACTTATCACCCAAGCTGAAATACGTGTACGTGACTATGTGGCGTGGTAGAGTACACAGAGCCTAATGTTATGTGATGATGTGTGACGCCAGGTGATTCTGGCCGCCGAGCTTCTGAAGAACGCCGACGAGCTGGTGCAGCAGAAGATTCACCCGACGTCGGTCATCGCCGGCTACAGGCTCGCCTGCAAGTACGCACACAGCGGCCACGACGGCAGCTCACGTCTTATGTGACTTAACCGTGTGACTTCTCAGTGTGACTTACTCCGAGCTGCCCAGCAGCTGCTGAGCGATATGGGAGCGCCACCTGACGGCGCTTGTCCGCTTAGGTGGTCGGCAGGCGTTGTAAATTTATTCACGGTATTGAGTCACGTTTTGTATATGCTAATAACCATGGGCGCGGGAACCGGGGGGGGGGGGGGGCAGTGGGGGCAGCTTGCCCCCCCCCTCCCCCCAACTCTAGGGCCGTGGGGGCGGTGCCCCCACAACTTTAAGACGGAATATCGCACTTTTTTTGCAAATGTTTTATTTTTTTGTTGAAAAAGCCAAGGGATGAAAATTAAGTGGCCTAAAACCGTCGAGAAAACTAAATTTGGGGGTACCCTAGGTTGATTTCTATTATGGTGTGCCCCCCCCCCCCCCCCAGTCTGAAAGTAGTTCCCGCGCCCCTGCTAATAACTTATTGAAATGTGTGCTTGATCGCCAACATATTGAGTAGCTTATCACGGCGGCTAAAAATGTTGCTTTTAGCTCGTATTCGTAGTGCAGATTTCCTTAGATCGCAAAATCTGTCACGGCCGTTTGCTTTTCATCCTACCCTGCCGGTCACTTCTCCCCTTCGCTCCTGCCTGGCGTTCGCTAGCGATCCTATCCCCCGTTGGCGATGGCATCCCACCGCTCTATCGGCTAACCAGTGTTTCGGTCTCTCTCCACCTGCAGGGAGGCGTGTAAATACATCACCAGCCACCTGGCGATGCCCATCGCCTCACTGGACAGCCAGTGTATCGTCAACGCCGCGCAGACTTCCATGTCGAGCAAAATCATCGGCGCCGACTCTGAGTTCTTCTCCAAGATGGTGGTCGACGCCGCCCAGGCGATCAAGATCAGCGACGGCAAGGGCGGCCACCGGTACCCCATCAAGGCGGTGAACGTGCTGAAGGCCCACGGCAAGTCGGCGCGCGAGTCGGTACTGGTTCAGGGCTACGCGCTCAACTGTACAGTAGCGTCACAGGCCATGGTGAAACGTATTGCCAACGCCAAGATCGCGTGTCTGGACTTCTCGCTGCAAAAGACTAAGATGAAGATGGGTGTGCAGGTATGTGTCGGGGAGGGATATGCGACTTGGGAGCTTTGGGATCAGGGATGGCAACTGTGACGAAGCTGTGGGTCCAAATAGCTGAGAGAATGGCCAGGTGCTGCTAAATTATTTGAAACCCAGATTCCAGAAGCTTTTACCCGTACACGATTCGGAGAGCTGCACAACAAGTTGGATTCTTGGGTAAAATGCTTGTGTGGGGGAAGGGGAAGAGTGGAGGCTATACAGTAGCCATCAGAGTAGCCGCAGTAGCCTAGGGAACCATCTAAATTCCCTTAGGTCCGGCCATGTTCAACGGTGAACTTTGCATCGTTCGATGACCCTCTCTTTGCCTCTTCCCGGTCTGTCGTATCCCCTTCTTACCCTAACACGGTGGCACTATAGACTGATCCGCGTATCTGAACCACTGACCGATCTCGTGCGAACTATGAACCGATCGGGCGATCTGGACGGGCAGGTGCTGGTCGAAGATCCCGAGGAGCTGGAGCGGATCCGGCTGCGGGAGTCTGATATCACCAAGGAACGCATCCAGAAGATCATCGCTGCCGGCGCCAACGTCATTCTAACGACCGGAGGCATCGACGACCTCTGCCTGAAGGTCAGTGTTGGAAGAGGGATGGTCTATGTGTGGAATGGCCTATGTATGGGAAGGGAGAGTTGAAGCTAGGGTAGCGGATAGGGACAGTTTGTGTGGAGCTGGTGAACAGTGGATGATGATGTAGCTTAGCACAGTAGGGCGCCCTCTGTGCTTGTCCGAAGTTTGTGTTCAGCGTTAGTCTCGACGCGCTGGAGCAAGTTGTAGTAGTTTTGCTGTCTATGTAGCTAATGCCACCATCAGTCGCAGTATTCTGACTTCGGCCTTTTGCTGTTGTATCCAATTGGCCAATAGTTAGCGGGTCGGTCAGTTCCCAGTGGGTCAGATAGCTGGCCAGTGCCGCAGGCTGAGGAGTAAAGTCTCTTCATTCACTCTGTACGCCGCGCGTTTCCCCAGTATTTCGTGGAGGCCGGCGCGATGGCGGTACGTCGCTGCAAGAAGCAGGATCTCAAACGGATCGCCAAGGCAACCGGCGCGCAGTTCGTCACATCCCTCGCCAACATGGAAGGTAAGGACTGATCACTCCTGATACCTGACGCCCTGAGGCACTGTTGCCCTGATCCCCGGCGCCCTAACACCCCTTTGTGCTATAACCTCGACAGAAGGTTTGTCGCGCGAGTCGTGACCAGCTCCAAACCAGGCTTTTCCAGTACATTATTGTGAAGTCAATCATGTGTCATGCCTGTGAACTTTCAGTTTGTGTTCCATTAGACGCACGACTTCTGACGTGTAACATGAAGCTTAATGGATGTAGCAAGCGCTAATTCATTACGATTTCACGATGCACGAGCTAATTGAAACCATAGAGCCATACGTGGAGTAGCTTTTCGTAGAGGTCCTTCATTACGTGTGTGGAGCCTTATGCTTGCTGTCATTTCGGCATGTCCTGAATTAAAGCCTGACACATTGTCCAATTAAATTACCCTCCATTTATCCAAGAAATGCCGGTCGTAGCCTGGGTAGCAGCTGTTGTTAGCATTTTGTTTCCGTGCTCACTGAAACGTGTTGTGACGTCTTGTCTAGTGTCTAACACGTTCCAATGGCGACGTCGGTCGGGTGACGCTGTTGATTCGGTTACTTTGGCGCCAATGACAACTGCAACCCAGGTGCCTGTAAAACCCGGCATCGTTATCACCAGCCTTGGTCGCCTGTTACTTCGTCATGGGTCCTTTGTCTGATCTTTCTTTACCTTCTGATCTTTCCCAAGCATGTGGTGTCTCCTCTAACCAATTTAACTCGTGGCCCCTCCATCGGTGTAACCTGACATCCCCTCCCCAATCACATTCACGCTCCCGCCAACCCTGCCCACCATCTCCTCAGCGGAATTAGGTACCCCTAATCTTCCTAGCCAGAACCATCATCCCACCAGTGTGTGGCCCCTTATTTCACTTGGCGGACCCCTCATGGCTCATCTCCCCTATCGATCACCTTATCTGATATCTTCCCATTAAGTTGAACTCATTTTCCCAGTGAGACCCATAACCTTTCTCTTCGAGCCCCTCATTTCCCTAGTGGAACCCTCATCTTCCCAGACTGACCCCTACCTCTCCTGGTTGACTCCTCTTTTCCCCAGTCGGACCCCTCTACCTCCCTAGTTGAATTCCTCCTTTTCTTCAGCCGCCCTAATTACCTCACTAGCGACCGGATCTGTCTCCCTTCCCAGACCTTTCTGCCCAGACCCCGGTTGGACTCCTTAGTCCTTATCTCCCCAATCCGTCTTTTTATCTCCCTCAGTACAATCTTTCCCTTTGTTTTATCATTCCTCTCGGAACCCTCACCATTCCCAGTTTCACTTCCCCTGGATTCTCCTCAGGCGAGGAGAGTTTCGAGGCGTCTGCGCTCGGTGACGCCACAGAGGTAGTACAGGAGCGCATCTCTGACGACGAGCTCATCCTCATCAAGGGGTGAGTACCGATTACCCTCCCGTGGCGGCTGCTGGTGCTGTTTTCACGGTCCCCGCCGGCTGACTGGCGCTTATATTGACCACTCTGACTGACACTCGGGCGCGGGTAGACCGCGGCCGGTTGTCAGATACTCAATAACACACAAATACAAACACAGGCGGACGTGGGCTCGCCCGCAGATGCTGGCAGGGATACACTGCGCCCGCCGGACCCGGACGCTGTCACTCACACTTCACACTCGCGCGGCGGCCGGGCGCGGACGAGGTACGCTCGGGCACGCCGCCCTCTCGGCCTGTCTGTCTGTCTGTCTGCGCGACACCTCATTACGAGTCCGTCTCGGAGGCCGCTGTGACAATACCCTGCTCGGTTGGCCCTGCACACGGTGGCCGCTACCGCCACCGGCCACTCGCCAGTGTTTGTGCGCACCGCTCGGTTCGCCACTCGCCATTGCACGATTGTATCTCCCGCGCAGCGTTTGACTGGCTGGCTGTGGTGGCTGGCTGATTGCGGTGGCGGTGGTGGTGTCGATCGTCGGCGTCGGCGGCGACGGCGGCTCACTTGCCAAGCCCGCCGACCGTCTGTCGACACCGTCCCAGCGCGTCCAGCCGCTGTCCCTATAGAAAGTAGGGGAGGGGCGTCAGTTAAGACTGGTCCGTCTAGTCCTGGGAATGATAGGATGGAAGAGTGTGAGAATCACCAAAGAAGACAATGGGTCTGTTCCAGTCGCACTTCCTAACACCTCTTAAGTCCTCCAAGATTGCTTCCCTGTTCCAGTGGCAGTTCTAGCCCCTACAAAGCCAATGAGGGCCCTGCTCCAACCTCCTCTATCTTGCTCTTTGAGGAGTTTAGAAGTGTTAGGAATTGCGACTGGAACAGACCCAATCTGTCCCGGTAGCTAGCTGACCCATTTGCTGCTCGGCGACCGTCACACTTGACGTGTCCGCCTGCTATCGTCGGCTACCTGGTTTAAACCCGGGACCAGTGCAAACATAGCGCAGAATGACGCGATTCCCCTTCACTTTCGCACACGGTTCGGAACCGTGGGAGCCTTGGATGCGCATCGCTGCGGGTGAAAAACGACCACAGAATACAGGTCTACACTTTGGTCATCTGCTATCGATTTGAGTTGGGGTCTTAGAGTGGGTGCTTAAGCCCCGGTCCCACTAGGCGATGCGACCACTTACGACCGCCCACGATCGGTGATCGGCAAAAGGTTGTCGCAATTCTTCAAGAGCTCGTACGATTGGATGTTGATATGAACGACTTGTCTTCAGACGTCGCGAGGTCATTTTGGTCGCCAAGAGGTTTTTGATGATGCACTAAAAACCTCCTGGCGACCGATTTGGTCGCAAAGAGTTCGCGAGAAACCGCAACAAGTATTTCATTGTTCGCTAGTAGGAGGGCGAGTATCGCACGACAGGTTTCGGTGGTCGCGTGCAGTCGGGAGCGGTCGGCGGTCGTATGCAAGTCACCGATAATCGCACGACGTTCTTCCCAACATCAGCAACCAGTCGCGAGACCACCAAGGTTCGATCGCCGAGCAATCACACGATGGTGGCCGATTGCACGGCACTAGTCGGTAATCAGTCGACGACAGCGGTACGGACATCTCAGATCTCATACCGACCCTTATCACACGGCTGCGAACATAGTGCTCTCACTTTGAGATCAGCCGTAGACGATGAAGGAGATACGTAAAAAATCGTCCATTTCCAGTAGATTTTCAAATAAAAACAGCGCAAGAAGAAATAAGAAATGATGCACCGACTACTATATAGTGCCTCTCACGAGTCGGAGGTGGGATCCGACCCAAAAATACCGACCATTCCAGGCGGCCCAGCTCCAGAACATGAGGGACACGACACGGAATGTGACCAAGAAAACGAAAATTGCTGAACAGTTGACTCTGGAAAAGAACGAGATCTTAACCATCGCCGGACACATCTTCTACGCGCCGGCCGAGAGGGGGGGGGGGGCGGGTACGACCCCCTCCCCGTTTCGCCTCTGATGGAGCTAGCGCGTCTCAGGAAAAACAAGCGTGTGCGCCGTTACGAGACACAGTTATTGACACCCGATTTTAAGGTCTTAGGTCAACCGGTGACCTCTTACGTCAGGTCAAGTGCCATAAGTTATGGGTTCAGTTTTTGATGAATAGCTTGGCTAAAAGAGGCCGCAAAGCCGCGATTTTGACATCATCGTGTTCGCCTTGTTGAGACTTGTCGAATCGAATGATATACTTTTTGTTGGGGTTGAACTCAGGTCACGGTCAGGCCAGGGCTTACAGGTCACGAAGTTTGTCGAATGAGATCATGTCGCATATCTTTTAATTTGGCAGGTCTTCTTAAGTCTAATGGTGGCTCTCCCGAGTCCCGACTCGCTAGTTCAATTGGATCGGGAGTTATTGACGAAAAACTGATATGACCCTAGTGACGTCATTAATGACGCCATGCAAGGTCAACAATGCAAAAGTGACGCATTAAACTTGCAAAGAGTGCATGAAATCACGATTCGATATGCTTGGGGTTGGGATAGCTTAAGATCTTTCCCGGCGTCAAAATAGCAGTTATTATTTTCCCCCATTGACTTGAAATGGTGAAGTCACGTAACCGACCTTTCGTCATGTGACCTTTGGGAAAAATCTGAGATATACAAGTTGTGAGACCTCTACTACGTCCTGTAAGTTTAATCTCCTTGTGAAAGCTCCTCTGGCACTGAGAGCGTTGCGAAGTTGCGATTTCTGTAGATCGTGCAGAGGTTCACTTCTGACGCCATAGGTCTGACCTGACCTGACCCGAAAATGTGGCTGGTGTCAAAATATAACCAACCGATTTCCAAAATTCGAATGGCATTCGATTCCCTCAACGTGATCTACATTTTGAAGAGAGAAAGTCCCAAAAACGCAAATAGGGGGCGGTAGGGAGGGGATAGAAACTACACATTTCAGATGCTTTTTCAACTCCTCACCACGGCCATGTTTTTCAACCAATTTTGACGCAACTACTGCCGATCGATGCAGGATGAATAATAATTTGACATGTATTACAAAAATAAGCATTTCGAAAATTCATAGCCGGATTCCTTCAGGTTATGAAATTTGGAGGCACATGAAATACATTATCAGTCGGATGTTTTGTTGGTGCTGTCACCAAAACGGACTGGCAAATTAATAATCTCATTATGATACAAAAACGTATGATCAAATGACTAAAATTAGATTGAATATTCATAGGCGGCATCAGGGCACCGAAGGTGGAAGGTGACATTGACCTTCTCTCCTTTTTCCTGGAACCGCCTACGATCCGTTTCTAGTTCACTTCTAAAGCTGTTATACCTACAAATAATGTTGATATACCTACATAATGAATAATTACAGTTATAATGCATCAGCATTGTGATCTTTAACTAAATGACTCGCTTCACGAATAGGACCTCCCGATTCCCCATGCCCTGGAACCGCCCCTGATAAAGATATCAACTTAAAATTTCCAGGAAAAGTGCCCAGCTTAGTTTTAAGAAAAGTCAGAAAATTTCGGCATCCTAGCTCCAGCCGTTTCGAAGATATTTTCGAAAAGCCTCAGGGATGGATGTAAACAACCCCCCCTTGCCACTAATATGGTTAGCGGAACATCCGCTCTTTACCAATCGTGCGGCAATCGGCGATAGGTCTTGAACAGATCTTCAATCGTCGGCGGCCAGTCGTTACCTATTGCATGACGTACTCACGGCTGTCACCGAGTTTCGCCCGTCATTCGTACGACTCATGCCCCAATTTTTTCTTGGTTCGGCAAACTTCGTACGATGGTCTGCCACCGCTTGTGCGATTAGTCGTACGATGATTGCCGACCCTTTATATATGTGACCGTAATTACGATGGATCTGCAGCATTCGGTGATGGTCGGCGGTGGTCGGCAATGATTTGGGTCGTAGGCGGTCGTAAGTGGTCGCAACGCCTAGTGGGACCGGGGCTTACTTAACTTCTTTATTGAGTGAAAACTAGCGGTTTCTGTCCACTTCCCGTGCACAGTAAAGATGTCAGACGCCGGATAGGTCAGCGTTGGATCGAGGACCGTTCATGGCTGGCGCTCGAGGCGGACACTTACCGCTGGACATTTGGGCGCGTTCGCTGGCGGTACGGGACTGCGGGCCGACCGTGAGCCGGAGCCGGGCAGTGCTCTGAAACAGACGCAATAACAAAGCCCGGTCAGTTGTGCAGGTGTGCGCCAGAACGCCTGTCTCAACACCAGTCACCGCTCGTCGCCGCGTCCCTGACACGAAACCGCCTGTGAAACGCTCCCGTGTGAACAGCCTGCAGGTGAAAAACGGAAAGTGCGCGCGGCGCTCGGCTCCGGTGACGTGGCCGACCGGAGGCGACCGCTAATGACGCGGTTGTCCGCGACATGTGGCGACCGGCCGCCGGCTGACTAAAGAGCGCTACGGTGACAGCAGCGCGTGCGTGACGGGCCTGGGGAGAAGATGCGTGTGATTGATGTGTGGGATCGCCGACACGGTACTCACTTGTCGCGACATTTGAAGTTGGGCCCGCTGCGCGCGCCCGGTTTACACGTGTTGAGCAGCGGCACCTCGGCGAAGATCTGTCTCCGGAAGCGCCGTCGCCGCCGGCCCGCCTGGCCGGAGCGCTCGAACTTGGCCAGCTGCTCGGCGCTGACGCGCTCACTGTCGACAAACGTCACCTGGTCGACGTCTAGCCGCGACCACGGAGCGAACTGCTGCGGCGGCGGCCGGCGCCGGCGCAGGCCCGGCCGCTGCTGGCGGCGCCGGCGCTGCCACAGCCAGCGGCCGCGCGCCGCTCCCGTGCGGCGCGCGTACTGCACGCGGCCCTGGCCCGGCGGCGGCAGGTATGTGTCCTGCAGAGCGGGCACGGTGGGTGCCGGAGCCGTGGTGGTGGGGGTGTGCGCGCTGTGCCGGCCGCCAATATCCAGCTCCTCGGACGGGTAACACTTGGCCTCGAGCCGCGTGGTGTCGAAACCCAGCACAAACCGGTAGTCGGTGCCGCAGGACTGAAACCGGGGAGCGGCGGGTCGTCAGAGGAGGGCTGCTGCCGCTCCCGTACACGGCGAGTGACACTGCAAAACGATGATGAGCTCTATCGGAATTAAGCGCTTCAAGGACTACGGAAGCGCTGTTTGGTCATGTTTGGTCATATCTGCGAATGCCTGCTTAGTCCCTGTTCAGTTAGCTCCCCAAAACCAGTCTAACTAGTCTGCTCTGTCCCGTCTAGTCGGTATAGCGGTTAAAGGACGGTCTCGGTGCACGTTCAAGAGCGCCCTTCCCCACCCCGATCATACTCACATCTCCGAAGTTCTTACACCAGCCCTGGAAGGGCACTGGCCTCTCTTTAGGGCAAACGGCCGGCTGGCACTCGAGTTTGAAGGCGGCGTTGAAGCGTAGCTGCTGTCGGTACGGACAGCCGACGGTGCTGTAGAGCGGCCGACACTCGCCGGCCGTGTCCACGTACTCGCCGTCGGCACAGCCGCAGCGTGGCTCACCGAACGCCGTGACGTACACGCGACGGTTGTCTGTCGGCACCGGCAGGCGGCGGTCACACAAGACACAGTAGCTGATTTTAGTCAGACAGTTCTTTGGAATCTGTGACATCGGGCAGTCATCGGTATTCTCCACAGTGAGCAACTCATTTGCGCCAGTGTGACATGTGGCGAACTGGCGACGGAACTGTTTTTGAGCATGGAAGTGTGTGTGGTTGCTATTGCTCTGTCGCTGGTAGCAGCATGTGACACAGACGTTGGGCAGCGACGTACCTGGACAGAGTCCCTCCTCCTGTAGATCGTGGCACAGGCCGTCCCGCTCGACGAAGGCGAAGCCGGACGGACAGAGTCTGGGCGCGCACTCTCCCTGAGGAAAGAGCGGCGTCGAAACGGTCAGAGCCCAGAGGAACGAAGTAACGTCGAGACGATAGGTAGAGGGGCGGAGGGCGGACGCCAGTGTCAGAGGTCGACTCATACTGACAGAGGCGAACGTGACCAAAGTTCAACTTGTGTGATTGGTCGGTCATTAGCTGTCATCATTAGTGGTGTAAATTACTGTGCCACTCAAATTAACACGTATTTCAACTGGAGGTATATGCTCGCCTAGTTGACGCTAATTCGCTTTTAAGATTTAAATTATGACAAGGAAGGGCGAAGGCAGTCAAAGGGACCGACAGCATTACTGTCACCTAGTGATGCCACATTTCCTTCACCACTCCTGATCTCTCCGCAGTGTGTACTACACCTGGCACCCGTACACCCATAAGCTATCACACGTCCCATGCCTCACCACCGCGCGTCGAACCACTCACCATGCGTGTGTACTTGTTGACGACCACCCACTGGCCTTCCGGACAACAGCCCTGCTGTAGTATCGGCTGACATGGCTCGGACGCGATGTACCAACGGTTCGTCGACCGTAGGCGGACCTCGTCTCGCGCACACCCGTCGTCGGGCAGGTCGTCCCCTGTGGCAGACCGGTCAGGTCAGATCAGGGGCTATCAGGTCAGAGGTCAAGAGGCGTTATGTGACGTCACCTGCGAGTGAAGTGTGTGAGTAGCACTGGTCCTCTCAAACGAGCTTTCAACACCGACAGCCATCTGCGGAAGTTTGCCGATGATTTACGCGGCAATTAAGCTCCTCAGTAGTACTGTCGATACCGCAGGATTTGAGGATAATCCTCTTAACGCGTGTCTAAATCAGTATCTGTGGAACGCACGCTCAATCTAATCATCTCTGCCGTACGTGGCGTGTCAATAGACTCCACATCGCCTATCATTATGCAACTCGTCGTCTGGGCGACGGTACAAATTGGCTCAATGGACGCTAAGCCGCCGCCGGTCGGTCGGCTGCAGGACTGACACGGTGGCGTAACTGACCGGGCGTGTGGCTCGCGCTGGGGGCGACACGCTCGATCGGACTGTGGCGGAAACTTTCACCGGAATCTGCTGCAGTGCATCGCTCCTCGGCGGGGGTGCCGCGGCGTCACCGAGCGTTAGAGATGAGCTGCGTGGTCGCGCAAGGAATGATGCATGGAGACGGGGCGATTGGGATTGGTGACCGCGCAGGGGTAGGGGTTGGGTTGAGATGGGATGAGAGCGGGAACGAGTCAAAGCCCCGGGGAGAGGTCGATGCCCCATTTAATGCCTCAATGTCGATGCCGGTGATTCTACGCATGACCTTGGCGGGACCAGCTGTGAACTCGCTGTGCAGCGGCGTCGATGGGTGCCATGCCTGCTCTCCTCTCCCTGTCACATCTACAACCGGCGTCTTCCCAATACCGAGCTACCCCAATCAGCACCATTCACCTACCGGGAACCGGGAACCGGACGCCGGACCCGGGTCCGGACGGCGGCGCCGCCCCGACCGGACCGGGCCCGCTCATCAGAAGAAACCTCGTCAGAATTCACGTGCCATCGCGTCCGGGCGCCGGCGAGATGGAAAGCAACAGTTAGTGTGCGGCTAATGAGAGGTATCGGGCCGGCGGCGCGGCGGCGCGCGGCCTATCGACAGCGGCGGGTGCGGCCTGTCGTCACCCGTGTCAGCGGGAACCGGTGTGGAATCACCATACGGGCAGGGAGAGTGAGGGGAAGTAGAGAGAGAAGTAGGGAGCCGGCAACGTCGACTGTCGCGCCGGGATGGAAACCAGTATAACGCCTTTTGGGGCGACTAACGGAGCGAGCGAGAGGGTGGGCCTTGCACGTGCGAAATTGCGAGGGGGTACCTCCAACTGACTTGTGCACGGCACCCTACTAACTGGTCTCTAGCGATGTGCCAAATTTGGGCACAATCGGTCCAGCCGTTCTCGAGATCTGGAAGCGGCACCCTGCACGTGCGCACGTGCAAAATGGGTCCCAACTGACTTGTGCACGGCACCCTACTAACCGGTCCCTAACTGTGTACCAAATTTGAGCGCAATCGGTCGAGCCGTTCTCGAGATCTGGAAACGACCCCTGCACGTGCGCACGTGCAGCAGCGCCCCAACTCTGGCACATGTATATGCAGTGCCTAGTGGGTGCCTACCTACATGCCAACTTTCAGCGCAATCGGCCAAGTAGTTACCGAGATATTGCAACAATTACAAAAGTGACACCTCTTCGTTTTGCACGTGGCACGTGCATAAGGGGTCACCCACATGCATCGGGAATAGTCCAATACTTGGTAGAAGGAATGAAGCTACCCTACAAAAATTACCGCGTGTAAATCGGTCAAGTGGTTGCTGAGATATAAGCCTCGCAAAAGCGTGACCACGGCCGGCCGGCCGGCCGGCCGGCCGCTCATACTCAGAAATTTCCGTTAATCTAAGGAAAGACTACGCTCGCTTCGCTCGCTCCGTAATTAAAAAGGCTTGGAGGCGGAGGCGAAGTTGTGTGTCGGTGGAGTTCTGCAGTGAGCGCGGCGGTAGTAACCCTGGATGACCTCAGTGACCCGGCACTGACCCTTGGTGGCCGACACTGACCTCGGTGGTAGTTATCGCATGGCGCGTGCTGCGGGGTTCATCGGGTCACTATCAGCAGCAGGTTGCGGACTGGTGCGATGGGCGCGCTTTTATCACCCAGCGCAGATCTATGAATAGCTACAGGTGCGAGCGGGATATGACGTAGGCATCACCGACGGTGCGGCTGGCCAATACACATCTCAGACGCCTTTTTTATACGAGGAGTCAGGGCTTCTTCTCGGGTCGACGGACTACCGCCGTCCGAGTTACTATGATTCACGGCCGACGCTCGTCGTCGGTGGCAGCCCACCTCGTCTACCCTCGGGCACGGCCGAGGCCACTGACGGCTTCTGGTCGAGCTCTTGGACCGACCGGCCGGTGTCCACATGCCCTGAGACTGTGGCGACGGACGGCGAAAGTGACGGCCGCCGGCGGGGACACAGCGCGCCGCACGCGACGACCGTGGGCGCGGTCGTCGGCAGCGTCACCGGTCCGACGCCGCCGGCGCGGGGATGCTCGCCTGACGAACGTCGCGGCCGATTACAGGTCATTTGGACGGTGAAACCGACCGGGCGCTGTGTGTTGTTTGTGTGCTCTGGCGTAATTTTTGGACGCCGCGCTGGTACACACGTAGCTGCCCCGATTCACGCTATCGTGACAGCACGCTGAATTGCGGACTCACCATATCCGCCAAACAGACCACTCGGTCACCGCCGGAGAGCGCGGTGATTAAGGCCTCACAGGGGTATGAATGGGTCAACCGTGGTAAGGATGCAATGCCACGCTTTTCGACTTCTAAACATTTCTTTTCCATCCATCCTTGCCAACCATTCCGGAGCGTCCGGGCGGTCAGGCCGCCACACCTGACACCACTGACAACTTTCGGGTGTGGTTTAGGGATTGGGCGATCTCGGTCCTTCGACCGGTGGCGCAGGGTCGAGATCAGTGTCGAAAGGAGTCGTTGGTCTCGTTTTGGTCATAAAATGATTCGCTGAAAGACTTCCCTTTTTGGCAAATTTAATGGTGTTCTGAGACGCGGAGATATTCTATTTCGATACGCGTATTTGGACATAACTGGACACTTTCGGATCAATCTCTGCGAGTGGTTTGTGGTTTGGGTCTCCTTTGATGGTCACTGCTGCATTCGCCAGTTGGTGAGGTCTTTCACTTCAGTGTGTTCTGGCAGCCAGTAATCTCTGATTGACCCGGAACCCGTAAAATTTCCCCCGAGCTATGCGTTACGTAAAAAGTAGTCGTTCTAAGCCGGCGCTGATGCGCACAAATCCACAGATGGACGTTCCGTTCACTGATATTACTGCACGTAACCGGCCAGAGATCCTAAGATGGTTCTTCCTTAGGTTGTGCAATGACTTTCGTCAACCCGTTATCGGTATGTTTGTAGCACCACTGCTGAGTAGGCTATTCGAGGAAACTATTTCGTTTATAGTATCAGCTTCCGTATTTGCAACTCGGTCCCCAGAAAAGGTCAGTGAATATTAATGTTGGCCGAATTCATTTATAGGAGCATGCCTCCATATTTATCCGATTCCCTGAAAGGTCAATAGAATGTTGATAAAGAGAAATCACACGAGGCCTCACGTATCCCGACAGTTCCGCGGTGAACCGTCTGTTTGTAACTATGTTGACCGGTGTCCCCACCGGTGTATGTGGAAAGCGATCTGCAGGGGCGGCTGTGCTCGGGCCGGGGCCGTTGCCGAGGGTGCGGCTCTCCCCGTCTGTGGCACGTGCGCCCCCCCCCCCCCCCGCCGCGTCACTGGCGGGGACTCGGACCACGCCCGGCGCCGCACTGCCGTCTGTTCCGGGTCTTGGGTGTGCGGTCAGGGTCTGTCGTGGGCCCCTCCCTGCAGGGACATCTAAAGTCGATCGGGGGCACCCGGCGCCACGCCGAGCCCCAATGTCTTGGTCTGAGGTGTGGCTCCCCCCCCCCCACACACCTGTACGGCGCCCTGTGCGGGTGAGGTTTCTGAAAGTGTCTGCATACCAGCCGGCCAAACATTGCACATTCGACCCGCACTGGTCAGCGCAAGGGCCCCGGATGGGAAAGGCGAGAATAAACTCAGGGGCGAGTACCCTTGCGAAGGCGGCAGAGATAAACACTCTGATGTTACTCACCGAGCACTGGGATGTCGTCTGGAATCAACGGCAGGCTCCGGTTGGCCGGCGTCCTGCCCATCGACCAGTTGATGGAGGTTCCTGAGCTGGAGCTCAGCTGCGCCTCCAGGAAGCCGGTGACGGGCACGCCATAGTCGAGCTGTAGTTTGGGTACCTCGCCACTGTCGCCTCCTTTGCTGCCGCTGCTGTCGCCGCTGCCGACTTCTTTGGCGTACGAGTAGCCGTTGCCGCCGGGCAGCACGTAGGCGCTGTACGAGTCGTTGGTGCTGGGTGGCGGTAGCGGCGCGTCGGTCGGTGCCTTGGCGGCCGAGTGCGGCGCCGAGTGGCCGGTAGACTGGAGCGGCCGCGGCGGCGCGCCGTGCACCACCGTCGAGTGATGGTGGACCTGGTGGCGCACCTGGGTGGGCGCACTCCATCCGAACGGCCCCACCACGGCCAGGTAGCCGTGTGGCGCCGGCCCGAGCGCCGGCGGTGGCGCGCCGTACCGGGTCGGCACGTAGACGGCCTGGTGCGCCACGTAGGCCGCTGCCGCGCCGCACACCAGCTGCGCGGCCAGCAGTAGCTGCGGCAGCGGGCTGGCCGCCGCTCTCCGCGCTGCGCTCATAGCTGGCCGCCGGTCTGAGGTGAGGCCATGCCTCGCGGCCGACCGCCGCTGCCGAGCCGTCACAGTCGCCAGCACGATGGTGCCTCTCCGGGCAGCCTCTTTACCGCCGTCGGCTCCGCGTCTGCGCGCCCCGGCCGCCCGCGGTGGGCCCGCTGGTGACGCCGTCGCTGCTGGTGCTGCTGGTGCCGATCTAGCGGTGATTGTGCGGGTGATGGAGTCCCTGGCGCTGGTGATGTCTGGTGACCGCAGTGGTTGCGCTGCCGATGGCCTCACACGCACGCTCCGCAGTCGTTTGATCTGCCGGAAAGAATGGAAGATCAGAATGGCATTGTGGAGCTGACCACGTCTGACCAGTCAGCGCACGGCTCAGCCGTTCTATGGGGATTATCCGGGCTATACCACAGGCACCGGTTTGCCGCGGTGGCTGCCGGTGGTCGGCTCTGTGTCATCGCTGGAGATACCGTCAGTCAGTAGACCGCGGCGGGACAGGTCGACTATATTCCCCCCGCGGGAAAGTCCCCTGACTGGAATTCAGCCTTGAATAATGAGCAGGTCATGGAATGGGCTGAAGGCCGTGCTGCGCTTTTGATATTCTGCTTCTCTTAGATGACACGACGGCCCGGAGCGGCCTCTGAGATTGAAATGTTACTATGGAAGGGGGCTGATCGCTGTCGAACGATCGAGGTTGCGGGGCTGCGCGGGACAGATACAGTGGAGGGGAGGGGGGAGGGCGCCCCTCCCGGACGCCGAGCCAGCCAGGGGCGGAGGCCTGCTGTGTCACGGTCGTGGACAAGGAAGTGTGCAGGGGAGGGGTCAGCCGCGCCCTGGCCTCGGGCTATCGTCCCCCGGCCACCGCCAGACCAAGGGCGAGACTGGTCACGGTGCCGGCCTTGGTGGCGGCCGCATTGTCGCGGGGTGCCGGCGGGCCGGCGACGGGGGCGCTGATTGTCCTCGGTATCGCCGTCGCGGCCACTCCTGCCCTCCTCACTGCACATTTTCCGAGCCTGAACGGCTACCGCCGCTGCTCCGAATCCGGCCCTCCCCACTACACGTTTTCCAAGACTGGACTCTGCTACCACCGCTGCCAGCGCCGGCAGTTCCGTTGCGTGCGCCGGATTCTGGCCGGACTGCTCTCCTGGCTCTCCGGGAGGCTGCCCGACTATCGCCATCTCAGCGACTGGGCAGTCGGGACCGCCCCATGGCGGCCGCACGCCACGCGGGCATGCAACGCGCCGCGCGGGCAGTGGACCGGGAGGGCAGGACGCAACAGAGACCGCTCTGTTGCGCTTCGCGCGGTGAGTCGGCAGAAAAGGAACTTCGGTCACACGAGACGGCGGTGGCAAGAGGTATGGCTGGCACGACGGTCTCCCATCGAAGAGACAAACCTGAGGGCCGTAAAGTTTCATGACAGGATGAGTGACGCACTTCAAAAAGAAACTAGGGGCGTTCCAGAAATACTTGTGAAATGTGAAGGACAACCCGCCGGTCGGCTGTACTATCTGCCTGGGATAGTTTTGGAGTGGACCGAGTCATTTAGCGTTTGTCAGCAACGCATAAGAGAAAAAAGAAGAACAGAGTTATAAGAGATGCGTAAGAGCAGTTCTGATTAACAGTGAAATGAAATCCCAACGTTCACTGGAAAAGGGTATCCTCAATCCTCATCCTAACATGGAACAGCAAGCATCCCTTTCGATGCATCCTCTTGGCGTTACTTTTTGTGGTTTCTGTCATGCAATGTTCATGCTGAAATAAACGTCTTACGCTCTCTATTTATTCAGCCATAAGCTGGTGTTAGCCGCGCCTTGTATTCGATTTATCTCGTGAGGGAGCTCTATCAGAGTTCTTTCGTATGCTATCCACGAAATGACGAAGCCAAAGTGTACCGTGCCTTGCCGTACCGTGCCATACCGTGCCTTGATCTTCACGGGTGCACGGGTCTTGGACTGTCATTATGGCTCAATCTGCCACCATCGGAGCTCCGAGTACAATGGGAGAAGCGCTACGTTCCGGATGATCTTGTGCGGATGGTTGCGATACCGGGTAGTGCGTGTCGAATGAATGACTCTGCTGGTTAGTGGTGCATCGATAGCATCACTGTATTCTGTGACTGGTGCAATCCGGTGTTCAAACTGCTGGCTCATGACTACTGAACTGACAGATGGCATATGTTCAATGTTGGTGCATGTCTAGCTACGTCAGTGATGATCTGGGGGAGATGTGGACACTTCTGCATTCTAAATAGACATGTTGCCATTTGAAAGGCGATGAGATGACAGGTTACGTCTTACTGCCGAACGGCTTTAGTGACTTGAACGTCAGGAGCAGAGCCTACAGCTGTAGGAAACTGTTTGAAAAGGAGCGTGTCCGCGCTCTGGGGCTGCGTTTCCACATGGGGAAAGCCGGGGCGGCGCGTGCTGGCCGGCCGCGTACTGGCGGCCCCACCGGACACGGCCGTATGGACGGGACGGGTCAATTTGCATGCTGGCGCGCTGAGAGAAACCGGTCAACAGCGCGGCCGCTGGGCGGATGCCGCTCAGTTGCGCCACCCATTGACGGCTCGGTCGGCCGGTGTCGCCTGGGGTGGGTGCTCGCACTACGGCCGGGCACGGCCCGCGGCGGTCCCCGGGGCAGGCAGACGCGGCAGTGCACCGGTGGCGTTTACCGATCGCGACCTGAGAGGCGTGGGGTCGGCGCCGTCGCTGCCGGTCTGGTGCCGCATCCCGCCGGACTGCCGCCGTGTCCGCGCTCCGCCTGCTGACGCCCGATCGAGCCGTTTTTCTGGGTCAGCTGGGACCGTTTTCCGGAATGTGGCAGTGAGACGCTCCGCTGCGCTTCACTCTCACTGCTGCCGCCACTGAGAAGCGACTGGTCTCTCCCATGTCCCGCGCCCCTGTCCGATGTCCTGTTGCGACTCTCTTTGTCTCGCTTCCTCGTCTTACCCCTGTCTCTCGCCCTGCCCTCTTTTCCTGTCCGTCACCCCTGCACCGTACTATCTCGCCGTTTCGTCCGCCCAGCACCCCTCCAGTTTCGACAGCAATAGTGTACCTACGTGGCGACATCCGTCCGCAGGAACACGTCTGTGTCGTGTTTGTAGACTCTGCTCGGCAGCTGGTCAATGTTGGGGCGCATGGACGGCGTGGTTTCTCCCTACACAAGTGCGAAGTATATTGCAAGTGCATTATTCATGGATATGTCCTTTGATTATGGGAATGAATAATTAAGCTGTATCGCTTTCGCTAGATGTGGTGTCAGTTTACATTTTAATGATCGGTTTGTTGCCACAACCGCACAAAACTCAGTTGGACCTTTTCGCTTTAGCCATTGTCTCAGAAGTTGCTGTTTGTTTTCATTGTTAGTACGTGTTCAACGAATACGTTTGTTCGTTGAACTCCAAATCCAAGAAGAAAACTATAACTCAATTTAATGCTGATCTTTTATATGAGACTGCGGTGCCTATTATGCTCGACTAGTGCACGCATTCAATATGATTTTCCTGGTGTTTCATTATTTGTGCTGTCTTTTCGGTCGCAGTATTTTGATAAAGCAATCGTGTACTTCACAGGAGCTTCAGAGCTTTCCTTACAAAGCCTATTCCTTACTAGCCTATTACTAAACATAGGTATATGTTTCTCATGTTCCTCATTTTACCAGTGTTTGTTGACAAAATAAGTTTTTTAACAACAATTGTTTGTATGCATAGCTTCTGTTTCATTGCATGTCCAATGTCCATTTTAGTTGCAACGCTGACATTTGTTATGTGCGTAGCCGAAGTCGTCGAAGCCGAAGTCGTGCAACGAAAAACACACTAAGCCCAGATCCCTATTTTTACTTTTTTCGATTTTTTTTTTGGTTATTTTAGACAATATTTTGCTTTATTGTATTATTTAATCATTTCCCATACCTGCTACATTGCATGATTAAATCGAGACATCCAGGCATTTTAATGGCACGTGCACTGTACCACACTTTTCAAAGTTTAATGCAGTGCTTTAATATTGCCAGCCGTGTGGTTCAAGGGGTGTGGTTCAACGCGTTGAACCACACGGCTGCTGACGTCACTATCAATTATAGTTGTGAGCTTTTTGGCAGGTATGGGAAACACCTTCCAGCCCTAAGGCCGGGAATTCATTAAATGTCACCTCGCTTTTTTAGCGAAAAGCACCTCTTGCCTAACGGCCCTCGGAGTTTTCGCTAAAAAACCTCGGTGACATTTATTGAATCATCCCGGCCCCGGGCAGGAATATATTTACCTAAAGTAAGCACGTTTTGTTCCTGCCTCAAACCCTTCAATGATCTCCATCGGCCTCCGTCATCCTAACTGACGTCTCGTGTCTGCTGTCCTACGTGTCCTTTGTCCGCTGTGGACGTTTGACGGCTCTGCCCGGCCGCCGTGCCGTCTGCCTCACCTGTGGCCGTGTGCTGAGGCTGCAGCGAGAGCTGGCTGCGTGCTGAGCTGAGCTGAGCTGGGTGCTGATCTGGGAGCTGAGCTGAGCTGAGCCGCGGCCTGGTACGCTCGCTCGGCGCGGCGGTCCACTGCCGACTGAAGAGCGCCGGTCGGTCGGCCGCCCTGCCGACGGCCGCCGCGCTGACGTCACGCGCAGTACGAGTGTCGGGTGCGCTGTTGCTGGTCTCCGGGGTGGGTCTGCCGGCTTCCGGCCACCCCCGTCCGGCTTCCGCGTGTCCGTGTCACCGGCCGTACCGCTGTCCGTCGTGAGGAGACGCCAGCGGCAGCTCACGGCGGACTCGCTCCGCTGCCGAGCTCCGGCGGGGGTCGGTGTCACGAGCGGGCCGGGCCGTGGTCGCCTCGTTTGTTGAACTGTCCGAGGCTGCCCCGTCCCGGCGGGTCCGTGGTGCGCCGTGTCCGCTCCCGACGGAGCCGCTCTGTCGTCCGGCCGTCGTCGCTCATGTCTGGCGGCCACGGACAGCTCTGTTGATGAAGTCTCGGCGCTGTTTATGTGGTGCAGCTCCGCTCAGCCGCCTGATGGCGTGTTTACGTACTGTTGGTATCGTGCACCCGACCGGAACGCCATGAGAGCACTCGCAACAGGCAACGGCGCCGCCCGTCCCTGGAAACGCCCGTAGCACCGGGAGGCTCCAGCTGAGATTATGCAGATGATAGTCTCGAAATTACCCACAACAGAGTGAGAAATGATGAGGCTGTCGGTAATTGTTTCACTTCAGTTATTTTAGGTTGATTGAATCTGCGTTATCCGTGGTATTCCTGTTGAAGGTTTTACTGCCAACCTAATACATTGTGCTTGACCACGCTACTGACAGCAGTATTAACTCGTCTCGGCAGCCTTTTGTATGCTGTTCAAGGAGTTCACGTATGTAAAACAGCGGCTCACGCTTCCTTATTCAACATTTCACGTGATAGTCTAAATAAGCGCAAGGCCAACAACAGCCATTGTTTGTAATGAGACGACACGGAATTAAACTGAACGACACATACGGGCGCTGCGATTCAACAATGGCTCCGAGCTTCATACTTGGATGGATACCGGTGCGTTGTTGACCAAATTTGCAGAGGGCCATACCACAGTGATGACTGGGTCACAATGTTTAACGCTTCTGACAAAACCGGTTGGCAGTGGTAACTGGTGAACGCTGGGTGGCACGGTCCAATGGACTTTTTCAGGCACCGCGATGTTACTATTTAGAATGGTGGGAGCGATTATCATACGATTATCCAGTATTGGGCCTGTATCGTGGAATGAAAATGACCGTCATTTACGTTCCGCTGTATAAAGTTACCTCGATGTGATGCCTCGTTCGCGGTGGAACCTATACTTATTCGAATTACCTAGCGGCTTTCAAAAAGGGAAACGCGTTTGTTCTCGCCAGTTTAAGACCCAGTGTCGGCATTGGTGGTGCTCATAAAACTTTCACTTTTCAACTGGGTTCGCTGTGCCCGTCAGTCTTCATACCCGTCTGCTGTCCGCAGTCCGCTGTCCGCCGTTTTTGCCAAAGCCCGGGGCATGTCCATCACTGCGTGACGATTTTTCACAACGGAGCGGTCCCTTTTTCGCAATACTGTGGACTGAGTCGCCCGGCACGATCGCGATCTATTGAAACGTGATTCAGAAGATGACTACCGTGGGATTGATTGACGAGACTTGGCGAGGGTTGGCTGAACTTTATGTGTCCGGGGTGTGCCTGTGATAGTAAGTTGGGACGGCGGACATTGCGCGGATTGGCGCTGTCGATAACGGTTTTTGTCTGTCCCTGAAGATGACGATCAACTTCTGCAGTAGGGACGTGACAGAAAGGCGGTGACTGCTGTGTGCACAGTGCACACGTTTCAACTGGCGGCGGACTCGTTGAAACTGCATTTCCATTTGCCCACTGCCTTGTAAGCGCTAAGTATTTCGAATGACTGTTCAGTGTTCAGTCACGAAGGTCTAGAAAACAGTGACCCGCCTGCGATATCACTTTGCTGTAGGTTAGTCCAGATGATTAACTTCGTGATATAATTATGCCGGCAGGGTGCTTGGCCTTTCCATTACCCTCCTGTGCGCGAAATGAAATTTGTGTGGCAAATAAGTTGAAAACTGGTTTGGGCTATTGATAAGACACCCTAAGTTAGGGTATGCGATGGTCTCATGCTGATGCATATTGCCACTGCTGTTGTCTCGGCAAATGCATTGATCGTCAATTTTATTGCCACATGCTCAATTTACAGTTGAAACACATGGTCACGTATTGGAACTGTGCTGCGACGATTTCCGTTGAATATGCTTTGTAATATTTGCAATAGCAACTTCCACTCTTGCTTCTTACTAGTCAACAGTGACGCACTGCAGCTAGTGGACGTGATTTGTGTGCAAAATGGTTTTTCACTTCTATTTTTAGGCGACATTTTCCCGCGGACATTTGTCCCAAAGCTATATCTGACCGCATAATTACTGTGCTACTAAACGGTTACGCCATTTGTCGTGTTGATAAACCCGCCTCATATTTATCCAGTTACGATGAGTGTTTGAAATTGTTGCTACCGCTTTTGGGACTGCATCAATGCTGTGGCAAATGATGAATAATCAGCAGCTTTTACCGGCAAGCTTGATGGGGGATTAAGTCGCGCTAGAGATGGCGCAATTTTATTCGAGGCGAATGATACGCGGCTGGCATTATTCATAAGCTGCGGTAAGCTAAGCTACCGTCTATGAGGAATTCGGATGTTTCGCTCCTTTGCTTTCTTTAGCTAACTTCCGCAACTTTCCTTTCGCGAACCCGGTCCATCACCATCGGGCGATTGGCGAGGTTTGTGTGTCGAGTTTATTAGCGAGGCCCCAGCGCTCCCTTGCGCGCAGGTGCCTAGCTGGATTGGTGTCCGTCGGTCCATTTTCTGGGTGTAATTTCCGCGTGCGCTGGCTCGTGCTGCGCTTGTGATGGATGCGTCAGGATACGGCGGGGGCGGCCTGACCTTCGGGTCACTGGTGCTGCTTCCTGCGCCGCCGCCGCCGCCGCCGCGGTGGTGGTCCCAGCCGCGAGACACGCGGCCGTGGCTGCGGCCCGCGGCATCGCGGCGGGACCTGCGCAGTGTGGGGTTAACAACTTAATCCGACACACGGTGCTCGGTTAACTTACTCGTGTTTTCTTTTCATCATCAAAATGCCGCACCCAGTGAACCAAAAGCATGCGCGAGTCTATTTCAGATCTCGGGGATGCTGCGGAAATTGACTGTTTCGTTTGGAAGGAAATGCTAACTATTCCCACTCTTCCTTTCTCTTGTTTTCATATTACAATTACGAAGTCCCGCACCCGCTGCATGCACGGTCCGCGCGTGGGCGGCGCCTCAGCAGCCCTGTGCGCCGACCTGTCCTGCGAACACAGACTCCACGGGACTGTCGACCCCCGGCGGCTGCGGTGGGTCCGACGGTGCCGGCGGCGCAGGGCGGGGCCGGCAGTCAAGGGCGGCAGCAGGTGTGGTTCGGGCCGCCCCCGCCGCCGCTGACCTCTACAGGGGCGTTCTCGTGCACGGCAGGAAGTCTTGTTAGTGCCTCCAGGACGGCTGACAGCCGGCCTCGGCGCATTCCGAACCCCGATGGAGACAGAGATGTCGGCGGGAGCTGCACTGTTGACTCGGCTTTGATTGATCTACCGAGGGCGGCGTCTCAAGGTCCTGTTCCCCACTGCTGGGGCGGATACCGTTCGTAAATGCAACGATAACAGCAGTGTTATAATAAAACGTTGGTGCTATGCATGCCACGGACCGATATAGCATCCATGCTGTTCGCTATACAGATTTTAACTTCTAGCTGCGGATGATGATTTGGTTCTCAGCGACCTTCCTGACCATTGGTGGGCTTAATGATATAACCTCAAATTAAGCATTTAGCCTTGGCAGTAACATACCTATCCTTTAAACATATCGGTGATCATACTATCCTTCCTCTTTTCGAACCTTTACCTACGCCAGGTAGTTGGCTTCGTTCAGAGTTCCAGCTATGACCTTTTCAAGGATGACGTCACCAGACGCAATTCATGCCTGAACACAGCTTATTAAGAATGCTTAATCATGATCGAATGGTAAATACAGGGCTGCCACTAAATGAAAAATACTATTTTACGCTCTACTTGTTAATCGGTCTTGTTCTCGGAGCAGTGAAGGTCGTCCTTGTATCCTAGATAATTTGTCTGCTCATGTCTCCCGCAAGCTGAAACTCCAGGAAGTCGCATTCCTCTGGGATGCTCGTTAAACCTTAACTAGCGCACTGGTACGTTGACAGTCCTTGCAAGCTTACTGTCTTTACAAATCTTGACTATTCATCGCGGTGCCCAAGAATGGTCGTTTTGCTAAGCCATTGGTATGAGACTAAGTGGCCGCTATTCCAGTTTGTTGCTAATGCATCGAAGGGATTAACGGAGCAGTTATCGAAATCCTGCGGCTGTTTTTGCATATGACGTATGACCTTGGTGATTAGAGCGCCTGGTGGCACAGTCGTTAGCGAAGCCCGTTTCCAGAGTGTAGTCCCAGGGCTCCGTCGGTGGAAAGTGGTTGCGCTGAGGGTACCCCTCGGCGCTCCGCCGTCTCCCTGGTTCGCTCGTGGGTGTCATTGTGTCGGTCTTGTATCGGTCTCGGCGTCAGCCAGCTCCACCACCGGACGATTTCACCCAATACGGGAGAACGGGCGCCAGTGCCGTTTGTTTCGGTGCGTTTCACCGATGCATCTTATGGCCACAGGTGCGATGGATTGTTCGCCGGTGCTGGAGGGGGGGGGGGGGGGGCGGTGGGGGCGGCGAGCCCGTCTCATGGTTCCGCGTGCTCCGTATGAATCGGTAATGAGCGGCGCCGGTCTGCCGATCGCTCTGATCCTGTATCGGTAATGGGTTTAATGGCCTGACCTCCGCGCCGGCCGGGCGGGGCGGCGCCGCTGACCTTGTTGCTAGATTGTCAGCGGTGACTGGCAGAAGGCGGCCGGGCTCTCCGGGCTCATGGCATTCCTGCCGGGACACGCCCACCCACCGGCGTCTGCAGAGCCGACCGGTCGGGAAATTCCTGCGGCGTGTACACCCCCGCCAGTAGTCACACGCCGGCCGCTGGGAACACCGTCTGTCGCACGAACCCCGCGCCGACGGCACAGACGGCAGCCCGCCCGGCGCCGCCGTCGCACGTTCCGACGGTTACGGGCGCATGTTCAAAGCAGTTCCTGCGTTCTTCAAATCTAAACATCATCATCCGACTATCAGTGACAATCCCTGTGAGCCGTCTGGGCCTGACCATTTACGTCTATACCTTGCTCTCTGCTTCAAAATAAAAACGTTGGCGTGGTATTTTATCTCGCGACTCTGTTTAGCCTTAGTGGGCGCCGTAGGGCCGTAAACCCATAACGTGACGCTACTAAACTAGAATAAGCATGTCGTCCAAGGCCGTGCAATTTATGTGTCTACCAGGTACTTAAGTTCAATGCCAGTATTCAGTGCAAGGTGCTCGTGCCTCCTTCGGTCGACATATCCTCTCTGCGGACTATCTGATCCCGGATCGACAGGCTCCGATCCTATCTCGGATGATTCAGGATCCACACCGCCGAATCTTGTCGGGAAAACGCGCACGATTGCACGAAGTTAAAGACGGGTTGGCGCCGGGTCAGGCGGGAGGGTTCGTTTCCTGCTTCCTCCGTGGCCGGCCTCCCCGACCCACGGTGAACGATGCCGCGATTGTGTCGGGCGTGGCCGCTGGGGCCGAGCGGTCCCGACACTAACCGAGTCATTCAGTCACGATCCGGCCATCAACCAGGACTTACGACTGCCGCGTCGCCTAATGCCTTCACGCTCTCGGCATTGTTGTCAAACATGTCCCCGGGCGCTGTGGGGCGACGGCCGCTGCCACTAGTACGGCCTTGGGGCTAATCTAGGAATTAGCAGACCGATGAACCGTGGCTGCTCTCTGCAACACCTGCCGCCCGGAAACCTGTCTGTCTGGGGAGCGTTCTTGCCGCTTAGTTTTGTGGTAGCCGTTTCTGTCAGTGCTGATCATGAGTGCGGGTTTGATGTGTGTGTGTCGGTATAAAGTCGCGCGTGTCGCGTGGTCCCACGGCCTTGCAACACGGCTGTTCTCTGAAGCGAGAGGCGGTCGTCCGTTGCCTCACCGCTGACTGACCATAGCTTTCACTGCGGCGCCGTGGACACACGCCATCGGGAAAAGGGCGCTCGGCACCGGCGCGTCCCCGCATCTGTCGCGACCGTCGACGTTTCTCCGTCGGACCAGATGCGAGCCGACCTTTGGCTCGGAGGCTGATCGCCGCAGCGCGCATTGCTGTCTCGTGCCTTTCGCCGGCTGTGTGATTACGTGTGACTCGTCTCCCGTCTGTGTCTCACGCCTTCGACACTCGCTGTATTGAGTCGAGTCGCCGATGGCTTCGAACTCACCAACGCACGAGACCCCGTTAACGGTCCCTGCTATCCTCCGACCTGTCCTGACCTCTGCCGACACGCTGTGCGGCTCGGTAGGCACGTGTCCTGCCGTCAGCCGTCGGACCGCTCAATCCAGCTCGGCAGCTTCTGTGAGAGCGGCACTGCTACCGGGCATGTAGTGACGTTTGTGCGGCGTATTACCGCGGCGGGTCGGACTAGCCGGGTCGTGCCGTCTGCTGCCGCGTGTCGCTCAACCGTGGTAAGCCGATGACGCCGGAAGCTGTCGGGCAGCCGCCCGACAGCCGCTGGATAGCCGCCGTTCTCTGCTCGGCTGTACGGCTCCCACAGCCGCCTGAGTCGCCGGATAACCGCTGTTACCTGCTCAGCTGCTCGGCTCCCACAGCCCGGCGACAGCGGCTGCGGGTGGCTGTGATACCGTCCGCCGCCGTATGTATCCGCCGTCGGCCGACAGCGGTTCGTTCGGAACCTTTCCATACGTCCTCCGGAGTGCCTTTTGTTCTGCACACGCGCGTGGTGTGTGCGCGGGGAAGGATTTATTAGTGACGAGCGTCGGAGGGAGGCAGGACTGGCCCACTTTCCAACGGCCCGGCCGGGGAGTCGTGGCTGGGGGGCGAATGGAGGGCCCGGGACCCGCCTGGCGCTTACCTGTCGTGTCCTGCTGAAGGACAAAAGGTGACCGATAGTGGAAGTGGGGGGAGATGCCGAAGTCGCCAATAATGCTGAAGACCTGGACGGATGCGGTAATGACCTGACAGACCCATTCACGTCGTGGTTCGACGGACAGCCCCACAGCCCTGTTCCGGTTTTACCAAACGTGTGCGTGATGCACTCCTGCTGAGATCACGAAGTCGCGCGTGTTGCAGCGGTTTGAACCTGTCAGGAGGAAGTAAGTCATATCCTGGTGGTTTGCTTTGCAATATTGGGACGTGTAGCACGTGATATCTGATACATTCGAGCGATTGATTTATCCACATTTTGTGCCAGTTTCCAGGAAGGAGAAAGCGATTCGATATCTGGCCAATCACTGCTAAGAGGGTGTTTCCATGATTCATTGTTTGTCTGAAGTGTCTGTCTTTGAGGTGTTTGTGTTTTGGTTAAGCTGAGCACACCGCTGCTCATGATCTCACGGTGAGATCAGAGCTGCAGACAGCAGTGTGACACCACTCTCCGTGTTTCTGTTCATCTGCCAACAACAGTGGTCCGCCGCCCTTGCTGACATGTTCTAGTCCAATCGGAGCTGTTCAGTGGTCAGCCCGATGGTTCAGTCATACTAGACCAAGGCAGTGAATTTCCTCTGAGGCATCGGCCGGGCAGGTTTCCAGTGGGTTTTACGGTGACTGGGAACCCAGTGAGGCGGGGGTGGGGGCGGTGCACCCGCCCGCTCGCTCACCCGACCTCTGCGGCCGCTCCCGCCCGAGGATCCGCTTCCTTTCTGGGAGCTGCCGAGCGGGGAAGGAAACGCCTGTGCTCAGGTGTCCGGTGGGGAGTGGGGTCCCACCCGACCCGGCATTCCACCTGTCCGACCTCCGTCATGCACCAGACAACGCACACAGGTATAATAAAACTAGACCCAGTTCCCACAGAGAGCCGCCGGCGTTATTTGGCCCATATACCGGGGTCCGTGCTACAGAGAAGGCGAGCCAAACAAAGAAGCCGCGCAGACTGTGTTTCGTAACACCTGCTGGCGCTAGAAATGGATGTTTGATTGGTGACGAACATTCACGCTTCAGCGAACTGAATCCATAAGCTGTCTGACTGGAATGGACATGGACTTGTTTGAAGCAAAAAGTTTATGTGGCAGGAATCTGTCGTTAGGTACCTTGTTGATTCTTGTAAATAGACCAGTGTAAACAGCTCTGAACCCTTTTTGCAGCGGCGGGACTGGTTGTTTCGTTAATCCCTTCTGCTGCAGTGAGAGCAGAATTGGTCCGTCGTGACCGCTGCTGCTGTGCATGGGTGCAGCGCAGAGCCCTACCGTTGTCCGGCTGGGTATTCCACTTGGCTCGAGCCCTGATTCGTGTAATGAGTAGTCTTCGGTCCCGGGCATTGCGTCCGGTTCAAATCACCTCGTGTAATGGGCGACCATTGGCCGTTTGTCATTGTCGCGCACCCGCAGTCACTCGTGCCGGATGGAGTGGGGTGTGAATGAGGGGTGGGGGTTGGTAGAGGCGGTCCCCAATAGAATGTCAGTTGAACAGACCTGCACACAATGCAATAATATCCTGCATGGCCATTGGAAGCATATTTCCACCGCGCTGGCTCAACCTGTAAAAATCAAGCTGGCTCGCTTCCCTACCTAACGGTCACGCTTACCGTATCTAACCGTATCTAACTGTGTTTGACCACCCGCTACCCATTTCTGACCCCTCCCCTCTCCTCTCTTCAGACCGGCGGTGCGGACGGCGGCCTCCATCATCCTGCGCGGCCCCAACGACTTCTATTGCGACGAGATGGAGCGCTCGGTGCACGATGCCCTGTGCGTGGTACAGCGCGTGCTCGAGTCCAAGTCGCTGGTGGTCGGCGGCGGTGCGGTCGAGACGGCGCTCTCCATCTACCTGGAGAACTTCGCTACCTCCATGGTGAGTACGGATGGCGGGGAGAGAGTTGGAAGGGACCGGGAGAAGCCGGGGTGCGTCCTGGGTAGTCTGCTGTCTCCAGCACGTTTATTGTTTTTATGGAATGTTTATTGTTGCGTTTATGTTGGATGTGGGACGTGGGTGCAGATTATTCAGTGCTGTTTTGTATGTAATGTTGTGAACTTCATAGCCACTGGTTGCGCTTGGGAGATAATTTTGGGCCATCTTCTAAGCAGTTCTGTGATGATGTGTTCTTGACCGCCCACCAGTGTGTGCGCTGCCTGGCATGATCCTGCTATGATGGCCCGTCCTGTTTATGGAAGTACGAGTAAGCTATTATTGCCAGGATGCTGATGTTATCGATGGCCCATGAGTCTGCTGGACCGCTAATAATAGCGCGTGTTTATTATTGTCGCAGCTGTACCGGCCCAGTGAACACTGTGATGTCAGGCGAACATGCCAGAAATTTATTAGTGCCTAAGTAATGTGTCGTGACTGTATGTGCTGTATCGTCACCTAGCAATGCTGGTGGCAATTATTGCTTTCTTTATCCTCTCGGTCTCCCTCCAGGCAGGCAAAAACAAACATATCTCAAATTACAACAACATACCTGCGCTCAATAGTTTCGAGCACTACATCACTAGCTGTTGTGCTGTGTGTCTGACACCTTCTCCCGCCCCCGTTTACAGAGCTCCCGGGAGCAGCTGGCCATTGCCGAGTTCGCTCACTCACTACTCGTCATTCCCAAGACGCTGTCCAACAACGCTGCCCAGGACTCCACCGAACTGGTGGCCAAGCTGCGAGGTAAGTAACGCTCGCGCGCGTATCAGGGATGGTGGGGTAGGCCGGCCGGCGGTGCCGAGGGGAACGGTCTTCAGGATACGGGCGCCGGATAATTGTCGTATAAATGAGCTCCAGTTGTCTTGACGGTTGCGACTTTAGATATTCCTATATAGTTGCGCATACTTTCAACGACTAAGTAGCAGCGTCAAATCGAAACTAGCTGCTCTCCTCCCCAGCTACGAGAGCGAACGAACTTCCCATCGCAAACTGTTAACGGGATCTCAGCGACATCTATAGTGGTAGCCGGTAGTACTCGTTGGCTTCTAGCCGCCTGATGGCAGCACCGTCCGGCAAAGCGACTCGCATCCCAGCCAGCGCAACGCAGTAAGGATAAGGCATATACGGCCTAGGATAAGGCTTCCGAACGCCCACATCGCCAATGCTCCGAAAGGGAACCCGGAGCACCCAGAAATTGTTGTGTGTTTGGACCGCCGTGGTGTCGAGTTGAAACGACCATGACCTTCCTGGTGTTCTGGTGGCTGTACCCGCTCGAACAATAAACACTAACCGGGCGGTGGACAGTAAACAAAACAGTGTCCAAAAGGCGCGACCGATGTCCGTATTCGTGGTCAGCCTCAAGTCATTGTGTCAATGGGTGGCATTCAACGCTCTTCGGAGAGGTATTGGGAGGCTGGTTAATTTGTTCTTGGGCTTGCCTTACGATTGCTGAGGAAGCACCGAGTAAGCACTGCGGCCGAACGCTCGCGAACAAATTAAACCCGGGGTGCTGACTGGCCGAGAGGGGTGCGCGTTTCCAAGTGCGCCTCGGGCAGTGCGAATTAATCACCGAGACGCGCTATGATTGCAGTTTTGTCTTGTGCACGCCTGTGGGCTCCGAGGAGCCGCTTACGAGGCAGTTCGCACCGAGCGGTAACCGGAGCCGAGGGGGCAGGGCGCGCCCCGGGCTGAGAACACGGCAGTCCGCTCCGGTTACCGGGGAGTGGGCTGCTGACCGGTACTACCCGTTCCCACCACTCGGACGCTGCTGGTGCCGGTCGTGCTGAGGGCGTTTCTGTGCCTGACTGGGCCCGAGCAAAGTGTCGTACTTCCTTTTTATGGAATTAAGTAGCATGCATTGTGACGCCGCTGTTGTCAAAAGAGTATCGGTGCTAACAATTCTGTTAACGGCGCTTGGTAAGATTAGGCTCGGACTTCTCTGACGCTACATTTGGTGAAATGGTTAATGCGTCTTTTGCCGTCGATGAATTGGTCTGTATCATTCCGAATAATTCATTCAACAACACTGAAAAAAACTTATTCCAATTGGCCCCATTTGCTGACTTTTTGAACTATTGACCTGACCTAGAGTCACCGGGAATGGAAGGGAATATGTAAAGGATGCACAACAGTGGTAACTCCTGTACCCGATTAGTATTGCCGCCTTCTTATAAAAAGTGCACTGTAATTGTTTGCGAAATGTACATTGGAATCTAGGTTCCGAGTTCCGACCGTTAGTGCATTGTGAGACTTTCAGTGGACCAGCGGAAAATGTCGGCTTATCAGACTTCAGAGTGGGACTAGATATTCGAAGTAAATCCAAACATGGTCTGGAGCTGCTGCTAATGATTATTTGCGCGTCTTTGAATGGTTTTCTATGAATGTTGACTATCGCCCTTCCTCTCTCGCTGCGTTAACCATCTCGAGCCCGCCGCTTCGGTAGAACCCCGCCCATCTAACCTGACCCTCTCCCTCCTGTGCCGACAGCGTACCACAACGCCAGTCAGACTCAGACGGAGCGGGCCGATCTGCGCCACGTCGGCCTCGACCTGGTGGAGGGTATCGTGCGCGACAATCGTCAGCACGGCGTGCTCGAGCCGGCGCTCTCCAAGGTGAAGCAGCTGAAATTCGCCACCGAGGCGGCCATCACAATTCTGCGCATCGACGACTGCATCAAACTGGAGCCGGAACAGACGGACGAGCGCTCCTATCAGAACGCCATGCGCCGCGGCCAGCTGGGCTAGTCGTGCGCGCTGAGACACCCGACTGAGGAGGTCGGCGGCACGCCACCGCCGCCGGCGAGCTAACTCCCGACTGACCAGGCCCGCGCGCCGCCAGTGCCGTGTGAAAACGTCCACTTGTTCTTTGTGTTCGCCCCGCGCAATGTCTTAATAAAGCACTACTCACGCCATATTTGGGTGTTTGGGGCGGTGCAGAGCGTGGAATCGATGAATTTGTGTAGGAATGGTCGGTCACTGAGTGAAATCTGTTCAATCTGTAAAGGGTCGTTCCCTGGGACAGTTCCGTCGCTGAGTGATGCTCGAGAGATGTTCAGGGAAGCAGCGAACGCTCGGTGTCGCTGACAGTCCTCCTTCGCATTGCCCATGTCACCTTTTCATTCATGCCCGTAAAAGCAGCTCAGTGAGGCTGTCATTTTGTAGCGCATACATGGCGCCTATATCGCCTGGAGCACGACAGGATCGCACGCAATCGACGAAAGTTTTAGCGCATTTGGAAAACACCCGCCGCTCTCACGTGGCCCTTGTAGTTATCACTACTATCATGCCCACAGGCTTTTCTTCTTCGAGCGCAAGTACGATCACCAATGAGCCTCAAACGACTTTCTCCTCAGTCCCCAAGCTGATCAGCTGGACAGCGGATGTTATCCCACTGACCCGCTGGGGCGCCGGGCGTAACTCGTATTTACCGCACGCACACGAGAGGACATGTGAGATAAAATGGTCGCCCCCGACTGAGTGAAAGGTGGCTGTCTAATGACAGCAGTCGAGCAGTCACCGCCCGTCATTAAGAACTTGCCACCTCTGAGGCTCAGTGAGGTTCTGTGATTCCCGGTTTCAGTCCCAACAGTGCATAATCTGCTTGCTTACGCTATCTGAACGGTGCGATTTGTCGTGCTTCAATAGACCATTGAATGTAGACGCCAGTGGTCCGGGCGTCTACATTCCAGGCTGATCTAGGCTTTACTTGAGCAATGCTACCAAGTGTTGATAACGTCAAGGGCGCATGTCTTCGATGGTCGGACTCGGGCTCGGCTGACAGTTGACAATTGAGATGCGATTCGATTGTGTCGCATCGTGTCCGCAACGATAAATGATCACTGGTCGCCTACCTATAAAATCGAAGCAAACTATTTTAATTGGTTTCCACTGACTATACAGAATTATCGAATCCCACATCAGCACTGCTCCAGTCCTAAAATAATAGAATAAGTCATATCCTGGAGCGGCAAAAACACCGAACCCCATATATTTCATCTGAGTCTGGTTACCACTGATCATGATCACAGGAGCAATAACACGTAAATGCACGCATAAGATGCAACAACGGTAGCTAATTGTCATACGAGTATAAAAGCCGCAGAGCGATCTCCACGGGCTTCCCAAATTGCAACTGGCACATAGGGGCAAGGAGCCAGCTCCGCACCGACGACGACAATGTGCGCGGGGGCGATCCGACTTCCGCTCCGACCGGCCCAGCGGTCCGCTTCATCGCTGGTCGTTAATACCCTCTGGCACTTTGATAACGACACCCTCGAACAGCTCCTTCGTGACATGGCAGGCGCAGCCGAGCCGCGAGGTTTCGGTGAGCCCGTAGGCAAGGTCCAGCATGTCCATCTCCTCCTCTGAGATGTCCGAGGAGAGCTGTTCATACACCGCCTCGGGCAGGATCAGGTGGCACGTGGAGCAGGCCAGGGTGCCCTCGCACGCGCCGAACCCGTCGATGTCCACGTTGTTGTCAAGCACCGCCTCCAGGAGGTTATCACCCTCCTTTACGGTCACCTTCTGCTGAGTGCCATCGGGGAACTCAAAGGTGATGTTAACCTTCTCTGTGCAGCTTGCTGGCGTTGCTTGCAGGTGACGCTGGAGCTGGCTGAGGCTTGGTAGCACAGGCCGAGCTAGTGGAGCCTGTAGAATGCTTTGACGGAGTCCACCAATGGCCTGTGTGCAGGTCCTTAGTACTTGAGGCAGTCGGAACATGATCAACAGAAGAACTGAACCTGAAATTACACAAAGTGTTGTTAGGTCAGACTGATATCTACAATCAATGCATAACAGGATTGTCAGTAATGTAAAAGTTGGCTTACAGCAGTTTTAGAAGTTTTATAAATATCATTTAAAGAACAATGTGAAAATGAGCAATGTACAGCTGACTCAAATGAGTGCCACAATGTATTGGTATTGGCACTTAAATCTGATGACGTCATCAGGCTTTCGAACGTCCGTTAAATGTTTGACTAAAACGTTTTGTAGCACGCGGTGGTATATGCTGCGTTGCGCGCAACAAATGCCGCACTTTTAAATAAAGTCGCTAGGAACAGCGGAGATCCCAAAAAGTAAACAAAAGTAAAAGTCTAATATCTTGAAAACCGGTGAATATTTTTCGGTGAAATTTGGTAGATATTCGTTTTCGCTCTTTCTGAACCGAGCGACATCACTTTCATGCCAATTCATAAACTTTTTTAAAGGTGGGAGGGTCCCTTTGATAATAAATATCCTAACCAACAAAATTTTGAACATCAACTTTTATCACAAATTATTCAGGTACCTACCCACAGCCAGCAGCAGTGACAGCCCAAAATGAAAAGCATCAACTAGGTCTACCACTTAACCAGTGTATATTGCGATGGGATAGTATTGTACACTTACCTCAAATACTTCAGGTCAGGTGTGATAATTTTCTTCCGTATCACAAATGCTTCCAAGACAACTGCATGAAGCAGTCCTGGTCCAGTGGCAGAGGAACTAACCCACCCGGGACACTGTAGATAAGCATGTGATCGTGATCAAGCATGCGATGAGTGACTTGGTATCAGTATCGCGAGTCGAAAGCATCAGCCACTATTCGTCCTAGCTGCGCCAGAGCTGAAGGAGTCTATTTTCTGATGCTAATTTACTGCTAGTTTTATAAATTGAATATTTTTATTTGATCACTGATCGTTGAAAGTTATTCAACAGCAAAATTCAAAACAGCGTTACTAGACTTTGTACAAAAGTTTGGAAGTCAGCATTATGAAACCGTATATTACCAACTGACACGCCATTTTTAGTGCTCTGAAAAATTTACATATGCTCTTGAACCTTAATTTTTATTTGTGTAGATCCCCCTTATACTTCGTATATCAAAAGAAAAAAATACTGTTACATCTTTTGAAATGCCAAACATAAATTTTAGCAGCTAAATCTCGGTTAAAATTAAAGTCTTTATATCTTGCTTTCAAAGAAATTGCAGTATTTTAATTCAGCACAGCTGTTGCACTTGGTGGCGAGGAATGGCGCATTTGAGCGATTGCTATTCTTCTTCTTTTTGCTGTTGTGGGACGGAGCCTCTCATTTTGGCCTTTGACATTACATAAGTCGTTCTTGATATTATTTATCTGAATTTGCAATAATGGCATCCGTCGCAACAAAAGCTGCAGGTAAAATTCCATTGTATTTTTTGTGTAAACTTACTTTTGTAGAGCTGCATGTATTTTGTGTCTGTCTCAGGTAGCTTACAGGCTAAATCAGACTGTTTTGCATAGGTAGGTAATTTTGATATTTTATATGTTCCCCACATGATGGTATTGCGATTTCTTGTTGGTTTCGATTTGATATACACATTTTCTTGGTGTTGAAGGTTAGAATGAGGGGTCACCCACTTTCATATTCTGTTCGGGCCACAGTATTAACTAGATCAAGATTATTTACCAGTTTCTGCAGTATGATGGACGCTGGTGAAAACAGGGTGCCGGAGGGCATATTTGGTCACGTGACTACTGAGGAGTTCTCCCCCTCTCAATGCCTTCTACACAGTGATTGTCGCGTGGTTTGTGCGAGTGAATTTGAAGAGCCTTGAACAAATCGCCCCAGGCGCCCTGTTTTCACCGTCGTCCCGTATGATGGCGCTAGCAGAGCTTTCTCTTGTTTTTGGTGTTCATTTTATGAATAACTTATTTTGGTTTCACTCTCAATAACTTTTCCTCTAACACAGCACCAATGCAGCAGCACAGCATGCTGCATCATTGTGCCTTGAAACAGACCCTGCAATTGCATGCCTTGTAAGCTCAAAGTGCACAGAGAGTGCATCAAAGCATGTTATGTAATGCTCCATCTTTAGTGTGAAACATGATTTTGATGTTAAGGATAAGAAACTGTTGTTTTTGTCACATTTGGTATTTAGCCTGTAATGAGACTAAGCTAAAATTATTCCTCATTCTGGGCCTGGCACAGAACTCACAATTGGAATGTCCATACTGGCTTAGTCATGGCTGCTCTGAATGTGGGCTTCATGTGGACTAGCTTCTCCTATGTCTTAGTAGCAGACTAGCGGAGTAATTGGAATACACTTTCTATCAAGGTGCTTTGAAATCTACAATGTTTGATAAGTTTGCAGAAAAGCTAAATGAGCAATATCACACTAAAATTAGTTAAGTATGACTGATTTAATCATTAGTGACTCTCTCATTCAAAGGAATCTTAAGTTTTGTTTTTGTTGTTATGCGTCATTGTGTGCTTTGTTAGTCCTGGTGGGATGTGGAATCATTTATTTAAACATCCCAGCATAAACAAAACCATATTATCATTTGGTTGATGTCAAGTCAAAGTTGATAATGCTGATTCATCTAGTTCAAGAACTGACACATTTTGTTGAAGTTCATGAATTTCATGAATCAGATGCTGAATTTCGTCAGGTGTCATCACATTAAAACTGCCTAGAAATGCTCTGTATGTGGGAGCTAAATTGCCAATGGTTTGTTAAATAACAAGCTGAGCAGGAAATGCAAAGGAGTAAGTTTTTGTGCAATGGATATGACCAAACTGCTGCTGTTATTCTTTGTCATTTATTTTACAGCAGAAGTTGATAATGACCATGGCTATTGATAATTAGCTCATCCATGCATTTAGCCGCCACTGAATCAGAAAAATATGTCGTTTATGTTCGATACATTTTTTCAACCGTGTACTCTGTGCTCTTTACTCGCATGTGTATACCTCCCCTTAAATTGACTATCTGTGTTCCCTCTCCGTTCTTCAGGCGGCGGCGCCATGCAGTGGCTCCGCCGCTGGGCCTACAGCGCCTCCGGTTTCAACAAGCTCGGTCTCTGGCACGACGACTGTCTGTATGAGGACGACGAGGTGAAGGAGGCCGTCCGTCGCCTGCCGGAGCGTCTCCAGGACGACCGCACGTTCCGCATCACTCGCGCCATGCAGCTGTCACTCTCACACCAGATCCTGCCCAGGGAACAGTGGACTACCTTTGATGAGGTGAGAGGACGGACGGCAGGTGGCCGTGGGGTGGAACGAGTGAGAACGGGTTTTGTCAGATGCGTGTTCTGGTGGCATAGTTGCATTTCGCTTTTGTTAGCCGAAGAGGGCTGTCATGTAGGTATATGAGTCTCTCATGTGTCATGTGTCATGTCTACGCTCGAGTGTCCTTACAAAGGAATCTCGATTGTGCCATTTCGAAGGTCTGCTTTCATCGACAAATTGTATCAAATGTCATAATGTCTGCTGTCTTGCTACCAAAGGCATGTAAATTATTACGTCCCTACTGGCGCTGTGGCGCCGCATTTGTCATTACCTACCCGATTAATAAAGAACGCTTGCTTCGCACTCTCCAAACCGTAATATCAGTTGCGCGATTCAGTGTCCCCTCCCCAAAGTAAGATGCTCTGGGTTTGTAATGCTGCACCACGGTCCATGACCGATACCCAGATACATACCCAGCTGGGGCAGTGCTGGGCAACTGCCATATCTAACTTGGCTTATTTATAAAGGGATGACGCTCTCATATGCTGCCATCCCCATACCATCCGGTTACACGTAGTCACGTAACTGGAAAATGCAAACATGTATGTTATTCGACGGGCCCGTCATCTGTTTCAGGATATCCGGTACCTGAAGCCCTACCTCGAGGAGGTCCGGAAAGAGAACCGCGAGAAGGCAGAGTGGAGCAAGAAGTGAGAGGCTGGGAGCGGCACTAGTGAATTGCGCGTGAGGTCTGTGGTCGGGACGGTGGGTGACGCTCCATTGACATCTGTCCTGATGTCGGCTCACCGTGCGCTCTCCTATTGGGGACAGCAGCGTACCTCGGCGGTGCGGGTACGCAATGAGAATGACCGACACAATATATGTACATAACTAGGAACGGTGTGTGGCCACTGGCCGATCGATAAAGCGATGCTCATTCCGATGGGGCCCGTTCTCAAAGGGGAGAATACGCATCACTCAACGACATGCCCAATGGCCGTTTGTCTCCACTCTAATCCTGGCGTTCATGACAATTACTCTACCATCTATCACTCCACTTCACCTCACGGTCGACCGGAGGCTCCCCTTCCACTCGTAGCACGTTAATTGTACATGTATTTCTGCACAAACGGTACGCTGATAAACGATAATCACATGCTGCATTGTGACCGGCGCGAATTTGTCGGAGCGCGCCATCTATGAGGGACGGCCGGAACCTCGGACCAGCCGAGTTCGGCCAGCCCGCCGCCATGGGGCGCCGCGCGCGGTCTCTCTCTCTCTCTCTCTCTCTCTCTCTCTCTCTCTCTCTCTCTCTCTCTCTCTCTCTCTCTCCCCTCTCTCTCTCTCTCCCTCTCTCTCTCTCCCCCCTCTCTCTCTCTCTCTCTCGCACACTCACTCACTCACTCTGTCAGCGTCCGCCGGCGCTCTCGTGCGTACAAAACGTATATGGCATCGGGCGCAGGTACGGAGTCGGGGTGCCTAGAACGGGCAGCTGCCCTGGAGCCGGGGATTAACAAGCCGCCGCGTGCAAAGGGTCGGCGCTCGGGACCAGCCCGGCGCCACACACAGACACACAAACGGATGGCCGGGAACCAGCCGCAGCCACCCCCACTCATCGTGGACCTCGCACACACCGTACAGGCGTTGGCCGCTGAAATGGCACTGATGTCGCTAAATTCTGGTGGGGTGACATGTGTACCGACACCCCAATAATGCATTCTAGACGACCTTTTGGCAACTGCTTCTGGGATTTTGACATACAGCCCGCTACCCGCACGCAACAACGGCGGCAGTCAGCCAGCCCTGCTGGTCTGTCTGACCAGCAGTCGGTCAGTTCTGCTGGTCTGTCGGACCAGCAGTCAGCCCTGCTGGTCTGTTGAACCGGCAGTCAGCTAGTCCTGCTGGTCTGTCGGACCAAGCCAGCTGCCGCATGACTGAAGTACAACCGTTACATAAAGCACGTACTCACTCACACAGTCACATACGACACATGTTAAACAGACAACTCTCAGCGGAGAACAGTAAAGAACTATGAAAACGAGACGTGTCACGCAGGCGGCGGTCGCACGGTTTGACACATGGTGATCTTCCGTTGGCAGGAGGGAGCTCGGGGCTCCTCCACCGCTCGCCAAAACAACATCTATTGGCCACGGGGCGATGGCACATTCCATTACTAAACATCAACACCTAAACGGTGGCCGGCCGCGGACCGTTCCGTTCAAAATACGGCGGTTTGGCGGGCTCGTGTGGCGCGCGCCCGTTTCGCCGTGAGCGCGGGCCGAGGAAGATGGGGTCATGGTCGCAGCAGAACAGAGGGATGGCACCACCGGCCAGCGCGCACGTGCGCTCGCTAACACTCGCATTGGATCCCAGCGCGCCGGGAAGTCTGAGGCAGTAGGTGTATCACCGTCCAGTCGCGCGGCCGGCCGGGCGGTCGGCGGTGGCGGGGGCGGGGGCGGCGGAGGGATGAGGGCGGCCGCCCGGAGACCAGCTCCGGCAGCCGGGCCCGCGCCGCCATCAGAAATAACCAATACTGGCTACACAGAAGGACCTCACGGATACGGCGCCATTCCTAACACGAAAATATCGCCCGGCCGCAATTCGCTATCATCCCTAGCTCGGTGAGCCGCCGCAGCACCGGGCAGCTCACCAAATACACGTCACCGAAGTGTCCCATTTCGCTAACATCGACTGAACGTTTGCGCACTATTGCCGTAGTCTGTTGTGCGCGGCGGCCGGCCAGTCGCGGGGCGCGGCGCACGGCCGTGGCGCCCTACTGGTGGCCGGCGGCCGGGTGGCGTCAGTGCGCAGCCGCCGCTGACTCCTCCTCGGCCGGACTCGAGTCACCGCCGCTCTCCTCGGCAATGTCGGCCTGGGGCGCCGCCGGTGCCGCTGCCGGCGGCGGTGTGGGAGCGGCGGGGGGCGGCGGCGGCGGCGGCGGCATCAGGTCGGTCTGGCCGCGGCTCTCCGCCAGCTCCAGGTCACACCAGTACTGGTAGTTCTCCTCCAGTAGGTCCATCAGCTCAGGAATGTCAATCAGCGCTGTCGGGAGAGGTCAGAGGTCAGATCAGCATAGCACCGGTAACGGCAGAAAGGGCAAAGGGACAACTCATATCTACACGGCCATAGACGATTCAATCCCACCCAGCCTACTTCTACCAACAAAATAGGTCAATTTTGCGGCTGACCATGACCGAACACAGCAAATACACCTGCTGCTAACACGCGTCCGTCAGTTCCCTCGCGTCACTCAGCGGCCAGTAGCCTTGACGTGATGTTTAACACAGGCTGAGTGGCGTCACTGCTATGGCGATGACGCACCCGAAAACGATGTCCGGCGGCGCGTAAATAGCATCCATCAATCCAGGTGCGGCCGTAACGTCCGCGGCCGACCTCCGACTGATTATTCCCCAAACAGCGGCCAACTCCAATGATAACACGCTCGCCAATAACACCGGAACACGAAATATTTACCGAGCCGAAAAATTAGCGGGCAGCTACCCGAAATATGTCCAGCACGCTGCCACATTGGCAAACATTCCCAAACATTTAAACAGAATACGGGAGCGTCTTCTTCCGGCATCGCACCGTCGAACACGTAGGGCGATTTAGCTGTGCGGCCACTAATTCAGCTATAGACAGCACGCTAGCCACGAATGGCACGAACAAATCGTTCTTGGAGGCGTGCCGGCGTGCCGCCACCGCGTATAACTCACAATCCCACGCCTCAAACATGCTGTTGATGAAGAACTCGATGAAGCCCTTCTGGGACTTGGGTATCGAGCAGGTGGCGCGATCGAATATCGGCATCACCACCGGCAGATTTCGCTCCTTTTCCACGTCCGTCTGCGAAGGATAGAACAGTGATGTGTAAATAAGGCAGACGTGTGGGTGGGCATTCAGACATCACACATTGGTCACAGCACCGATTACCGTATCTCCAGAGCCCAAACTCAACAATAGCATTCCTCTTAACGTCCCAAAACCCAACCTTACCATCGCCATAAGCATCTGCACTAAACCTTCCACGAAACTTTCTCACTCCTTGACCGTTCACTTCTCCCTTATTCCTACACTTGCTATACCACATATTATCCTATACCAACTACACTTGCTTCATATTTTCTCAGTTTGGCCTGAATTGAGCATTCGCCAGCGTGAAACATCCCTCAACCCGTCTCACTCTGTTTACCTGTGCAAAACAAACGTATCTCGCCCCCTCTCACCTGTGTGAAGTACTCCTCGGCGATCCGTTTTGCCCACTCGACACACATGCTCTGTGGTCGGACGGGGTTGGACACGTCGGCGCACTTGATGAGCATCCGCTTGATGAGGACCACGTTGTCCGGAGTGCAGAGACGGTCAATGTCCAGTTCTGTCGACTGTGGGAGGATGATGAGGGTCAGCAATTAATACTAACTCACAGTATTACGCTGCACGGGAACTACACAGTGCACACAAATGTCGGCAACCAAAATACCATTGAGGAATCTTCGTCGACAACCACAAATACATAAGTTAGATGCATTCAAACGTTAATCAAATGTCTTAAATGCGCGATTTCGAACTATCGATGCAAAATGTAACTCAGTATTAGTATGACTCAGTAGAGGCTCCTCCAAATAGGCACCCCGCACCTCCGTGTTTTAATAGACGTTTTTAACGGCTCCGTTACCAGAGTCATGAACAATAACGTTGACGAGTTCGGCAAGCAGTCCCTCTAAAAAATCCTCCCGGCTGAATCTCTCCGTTGAGTCACCACCGTCCGCGTATGTACCTGTCGACACGGGCTACCACTAACCTCGTCATCCGCTACCGTGGGCGCCGTGAACACATTGACAAACTTGGAGAGATGCTCGTAATGCTTGTTCATCTCGGTCGCCAGCACCATGTCAATGATACCGGTCCGGGTCCGTTTGTATGTAGCCTCGTCCAAGTCTGGGGGACAAGGCCAGGTGTGTCAGTAAATGCACTGTCGCATCCACAGCTAGACACTTATGTAACAGACATGAGCCACCACAGCAAACCGAACACAGACAGCGTCATTACGTTCCAGGTTAAACCGCCTCACGGAGCGCCATCAGTTTCCACCAAACGACCGTTCAAATGCACTGACGCAGTGTAACGTGAAGCCGTGGCCGCGGCAAGACGGATAAAATATGCATGTCCTGCTGCCGACTGCGTCCCCATGGCCATTCCAATCGGTAACTACTCAGTCGTTAGTTCAAAGCTGCCGCTGCCACTGCTGTCGCTGCAGCAGCTGTAGTAGCTGGACTCACTTTTGAAGATGTTGACGCGGTCGTCGGAAAGGGTGAGCTTGTAGGCGAACGCGGCGTGATGAGACTCGAGCACGCTGATATCGTTGTAGAGCAGAGCCAGCTCGTTCCGCGAGTTGCACAGGAACGCGCTGGAAAAGAGTTGTTCGCTGTGACTCAGCCCGCCACGAGACGATCGGCGAGGACCAGGCGTCTTCACGGTCTTCACGGTGAGTGAGTGAGTGAGTGAGGAAGTGAGTGAGTGAGGAAGTGAGTGAGTGAGTGAGTGAGTGAGTGAGTGAGTTAGTGAGTGAGTGAGAGAGTGAGTGAGCAGCGGAAATGGCAACAGGTGTCTGTTACAGTCTGTGCGCAACAGGCTGAGAGCAATGAATAAGTAAAGCACAACGTCAGGTGAACTCTAGAGCGCAGTCACCAGGAGCAATAGATCTTTTCGGGACGTAGCCGGATAATCTGAATACCACTCACTAAATTGGCAAACTTAGGACAAACTTTGCCAAGCCTAATGAATTAACGAACTATTAACCCTAAGTGTGAAAAGCAATTTCTCAGAAAAGCTCTTAGCTGTCCCTTCGACAATCTTCATTCTGCCATATTAAAATTTCCGTCCCGTTCTCAACAGCAAAGTTCAGCCACCACCTATGACCTAACCCAGCCCCCACCAATCATTCAACCCCTTCATTTCCATCCATTTTACCTGTTCTTGCCGGGATGGTCGACGTCGTGCACTGCCGAGGCTATCAAACAGATGGCCTCGTCGACGGCGTCGAACACGCTCTTGAGCCGCTCCTTTTCCAGGAAGTAGGCGGTACACTGTAGCACGTCGCACGCGTGTGTTGAGTTGTGATACGAGTTGGAGGAGTGGTAGTGGGCCTCTGTGGGTGAGGTCAGAACAGGGGCAGGTCAGAGAAGAGAAAGGCCTCAGTGGAGCAAGCTAGCAAGCATTTTTGTCCAAATAGTTACTCTGGTTAGTGGCAGAAAATCATAATCTAATGGCGAAAGTGCCAGCAGTTAACGAAACACGGCCAATCGGTGGGATAATTTGTCTCTGCATATGATTCCCCGTTCAAACGTTTACATAACAGGACATTTGACGGTGTCGATGTAAGCCCATTATTGCCACCAGCAATGGAGGAGGAGCTCGGAAGCTCTCAGAGCACCTAGTTCAACTGAATGGCTGAGCTCCATCGCTGATATAATAAGAGGTCCACTTCCTGGTATTGAATAAGCCTCATCTGCGCCACTCGCTCCAACGACGGCAGCTGCGATTCTTGGAGCCTCCGGGAGTCTCTAGAGGCGTAATGGGAATTTAGTGCCCAGCCTGGAGCCGAGCCTACTCACCAATCAGATTGAGCCAGTTCTCCAGAGTGCTGATATCAATACTGAGTGTGTTTGGCACGTCGAATTTTAGGAAGACGTCCATTCCCATCCATATGAGCGGCCTGCAACAGGAGACAGAAGAAGTGAGTGGAGAAACTAAGCTGGAAGTTTCAGCACGGAAGTTTATCACATCACGGTGCCACAGGCACAACCCATCCGTCCCCTCCGTGACCCGCGCGTGGGGCTCAGCCCCCTCAGACAGCCCCCGGCTGGCGACGGCGCGTCGCCGGTAAACTGTTACCGACGTGTTTAGGTGTAAACTGACTGCGACAGAGTGCTGCCGGGCCGACCGGCTCGGTGACGCGGCCGATTGATTCAGAGCCCCGCCCGGCCCTAACCGACAGACACCAGCTGGGCAGTCATTTGTCTGGATCTGTCCGGGGCATTAGGACATCGCCGCAGGAGGCACTCGGTCGGTCGGCCGCGGCGCGCGGTCCGACACCCAGGAGCCCGGCTCACCGCTTGTTGGTTATCTTTTCCAGCTGGAAGATGTCGAAGTCCCAGCGCATGTCGCGCTCGAGCAGGCTGCAGATGGCCGTGGAGTTGGTCTGGATGTTGGGCAGCGACGGCCGCCCGGTCCGGTGTCGACCGCTGCCCTCCGAGAGGCGCCGCGCCACCGTAGACTCGGAGGAAGGAGATGGGCCGTGCTGGCGACGCGACAGAAAGGGAGGGTCACTATGAGGCGGACATTGGGGAGAGAGTGGTCAACGAATAGAGGGCGGGACACTTCGTATGACTTATAGGTAATACCAGGATAAAACGTGATCAATATTCGGTTCGGGCGAGGACCGCCCATGTTGAACAAAGGGACTCACATGGCACACAAGATTACTGGCACACACTAACTGCAAGTACACTAACTGCAAGCACACTAACTCCACCCCAAGCCCTTAGCCCATCTCCCGCATATGACACAGCCACCTCATGAAGCTCCCGAAAGCCAGTCGAGCAGTGCTGACGGTGACTAACCGGCGACCCGGCAGCGGCAGTAGCCCACAGGTCGGTCAGGTCACGCCCTATTTATAGTTCCACCAGCATAAAAGCGGCCTAACGCGCGACCAGACGCGCTTTATGACATCCGTCGGACCGTTCGGGGGTCATACGGGTGAATCTCCGCGATCGACGAGCCGGTGAGCGCGCTTCTTACCGAGAGTAGCGCCCCTAGCAAGTCATTGGTGACCGGGTCCTGCATTGGAACTGTCTCCTTCCCCGGGACATTGAGCTGTGGGGAGTAGAGTTCGGTCGACTTGAGGATCTCCAGTCCCTGTCGGGGAGACAGAGCGGTCAGTCAGAGCGTTTCTGGTCGGCGGGTGAGACGCTAGTCGAGTTGCGAACCACTCGAACCGCGGGTGGACTCGCTCGAGCGACGACGTCGGGTCGCTCATTCGCCCTCTCGCCGTCTCTGGCGATCGGTCAGCCATTGGATCGAGCAGAGCGGGCTATCTTAGTCCCAGTGTATCACCACAGCCCGGCCCAACTCAGCGCAGCTATTATGACAGCGAACGATGAGCGACGTGCATTAAACAAACGGAGCTGGCCGGGTCGAGGCAGCCGTCACTGTGGTCTACTGAGCGCCCCACTGCCCTAACAATCGCGTCCTGCTGCGCCAGTCACTCCTACAGGCTTCCCCGGCAGACAGACATACAGACAGGTGTCAGTTCCCAGTGACAGGACATCCATCATCCATTCAACCCACGACGTACCCGCCGCAAACCCTTCCTAAATGACACCTCATACACCAGACAGAAAGCAAATAAACACGTCGACTTGGTTCATTGACAAGGCCGGCAGTGCAGCATGTTATCATATCCCGACCTGGCACGGTTAACACTCACACCATAGGCTATCATCATCCCTCCTCAGCAGCGACTAGGGAGACTCACCTTTTCCAGTGCCTGAGCCACATACATGGGCGCCGCCTGCTGTGCCGCCAGGATGATTCCGATCACTTTGGTGATGGGCGCCTCGATTCCCGGCGGCACCTTGGCCAGACTGGAGCGTCGTACGACCACATGTGAACCTGACACGGGCGAGAGGGGAGAGGTCAGGGCAGAGCACGGAAAAACGCACAGTGAGGTCAAGGTGGAACATATGGGGAGATTGAGGTCACACCGAGCACGTCTAGTTATTCGTCACATCGATCGATGGATTGAACTAATGCAGTCTAAGCTAATAAGTATGTGTGAGCAATGAACACACAGCAACATGTAACAGAACGGTAGCCAAAGACGGATATCATTTAGTTCTTGCCGGTCTACGGCCAAAACATATATGATGAAAAAATTACAACATAAAGAACATAGACAAGCCACGTTACAGTCATACATAAGCAGCATTTGAGACAGATCAAAATAATATGTACACACTTTGCAGAGCGAAGATCGGAAAGCTGAAGCTCATGCTACAAATGATCAGGCGCATTTGGTGTAAAAGCATAGGGTAAGGGCGGGTAAGAGGACGCGGGCGATAAGAGTACGCATCAGCTGTTTCGGTTGCCTAGCAACGCGGGTTTGTCGAGTTCATGAATAATGACATGAAGCCGCCAGCAGCCCCCACCGGACACGATTTGGTAGCCGAGGTCTGTGACGTCAGCCGGGCGTGAAGTTTTCCCTTCACCATAGGCTTTACACACAAACTTGCCGAAGTTCATGCCAGAATAGCCCGGCCTGAAAGTGCAAAACTGAATAAATTTTGCCCTCATTAGATTCAGTGCTTCATTTTATAACTAAAAACGTCCGTTATTAGGCCTCAATGAAGGTACAAAGTACTCAAAATCGAAATTCAAGAAGATGCTGTCCGAGCACAATCTGGTAACATCACGTGACTTCTTTTCAGCAGATTATTGATAATTTCAGGATATATTCACACGATTGCTGCCTAAAACATCATAAATAATACATTTGCAGCATTTATTACTTCCGTTTAAGTCATAACCTTGTAAAATGCAAAGTGTATCATGGTAGTCACGTGACCAAAGGTATAACAGGGGGTTGGGACAAACACTCAAAGGATTTCGAGTTCATTAATTAAATTATTTAATTTTCATGGTGGAATTGAAAGATTGTATTTTTTCCTAATAGCATACAAATTTTTGTATGTAAAATATTTTCCTTACGGGTGAAAGTCTCCATATAAGAAATATCAGTGACGTCACCAGGGCTTTACTCAAAACATCGGATCTACCTGTTTATTATAGGTATCTTGGCCGCCAGTGCGTGTTTGTCACCAACGGAACGTGGGCGTTGTGCGGCGACGCTGTTGAGTTTAAGGCGATGAATATTATTTTGGAGCGTTATGATATTATTATGGTATGGTACAATAATTTTGATACTTGGCAGTTGAGATAAGGTACATTTTTGTGATTACTGTGGGAAACTTGAGAGGTTTTCTGGGGAAATACTGTGCAGTGCAATATTCTGTTTGTGAAGTTTTGCACAATGTTTCGGGGTTGTTTTGTGCGCGAATTGCATGGAGGGTAAGAGTACGCACTGTTCATGAGGGTAAGAGTACGCAGAAGTATACATTATATCGAATATACAGAAATATCAAATTATTGATATATCGCTCAATGACGTTTGTTTGTAGGTATGTCATCAATGGAGCACTGTGAGGCAGATGCGTACCCGAAATTCTCCTAAATACGATTTATTTTCCCTTTTGATTGTACATTTTTAGAGTCACATGACTTGATTATTTCTTGATTTATAGATATGCAAAATTTATTTTATGTTTTTATTTTTTTGATACTAGAATTAAATTAAATGTCTTCTGAGTTTGATGTTAGGCATTTGGACAGTAAAAGCTGCCTATAGGTGTGTGTTTATATGCTTGCGTACTCCACCCGCATGGTGTGCGTACTCTTACACACCCCATGTGGTAAGAGTACGCAACAGCAGCGGTTCAGAAAACGTCAGTTTTAGACCACTTCCATTTACGCTGAAGGATCGTTGCCTCATGGGTTGATGGCGAATTCAATGAACTTTGATATTCTATATTTGCGATTTCTTTCTTTCAAATATTTAACAAATGAGAGCAAAAAATCCACTAAGTGCGTACTCTTATACGACTTCACCCTACAGACGGGAGAAGAAATCTGTAGGTGCGGGTGCATGGGCGTTCTGAATCCTGCCATAAAATGTACTAGACCATCCTTATGAAAAGGACAAGGAGCATACACTACCAAATTGTTTGAGATGCCCAACACTCCCAACAGATATTATTTTCGAGACATAGTATTCCCCTGGCACAAGACAGTGGATACCTACACTAGGCATATGGGACAGTACACACTATAAAACGCTACCACTTTCGAGTACCAATATGGTTTACTGGGCATCGATGAAGAGGCACTATGTAGTGGGTGACGCTACTTAGCAGCATTCCACAATATAATTAATGTTATAGCTCTCACGAAGCACACGACAAACCACGCCGAATTTTGTCCAAGCTTTCTTGGTCCCATTGTTAGACGGTCATTTCTCTACTTCTGCATCTCGACTATTTTCTAGGTATAGGGATTAGTCCTACAATATCCAGTCTACAACCGAATACTATGGATGAATAACTCCACCTCCAGTGACACACTGGTCTCTTGATGGGGCAAGCGGGAGCAACAGGACGGCCAGTTTTCACTCAAAGGATCCGAGACATTAGGGGGCATATGGACAGCAGACGACAGACACTAACTGGTAGACAGACGGACAAATACTTGCAAGACAGACGTCTGTCTGTCTTACAGAAGAGACCAGAACAGACTTGTCTGTCTGTCTGTCTACCTACAGGCAGAACAGACAGAGGCAGACAGACAGATAGACGAACAGCATATTAAAGAAAACGAAAGATACCAACGAATGGATGGACAAATGACATACGAACAAACGAACGTGATAACGGTGAAACGGTGAAACGAACAAGCCAGCGAGTGAACGAACAAATGTGGGGACGAACAGGCGGACGAAGAAAGGAACGAGCCGACGAACAATCTGGACGGACAGACCGACAGACTGCACAGATCGAGGAAAGATGGATAGTTGAATGGACGGGCGGACGGACGGACGGACGGCCCCTGAATACGGTCCAACAAGGCACACGGTCCCGCTACCTGAGCGCTGGCGCACATGGAGCACGCGTCCTATCAGTCCGAGGCTGCCACCACGCTCCCGCCCATCACCGGCCGCGGCCGCGGCGGGGGCGGCGGCGGGGGCGGCGGCGGCGGCGGCGGCGGCGGGGGCGGGGGCGGGGGCGGCGGCAGGGTCGCCCTCGGGCGGCTCCTCGTCAGTCGAGGCCGCCAGCAGCCGCTCGAGGTCCTCCAGGGCTGCTGAGTGCCGAACACAGCGGGGACGGATGCAGAGCGGGTACAGGGTTAGCACAGGCGAGCCAGCGGCAGCGGTAGCGGCCAGGGTTGGTGAGCGGAGAGCCAGCAGCCGGGGGTCAGTCAGCCAGCCAGTCATAAAGGCAGGTTCATACGGCGAGGCCGACATACATACAGATCCGTTAGTGCTCGCGATAAGGCTAGTGCCGGATTGTCGGGACAAGCCGACACGCGTTTGGCCAATCTTGGATGCCTTAAGTGGACATGAGCATTGATTTATTACCTGGGTCGTTTTAGCGTCTAACTGCATGTCAGCCTCACGGTATGAACTGCGCTTAGTCCCACAACCATGCCACCATTTCAGCCAGAGAGCAAAAAGAAACGTTAATTGAAGATAAACAGTTGTTATATACATTCAAAGGGTAACGTCAACAGCCTGGGACAACTTGAAAAGACAATGACCAATTAAAAAATACATTATAATTAGGTACATGACGAGGACGTGCTGGAAGAAAATGAGTCGATATACAGTTCAAAAAACGTCGAAGCGGAACATCAAGGGGAACGTTTTGTGAGCACATTGGGTAGGTATTTGGTCAGAAAAGTTATATTACAGATGCATTTAGTCCTTTATGCATATCAATATAAACCTGTTGAAAACGCTTACTTCAGAACGTACAAAAATGAGGTTAATTTGGAATTAAATGGCGCAGCAATCATCTAATTTATGCAAAAAAAAAAGAATGGCAGAAGCAGGTCATGCGCTTGGCTGTGAAATCTGCGCTGTGACTGGGGCAGCCCCCTCCTCCAGCGGCCAGCCACCACCCTCCACCGCCCAATGGGTTAACCACTGTCCTCCGGCGCCTCACCGCACACGGCGCCGGGCCGCGGACGGCCGCTCACCATTGCTGGTGGTGCGCAGGTCGAACGAGGGTTTCCGTAACGAGCGGACGCTGGCGCGGGTGCGGATCCGCGAGATGGGCGGTGGTCGGTCGAGCACGAACGCTGGACACTCCTTCACAAACACGAGGTGGTTCACCGCTCTGAAAGAAGGCGGGGCAGAAGGGATATCAAAAACCAGGCATGGACGGACGCTGGCGAAGACGGACGCTGGCGCTGGCAGAAGCGAACAATTTGCTGCTGTTTAGCGTTATACGTCGAACCTGTATCCCCAACGTCAAACTCGACTATCCCACGTCATCACATAACTATCTCCACCGTAACATCTGCACCAACAACCCTTCTTTCCCTCATCGTCATAAGGCACTTCATCCCACCCCTTCCTTGTCACACAACTACCCTCATCGTCACAGCACTATACCCTCATCGCCACATCACGTTCCACCCCTCACCATCCCCCACGCACTAACCGTCCTCCGGCGGCGACGGGGAAGGCGCGGCACGGCAGCAGCAGGTTGTCGCCGTTTCTTCTCCGACACATGAAGTGACCGTCGAACTCCCGACCCTTACTCAGCTGGGACACCAACTGCTCGGCCTGCTCTGGCCGGGTCATTTCCAGCTGGTGCACCTTGAGTAGATGGTGGCCGACAATCTCGTCCCGACTCAGACCCAGCACGTCCAGACACGTCCGGTTCACGTACTGAAAGACAGCGAGGGGTGTCTTGGTGAGCGACGGATGTGACGTGAGGCCCGGGCCGGGGCGCGTTTCGGATGACCAGCGAAGCTCATGGCATGTCACGCAGTCACAACAGGCAGGCAAATGTTGCGGAGTAAAGATTCGAGGTTAGTAGGTACTCCTATGCTGGTGCTCAAACCATAATATGTCAAGAACATTCACTTATGAACAGTATCTTATGCGAAAACAAACACGATGATGGAATCACATTTTGACCCACTGACTTCTGTCGGACAAATCCGTTAATTTCAAGACAACAAAAGCACACTGTTCCTCTGATGTCAGTGTTCGACATCAACGCTAGGCTCCTACGTCCTCTGTCATCCTGTCACCAGCTGTCTGAAAAGGGAGTCTACGAGTGTCTACCCTGCACGACTGAAACAATCTCGGTCCGACTGCGCTGCAGCAGCGCCGCCCTGCGTGAGGTCGACCTGACTGACAGCAGCCCGCCCCGCTCTCTTCCAGGTGTGGTCGGCTCGCCAACACCCGCGGGACCGGCATTATTCAGCCAGCGAACGCATTATGCAGACATTGAAGTACATTAGACCGGCCTAGAGGCACATTAGACGCACGGCCGCCCCGTCCCGTTTGGCCCACGTATCGATTCGAGTCGCCGGCTGGTGCGGCGCCCGCCGGCTAGCGTTCGCTCCTGTTTGGCCGTGCGCGGTGGCAGGCGGCGGAGATTCGGTGGTGGGTGCATAATTGGTCCAGTCCGGCCGCACAGCATAGGTACACACATACACACAGTACAAACGGCCGGTGCAAGTGTCCCCCCCGCGCAGGCACTCCCTGGCTGCCCCCCCCCCCCCCACCCAGCCGGCAAGCGGCCCACGCGGAACACAGCAGGCTGTTGAGGTCGTGTCACACTTCCAAACCCGTCCCATCAAACCACTCGGCAGCCCGCATCCAACACTAGCTGCTTGTATAGTCTCTCTTGAAAGTATCGCGTCATGGGCTGCGGCGGCTCGGCGAACTATTCCATTCAGTTTGAGGACCCCAGCAGTGAGGTCATGGCCTGTATCATAAAAAGTACGCAGTACCTCGATTCTACGCCAGCGGTAGGAGGAAAACTGCTATATGACGCAGGCACCAGAGGCTGACAACTGCAGGTCAAAACAGGTGGAGGCCGGCCAAAGGTCATGCTCGTATCGCTCTTCCTTGACCCCGTCCCCCGCCCCAGGCGGATACCGGCGCCGCTTGGGTTCACCAGCCCGGGCGTTCATTGGTCTGCCAGGCAAAATGACCCCGGCAGTCGGCGCGCCCTAAAACTCCATTAACCCGGTTTACATAGCATATTTGACGAGGCTCTAGCTCGTTAATTTGGCGATAATTTCGATGCAGTGGTCTTCAAATATTTAGAGGGGATCATTTTGTAAATTGTTCAGCACCATTGGCATCTTTTGCAACATCACGGACGGAGATATAAGCTTGCAACAAACCCTATGTAAACGCGTCTATTGGTCTGCCAGTGGGCGCCAATCACTCAGTGTGCGAGACGCGTAAAATCACAACGAAGCAAAGTTCCGCCATAACCCTAGTGTGAAGAGGCCTTCCGAATGACGTAAACAGGTCATGGGAGGGGAAAGGGGCAGCCTGGCAGCAAATAGGGCTTTTAAAAAGCAGACGGCTAAAATGTGAATATTCTTTTTGCGCCGCTCAGTAAGCGGCTCATTAAAAAGAGATAACTTCAAATATATGACTAATTGCCTGAGAGATAATTTTTGTGATTTGAATCCGCTCGCGGGTGCATCTGCAACACGGATGCATGCATTCTTTTAGCGGATGCAACTGATGATTTTTTTTGTATTCGGGCACGGATTTCCGGATTTTACCAAAAACCTGTGACAGTGGTGCCGATGGTGTGACAGTGGTGCCGGTCAAATTGTTAACTTTGCAATGAAACAAATCTCAACAAGTCCTCTGCGAATACTCTGCGAGTAGGGTGGCTTCCGTTGACCATATGCTGACTGAATTCACAAGTTACCGGACGGCTACTGCCACCTCTCCCCCCATCCCTCCGCAGTCCGCAACCACTCCCCTCGCCCCCGTGTCAGGCTTCGGTCAGTGCTAACGGCGGCTCTCAAACTTTTCCGCTCAACCGCGGCTGGGGCAGGTGGCGCCTTCCCCCAGAGTCGCGATACTTTCAAGAGAGACTATACAGTCAAATCTGGGGTGCGCACCTCGTAGGGCACCCAGTCACGAGTCGACACAAGAACTCTTTTGCCGGCATTGGTGCTGTTTTTAGATGCAACCGTGAACTATAGGTACCCATTCACCGAGTTTTGCAACCTATCTTCAGTATTCCTGAATGAATAGAGGGTTTAGCTTCAATGATGACTTTCAGAAAATTCTGAGTAGTGATTACCATGCATATTGCATATGCATATGCATGAATAGTTTCGAAAAGTTCCATACCATAAAAGCAGCAAAGTTCCCAGCTTTCAAGGAGCGCACAAATGGGAAAACATTGTGTAATGTTAAGCTTGAAGGGCACAACGACCATGTAACCTAAGGCAGTCACCGCACTGTCTTTCACATTTTCCCAGAAGCTGCACTGCACGTCTGCTCGCTATTCCACCAATACAGCGCTCACGCTTCACCACAATCATACACCATTTTCATCAGCACGGAGCACCACCACTCACCAGCATCACCAACCCTGTCTCTCGTACTCACCAGCACGTTGTACTCGTGATCCGTGATTTCCACGATGTCCCTGGACTCGTTGAGTGCCGTGAACAGTGCGTCAGTGGCGTGCAGGCGCGCCTGCGGCTCGGCGTCGCTCTTCACCAGCAGCTCCAGCTCGTTGACGCAGAAAGATTCGCTGGTATTCTCGACAAGCCACTGTCGGAAGAAGGAACACCGTCTAGTCAGAATTTACTGATGAAGTCGCAAGCGCGTAGGATCAGACCAAAGATCAGACACTACACTGGGTCAAGCAGCCGTCATTGGGGCAGGAGGTGACATGGTTCAACAGAGACGCACGTTGAATGGAATGTGGATAAACGGTTGGCTACGGAGGAACGCCGTGAAGACCGGATAAATAATGCCTAATCTTTATAAGATAAATTTACTTATTACAGGCGCGAAGCCAAGTCATCCAAGAGATTGATGGGCACCGCATGTAATGAGAGTGCCGAGTGGGTTGAACTTCTGGGACCGGCGAACATAATCATCGTTCATAAGTGACATGATGCCATTGGGGTTATAGGGTACGCTAAAACGGAGTGTTATACGGCGCCCATATAACGGTCTAATTCATAAGTCATATGGCATTTTGATTGATATGTAGCATGGCCTCAAAGGACTAGGTACCTCCACCTTGAAGGGGTTAAGTCACAGCGTAAATACGACAATGCGAGGGTAGCAGACTTTCTAAGCGCGCGAGCTCGTTTGCTTAACACATCATCGAAAGCACACACAACAGCGTAATGTCGTACAATGTAGTAGATATCCAGATTTACACTGCCGAAATTCACCATCCCACGCTAACGACGTTATAGCTGCATGATCGTGGCGGAAGGGTCGAAATACAATAACCTCTATAAGTCCACCCTCAGCTCTGGTCATGTAATCACGGCGGACATCAGGGACATCCGGCACGCATCTGGGTACGGCGAACCCGGCTCGGCTCGGCTCGTGCCGTAATAACGTTCGCCGACGGGCTGCGTGTCGCGGTCGGGGAGCGGGCGGGCGCAGCTCCTCCAGTAACTGGATGACGCTGACCGAGTGGCCGTCACATGTGTCCCGGCTAATCACATCGCGTGCTCTGGGGCCGTCTGACCGGCCGCGAGAGCTCCCCGCGGGACGCCATGGCCTGTCCCAGTGCGGTACGCGGTGGTAGTCATGGCGATATCAGGACGGTTTCCCAATTCCCATGGCTCGGTCCACCGGGATAGAACCGAGGGCGACGGTGGTGAGCGGTCACAGGGGGAGATCAAAGACTGCTGAGACGGAGCTAACGCCTAACCTGATACGGAGCTGACGACGACCCTGATACGGAGCTAACGTCTATCCTGATATGGAGCTAAAGGTGCGATCCTGATACGGAGCTGTCGTCGATCCTGATACGGAGCTAACGCCGATCCTGATACGGAGCTAAAGGTGCGATCCTGATACGGAGCTATCGTCGATCCTGATACGGAGCTAGCGTTGATCCTGATACGGGGCTATCGTCAATCCTCATACGGAGCTAACGTCGACCCTTATACGGAGCTAACATCAATACTGATACTGACCTAGCGTCGATCCTGATACGGAGCCATAGTAGATCCAGATACGGAGCTGAAGTCGATCCTGATAAAGGTGCATTCCTGATAAAGGTGCAATCCTGATAAAGGTGCGATCCTGATACGGAGGAGCTATCGTCGATCCTCATACGGAGCTAACGTCGATCCTCATACGAAGCTAACGACGATGCTATGATATGGAGCTAACGTCGATCCTGATACCGAACTAACGTCGATCCTGATACGGAGCTAGCGACGATACTGATACGGAGCTAACGTTGATCCTGATACGGAACTACATCCGGAGCTACCACTGCACTGACTCGCAGAGCTACGATACAGAGCTAACGCCGGTTCCGATATGGCCTTCACACTAAGCTAAAACACGGGGGCCACCACCTACCATCAGTCCTGACGGGGAGCTACCGCTAGATACATGTGGCTTTAGCATATAGCACGGGACTTATTATCAATGCCGACGGGGAGGGATCAGACATAGAAGGGGACGGAGTTACCAGAGACGGCCACCTGCTGTTCGCCTGGCCAACACTCGACGCGGACAGACCCTCACAACACGATACCACCCACCGCCAGCGCTGTCGCTATCTCCCAGAACACCGACCGCCGGGCATACACTGTAAAAATGCTAACAAACCAGTTAGTTAATTCTTCAAGCAAAATCTAGTATAAAAACACACGTTGTTGCAAAAAACGGGTCAGATAACACATATGTTTGCAACCTTACACCACATCCATTTCATCCAAGCAGAAAAGCTAACATCATTGTAAGCCGACAAATATTATCCGTGCAAACCATGCCGTGTTATTTGACAAACATGTTTGTTTATGCTTTCTTTGCCTTTTTTCTGAGTAACGTGTTAATTAACAAATCAAACGCATGTTGTAACTTACAATCTTAGTTTTCTTACTACCCTTTTTGTTGTAGCATTACAAAGACCTTAGTTAATTGAAAAAGTTCGCCATTTTGTGCGCCCCTCTGCGCCCGCCATGTTCAGTCTGTGCCAAGTCAGAGAAGGGAGAGGACGTGTGCGTTGTGAAGGGTGGCGTATGCAAAGTGTAAGTGTTGCGTGTGTGCAGTATATAAGGAGCTGCTGTGGTGTTAAGAATAAGAATAATAAGAAGTCAAACAGTGAAATGATATGGATTGTTGGACATGGCTTTCATCCTTACTGGTATGGTGAGTGATTATGGGAAAGATCAGTGCAGATATTGCTGGCGTTTTAGTGTGGTTTATGTACCTATGTCACTCATTCTCTTTTCAATTGAACCTCCAACCAGGCTTTAGAGGGTCTCAGGTTGGAGACACCGTTCATTTGTTGACTGTCAATTGACGTCTGTAAGTACATATGACGGACTGAACAATGAGCATGTTGCACACTAAAACCGCATTAAGCTTTGAACAAGAAATTAAATGTACCTAATTTTTGGTTGGGCACTCAACCAGTGAACGCGGTGAGGTGCTGTTTTATGCAATTCCTGTCACTGTACCCATGTTGTCAAATAAAATGTTTGTAGTCACATGAGCCACCATTGTTCGGTCAGGGAATTTTTGCCCTTTTGTTGCAATTTAGTGTACCCATATCGACAGAAATGAAGCATTCTCAATGTTTTCATAATAGGTATTTGGAGCCTGTATGGTGTCATGGCTGGTGCGGATTCCTGCAGGCTATATATAGCTTAGAACGTAACTTTAGAACGGAGCGCCTTTGCCGCTCGGCAGTTTCCTACAGAAGATTACTTTTTTAGGTTCATTTTTAGTACAATAAGAGAAATATTACTGTATGCAGTTGTAAGCTTGCTGAAAGGAGCTTGAATGCAGTTTTGAATAAACATGTTTGATGAGTTTAATTCGATTCGTTTTTTTTTTGGGGGGGGGCGACTGTGAAAAGAGGTGACTAACACGCACATTAGTTAAGTTACACGCCTGTTCCCAAAAATGCATTTAGTTTATTAACACGCACAGCTTAGTTAGCTAACACGCAATATGTGTGTTTTGCGTACACGCATATAGCTAGTGAAAAGTGGCCGTGTGACAAACACATGTGTTACCTAACACGTCTGTAGTTATTAACAAAACACACCGATGATAGTCAATAAACACGCTTACACGGCTTATCTTAGTAACCTGGCAAATATTCGAAAACTAGGAGGTGTGTTTCAAAACACGCTATTCAACCTTTTGCGTGTAATTGAAAACACACTTAGTCATGAAATGCGTGTTTTGCTTACACGCCTATGGTTAGTGAAAAGTGGCCGGATAACTAACTAGTTGGTAAACTTTTTTTACAGTGTAGTTCGTAAACTCGGCCGGAACATAGTTCGTAAACTCGGTCGGGACATAGTTAGTAAACTGGACGTTTAATTAGTGGTCTGCGGACGGCGCCGGCAGGCTCCGAGTGACGTCACGGCGCGATTGTGTCGACGGTCGGCCGGCGGCGGCGGCGCTGACAGCTATTGGCGAGACTGGGTCAGCCTGACGTCCACCGGAACACACCAGACAGACGCAGAGAGTGGGCCTACAGAGTGGTGGTGTGATTGGTCAAGGAGAGGGCCGAGCGATCCGCAACAGCCTCTCCCCCCCCCCGCTCCCTTACTGCTAGACGGCAGCACGAGCGACCAGACGCGCTCGCAAAGAGCACACTGCTGAGGGCGGAGCGAAGCCTCACGTGCCCACACCAGCCTAACCGCGACCTATGACCTCTCCGTGAACCGACGGTCGCCTGATGGTGCCTTCCCACCGCCAGCGGCAGCTGCTTCCCTGCCAGCTTACCCTCCAATGGTGTACATTATGAGCCACCAAATTAATCACAGCAGTTAATATAAGGTGCTCTCCTCATCTAATATTGGGCTACTCCGAGGCTTGCTGGTATATACGGCGCGGCGATTACGAGTCACGCTGCGCCAAGATGAGTAATCTCACGGCGCGTTTGCCGGCCGGGCGCGTCCGTCATCATCCGCTGTTGCACATGATCCTGTCAGCGGGTGATGTTTGTCCCGCGGGGGCTGTGTATGATCGGTGGACCGCACCCGGGGGCCGGGTCGGACGGGGCGGGGTGCCGCTCGGCCGGTCGGTCGGCGGCCACTCAGCTCCGTCGGCCAGCGCCCGGCGAGCAGTTGGCCGCCCGAGCCGCCGCCGTCGAATCAATACGCGCTGGGCTCTCTTGGAGCCGCCGCACCATGGCTAATGTGCCCTTTACGCCGCGCCGGCGGCCGCTCGGCTCACCTGCAGGGACGGCCCTCTGCCTGCCGCTCTCGCACTCTGCCCGCTCCCGGGAAGGTTTCTGTCGCAGTTCAATCAGCTCCAGGAGTCGACCCGGACCGCGGGCGGCTCAATGTGAGCTCCGGCACTGGGGGGCTACATGGCGAGCAGGGATATACGGAAGCGTTCTATTACGCGCCGAGGCACAGTGTGTGGTTCATTTCCGGTAGATTCGCTGTGCTCACAAATGGTTTCGTCCGAATCGACGGTATATGTGTCCTATGTTAAACGATTTCCCCAAAATACTATGGCGTTACAATGCATTGTACAAATCGGCGAAGGATAATAAGATAACCACATAAAGCCAACACTAGATCTACTTACTGAACTGTGCTGCAGCCAGATATTTCTTACAGACCTAGGTACTTATACCTACTCATTGAATTTACACGATTACTTCCACTTAGTAAGAGCTCCAGACGGGAATGCTACCTAATCAACGCGTGCCAAATAAGCTCCATTGCCATTTGTAAACGCAAAACAAGCTACCCATATAATACCTATACCACCGCCTTCGTCCCGCGAACCTCGATCCTCACTCGACCGTTGAGCACAGTCAGGAAGAGGAGCCCACGGCCCGCGGTGCAGTGAGAGAGCATCGAGCCGAGCGGTTTCCCACGTGTAGATCGTGTCGGTCGTGCGGCCCCCCCACCGTGTCAGAGGTGCGGCACACCGGTCGGCCACCGTAAGCCAACAGGTTGCGGCGGCCGGCCGAACATGTTGGCGAGTTACGGCTCCCGACCGCGGCACGTAACAGGCGCGGCACCGGCAGCGAGGCCATCGGGTGGCCGCCGGCCGGTCCTCAGCGGTCCTGAGCGATCCCGAGAGATCCTGGACGATCCGGAGAGATCCTGAACGATCTGAAGGGATGCTGAACGAATCGGAGGGATCCTGCCGCGCAATATTGCTCCGATCCTGCTCCTATCCCGAGCGATACTGCTCCGATTCTAAACGATCTTACTGAGATATCCTGTTCCAATCCTGTTCGATCTTGTTCCTATCATAAGCAATCCTACAGGGAAGATTACTTACAGGTATATACCCAACGAGACGGAGACGGGACGGGACGAAGAAGAGATATAAAGACGGGGTGGAGACGGGAGGGAGACGGGAAGGGAAGGGACGGAGACGGGACGGAGACGGGACGGAGACGGGACGGAGACGGAGTGGAGCCGGGATGAGACGAGGCGGAGAAGGGGCAGACGGGACGGGACGGAGACGAGAAGGAGACGGTATAGTGGAGACGGGAATTGATGCCGAAATGGAGCTGGACAGAAGCGGAAGAATTTAGGTAAATGTCAAAACATGCCGGCGGAAAAATTACTTACGAAAACGCAACCATTCTGGTCCGGAATCAGTTCAGTAATCGAAGTGTTTAGTCCGATCGGAAGTCATGGAAAATTGTCCCAAGCCATGGAAAATTAAGTCGGAAATCTTCAGGAATTAATAGGAGAAAGTGATTCCCTGGAGTCCTTGGACATAACTAAATGCCGAGCAAGCATATCAAACAGATAGAATTATACCAGCGGGTATAGACCTAGACCCTGTCCGCCATTAAAATATCAAACCTAAAACTGAAGTCACCGAACAGTCGAAAAGGAGTGTTGTCACATGCAATGGCGTTGCTAAGTGCAAGCAGTTCGGATAAAGGTACCGATTAACTTCCAGCAATTACCGTCATGCCCATAAGAAGTTTTAGAGCACACTGCTGAATCAAAACGTTGCTGAGAACGATCTTGTGGTCGTCGTTGCATGTTGTTATGTTGGGAAAGTGGTTATACAACGCTAAGTAATTAAATATTTAAAATAGTAATAGGTACAATGGCTTGAGAGACAAAAGTGTCATGTGTTTATGCACATTGCACAAGAAACTATTTCAAGACAAATCCGTGCCAAAAAGAACAAACGGTATAGATAAACTTCTAGAGGAAAGGAATGAATAAGATAGCAGAGCAAAAATTCCTTCGCATTTGCCTGATAAGTTGATGGCATGTCAGCAACAAGTTGATGGCATGTCAGCAACAATGCAGAAAAAGAAAACAGTGAAAGTGTTTAATAAGGCAAACACATAAGCAGTGAGCGACTGGACCTTTTCCAAACTTTGTTACAGGCAAGTGACAACAACTGTTGCAATAGGTGAAACGGCGAAAGTACTGAATAAAAAGTCTTTCCTTGGCAAAACCAAAACTACTTTCCCGCAGAATACATCAGAGAAATTCATTAAAAAGTTTTCCAGCTCCTGTTCACGAACTAAGATGTTTTCGGCAAAGTTCTCTGCAGCGCACGTGCTCACGCCCTAAATCCAAAGGCCGGACAAATAGGCCGAGCTTTGGCCGGATTACTGCCAGTTGGCGTTAATTGCAATACGTTGTAAACCAGAGCGGGCAAATACACGAACACTTCCACGCCGCATTGCTTAGTGCTAGCTAAGTGCCCCGAGCTTAGACGGTTTCGTCAGTGGGTTTTGTGGCTCAACAAGCCCGGAACAGCGGATGACTGACCCGAGGATAAGTCTCTAAACTGTGAACGTGTTAAAACTACAACTCTGACTCATCGGTTTACAATGCCCCGGGTGAGACACGATTCCAAACGTGTTCGCTTCTAGAGAAAACAAGCAAAGCACACAGACTCAAACACAAAAGCACACTGGCAGCAGTGGAAGCTGCGCTAGGAGTATATAGCGACTCACCCGGTTGAAGCCCTTCTGTAGGATGGAAGTCGCCGCGCCGTCCTTCGAGAGGAAGCTGAAACGGTACAGCGCCGCGTTAGGAAAGTGACTGAGATACCGTCAGTGCCGCCGGCATCACGCCTAGGCACGATGCAGAGTCACCCTTATCTTTGCACATTCAAGCACGGAAAACGAAAGCATTCTTAAAACATGTAGTTACAATTTAACGGTTTTTACCTTGCCTGCTGGTAAAAAACAATTAGCGGTGTGTTGAAGAAGCTGTTATCGTGTATTACATCTCATAATTTGGGCGGGTGACATTCGTTATAAGGCTGAGTCCATCATTATTAGTAATATAAAGACACGATCGGGTGAAATGGCATCATGGGCGCCCTTGGAAAAACCTGGACCGTCCGACATCATTGGAGACCGCTGACAGTTATTTGTAGTGGTGGACGGGATACAGTCAAGATCCAAGGTCCCCGGTGTGGGAAGCTCCAAACGCCTTTCCGAAAGTTTTTTTTCGACGGCAAATAAAACGAATATGAAGGATAAGAAAATCGTGTAAAAAAAAAACTACACAAGCTAGGCAGTAAGGGGCGCAAAACATCCATCATAAGTTAATCAGCTGATAGCTACAGCCTATTATGTCCGTGATATGATACATTTGACGACACCTCTAAATATCTTTGCCTCCATATCTCTATGTGCGTTCCAATATAAACGTCCGGGACCGCCACCCCGATGTCTCGTGGTGTCCATCTGGAGGACACGCGTGTCCGCCGGATAACGGATCCCACGGTGTGCCAGGCACGACCAGGGCACACCCTGTGGTGCCGTCGAAATTTACGCGACGGGTTTCCCAGCACGACCGTCGCGCGTCGTCCGGGCGACGTACCAGCGCTCTGCGGCCAAAATAGCTGAGGCTGTGTTGCAGACACAAAAAGAGCTTTCAGCACAGAGAGGAACATTCCTAATCTCGGTCACACATGCCTCTCGGCTGATTGTGACCGAGAAAAGTTGGTCCGCAGCGGCGGTAGCGTCAGAGCAGTTTGGTCCGGGCGACGGCAAAGCGAAGCGGCTGGGAGCGTCCCAGAGGCTGAGAGTTCTGAATAGACTGAACGGCGCTCAATACCCCCTCTTCCCATGGGCTTTAGCCCCTTGGGCACATGCAGTTTTATCCAGCCCAGACCAGTAAATTGTAACCATGGAAGCAGTAATCACCAACCGCGAGCAAACTGGCAGTTACGGCGGTAGGCAATTAAACGGAAAAACACCCGCGTTCACTGAAGCTTTACCGCGATCAATCAAACACAATGTTTGGCAGCTGCAGCAAAGCTCCCATTCCGATATCACGGACACACCACATCGCTGCCGGCCCGTCGGACACGTGTTTCTGTCCAGCCGGCTAATATTGATGGACGGACACTGTGTGAGCACACCGACGACACCGACGCGACGCTGACGTCACGAATGACGTCAGGCTGCCGTCACGCTGACGTCACCCACCTTTTGCTGACGAGCGCCACCATGACCGCACAGCAGCTAGGGTTGCTGGTCCGCAGCTGTCTGAAAGGAAAGGAGGCGTGAGTGGGCCGATAGACCATAGAGCAGCGCACACAATACAGCCATAAAGGCATACACGAGCAGTGATACGCACGAAGAAGGACGAGCACAGATTCGCACACGAATCGCTTACCTGCAGTACTAAAGATAGGTATATTGCGGAAAGCGTGGCGTTCGATAGGCTATTAGCATGTGTTTGTGTGTGTGTGATTGAAAAAAAAACACCGAAACAAGGCTGTGTCGATCTCGGAGTGCGATGGACATCATTTTCGCGAGGATTGGAGTGTCTAAGATGCGGAATGTCCGGTCAGAAGCACCGCCCGGCACGGTGTGACCAAGGGCTTACGATCGCCACCTCGCCATCGTCCTCACTCTCCCGCTGCTGACATCACAGGCCGCATAGTTCCCGCATGACCAGCCGTGCGTCCGATTAGAGCCTCCAACAATGCGCGGTCGTGACGGTGCTAGAAGAGCCGAACTCGGAGCCGTGGGAGCTGCGACCGGCCGGCCGACACCATCGCGCACGATCGACCGCGCGGCCATTTCTCGCCATCTTGCTCTCTTGTTCTCTTCCTCTATTTCTGTTTCCCCCTCTCTCTCTTATCTCCTTCCCTCACTCTTGTTATCTCTGTCCTCTTCCTCTCTACGACTTTGTTTCTATGTGTCTCACTTTTCATCTCTCTCCATCTCTGTCTTACGTTACGTTTTCTCTCTCTCTCTCTCTCTCTCCTCTCTCTCTCTCTCTCTCTCTCTCTCTTTCTCCTCTCTCTCTCACTCTCTCTCACTCTCCTTCTCTCTCTTTCTCTCGATCACTTTCTTTCTTTCTCTCTTCTCCTCTCCCTCTTTCTTTCCCTCCCTCCCTCTCCTCTCTTCCTCTCTCCTCCCTCTCTCTCCTCCCTCTCCTCTTCTCTCTCTCCCCTCCCTCTCCTCTCTCCTCTCCTCTCTCTCTCTCCTCCTCTCACTCTCTCTCTCCTCCTCTCTCCTCTCTCTTCTCCCTCTCCTCTCTCTTCTCTTCCTGCTCCTTCCCCCCTCTTCTCTCTCCCTCTCTCTCCCTCCTTCTCTCTCCCCTCTCTCTCTTCCTCTATCTCTCTCTCTCCTCTCTCTCTCCTCTCCTCTCCTCTCTCTCTTCCTCTCTCTCCTCCCTCTCTCTCTCTCTCTCTCTCTCTCTCTCCTCTCTCTCTTTCCGTTTATCTTCCTTTCCCTTTCAACACTACCTACGGACCTACTCGAAGAACACAGTCTCTCACACACTCACCAGACACAGAACACGAGCTAATAGCCAGGGCCCGAGACTGCCCGACCACGCTCGCAGGCCGGCAAGAGTAATTTATCTTCTGGCTCTCCAAGCCAGCCCAATCTTACCGAGTGCCTTACGTACGTGATGATGCCGTACTTGTAACTCAGAGCGTTTTAGCAGCGGCGCTCAAGAAGTCATAACTTGCCGTGTTAAAAGGCAGAATTCATCTCACATTGCAGTTTGATTAGGCTGAGATTTGAGCACGCCAGTCCTCCTGCAGCACTCGTAGCGATAAGGCAACATAGGAGTGACATCATAAACGGTAGGTTAACCGTAAAATTACCGTCCAGTCTCAAGCAATGGGATACAACTAACGAACTTCATGCAGAAAATAAATGCAATACATAATTATAGCACCACAAAAGATGACCGAGAAAAGTCTGTCTTCGCATTACGAGTATGGTAAATTATCACATAAAATCGGCTAATTTAAGAGTAGTCGTCGACCGGGTCGTCTCACCGCTGCCGATCACCGGACGCAGGTGACCCGGAGGAAGAATGGTCGCTAACTATATCCGGCGCCCACGGGGTGGTTCCCACAGACTCTCCCGGACCCGGAGGCCGGCCACCCACGCGTCCGACACCTTTTCTCTCGCCGTCGGAAAACGGAGCCGGATGGCGGCGGGCCGGGTGCGACGGGCCGACAGCTCGCCTCTGAGCTCCGACAGCCGCTCGGTCACCGTCCGTCCGCTCCTGGACCATTCTCACCGGGCCGACCCGCTGAGAACGCCACCAGCCCCTCCGAAATCAATGGCTCAGCGAGCAGCCCGGCAGCCGCTGAATAACGTATGGTGACCGGGCACTTTTCAACTACCCAAGCAGTGATGGCGGACGCTTAGAAAAGGAGAGTGCCTGCCGACGGTAGCTGCTGTAATAGTCAAGGCCATGCTGCTTTTGAAGTCATGGATGAAAAGTGCGCACTGCCTCGAGGTCTAACGCAAAGCCCATGCATTCTGTTTCCTCCGGACAGGAGAACACTCGCCACTGCTGGGGGCGCGATGGGTCCACCACATCAGATGCACCGTGCCGCGGGGCGAGCCCGGGTGATAACGGTGTCGGCCCGATGATATATGGGGGGCGCCGACGCGGCCAGGGCAGGCCAAACGAGCGGCGGCCGGCCGTGCGACGCGCCCTGTCACGAGGTAATGACGCGCGACACGTGACGTCATCGGTGGCCGAGTGCGGCGCGAGACTTGTCACAGTCACGACCGGGTCGTCCATCTCGGCACCGAGGCCGACCGACCAGTCGGTGCCTCCGCTAGTGGCGGAACCTCTCTTACAGTACCGCTATGCTCAGAATTGTTTCCGACACTTTGATCTACCCAAGACAAACATGTCATAAGTGCCCATGCTCAAATCAGATTCTCTCTCCTTCATCGCCGGCGCTCAAATCTTTCAATACAATTCTCGGATTTCCACGCCACAGCCCTCCACAGGTGCCGTGTTTATGTTCACTGGTCGGTAGGGGACGGCACGGGGGGGGGGGGGGAGGAGGGCGGCTCGTGTGTACCGGTCGTTTGCGGTGACGGTTCCGCGGCACGGGCGCGGCACCAGTCACGCACGTGCCCCACTCCCCCCACCGCCGGACCTGGCAGCTCCGGATAGCAACGAGCACAGCCGCTGGTCGGCTGGTGAGATCCTGAACTGATGCAGGCGAAATGAAGGAGCTGGCGGTTATAGTGAGGTAGTTCAACCGTGAGGAAGACCCAGGTTATTGTCAAACGCTGTCAGTGTCATTCACGGTGTATCGTGCATAGTTTTTGCAAAGACGCCTTGTTGAATAGCAGCCATGTTGTGATGGAACCTTCGCCAGTTATGTAACAAGCAGTCACATCCTGGATGTTGCGACCAGCAATACCTCGGTGAACCAAGAAACCAGTAGCCTAGGTGACCATAATAAGCTATGACTTGTAACCCACAATGACCCTTGACCAGTGACCTGGGTAGCCTAAGTGATCAGTGACCGAGGCGACCGTAAACCGTACACTGAAAACAAAATGACACAAAAAAAAACCGACTAAAAACGCACAGGCAGAGCGTGTTAACTAGGCTTTCTTGTGTACCCTGCATCATGCATTTTTTGACCCGTCGCAGACGTGTCAATTTACAAATGTGTTAACCCAGTCGTGTTGTGTCCTAAAACACAATATCATTGTGTCTTCAACACATAAGGCTTGTGTTAATACATCTGCAGAATACAAGGTAAATGTGTTTCTAAATTTAACACAAATCGCAAGTGAAAGAAGGAAACACGTGGTGATTATGTAGTTTGTTACCGGGGCGCAGTTGAAGGGACTTTGGCTTTGGCTGGACAGGCTGACTGCCAAAGCCGGGCCCCGAGTGGAATCGGGCGCTCGGGTGCGGTCAGGGCTAAGCACCCGGCCGGCCGACCCATACGGTCAGGGCGCGGTCAGGGCTGAGCACGCGGCCGGCCGACCCATACGAGGCCGCCGACCCATACACGAGTGAAGTGGCCCGGTCGGCCACTTCAGAGCCGAAGGGTGAACGCGTCACGTGGACGGCTCAATCAAAGCACCAAGTGACGATGCCCCAAATTGGAGGACTACTGTACAATACAGTTGTCCAGACAGCCGGGATAGATTTACGGCCACCGATTTTTCAAATATATCCTATATAGACCGAGGAGTTTCTTCCTCCAAGCAGACGTTAATAAGCTATGCTTCAGCTTGCACTTGATGTAATCAGCGCTTATTGCTCTAGACAATTTATCATGTATCGACTCCCTCGGCTGTATTATGCATTTTGACCTTTCTCAAAACACTTTGGCAAATTTTTACAAAAACCCAGTGTAGTTAGTATTGTATGCTATATGTTATGCATGTGTATGATAGAACTGGCACAGGCCGTGGCCCACAGCTGTGGCTGTCGGCCGGCGCCGGCAACTAGAGCTGACCGACGGCTCGAGTTCAGGGCCGCTGGCCGGTGAGCACGGCGCCGGCGAGCCGGGGCCAGTCGGCCGGAGTGGGAGGCGTGTGGCGGCTCGGTCCCCGCTTGGGAATAGACATTTCTGCGCATTTGTTTACTACAAGCTATTTCGGCTTTGACCTTTAAGACGCGTGACCATGTCAGTGACGGGTGATAACGCGGAGAGGAGCGGCCCGGACCATGGACCAGGGACGGTGTCTGTGCCAGTGACCAGCAGCGCAGGGCTACCGAACCAACCGTTTGACACTCGATTGGTGCCTGAATATGACGGCACGACTGACGTGGTGGAGTGGTGGGAGCGTGCGAGGCTCCTCTGTGAACTGCGTGGTGTCTCGCTCATGTCTGTGGTACCGCTGCGGCTGGCAGGCGGGGCATTCACCGTATGGTCACAGATGCCGGCAGCCAGCCGCGGCTCGCTGGTGGAAGTGCAAGAGACGCTGTATGCGGCGTTCGCCATGGACAGCTTCGCTGCGTATGACGCCTTCTGCTGCCGACGCCTGCGGACCGGCGAATCACCGGATGTGTTCCTCTCTGATCTACGGCGGCTAGCGGTGCTTTTCGGGGGTGTGCCAGACAAGGCGCTCATATGCGCATTTGTCTCTGGACTACCCGACAGCACCAGACAAGCTATCCGCGCTGGATCCAGGGCTGAGGGCCTCAGCCTGGAGGATGTACTCGCTCGGGCCCGCTCAGTGCTGAGCGACCAACGGCCGGCGGCGGCTCCGGTGGCAGCAGCTCAGGTGGCGGCGGCGGCGGCGGCTGGTCCGCTGGCAGCGGCGGCGCGAGCTCCTCGGACAGAGGGGTGGAGCTGGGCGGCAGAGGAAAGGAGCCGGCGGCCGGTGGCGCCTGGGCCGGGGCGGCGTGAAGATCGGTCGGCTGACGTGCAGCCGTCAACGGCGGTGCGTGGACCACGCCGATGCTGGATCTGCCGAGCGATCGGCCACATCTCCGTTGGCTGCCCTCAGCGTCAGCAGCCGGGAAACAGCGCGGGAGAGGCCGCATCAGCGCCGGCGTCCTCTCCAGGGCGGCAGTAGCAGAGGTTCTGCCGATGGCGCAGCTGCGAGTGGCAGGCAGGGAATGCAGGGCGATAGTGGACAGCGGCTGTACGGAGAACCTGGTGTTCGCACCGTACTGCAGCGACTGGCGGAAGGAGCGAGTCCGGGTAACATCGATGAGTGGGGATCCTTTCTACTGTGACGGAGTTGGAAAGGTGGCTGTGGAAACGGCCTCGGGTCAGGCCGCGGTGGTCGACGTACTGGTAATGAGAGAGAAGCCGCTTGGCGCGGAGATGGTGATTGGTGTCAGTGGAATATCAGCACTAGGTGGTGTGCTGATCGGGTCGCAGCGAGAGGTGAGGTTTTGTGGTGCGGTGAGTCGGCTGTGTGACCAGCTGACTGTGGAGGCGTCGGATTTCGGGGCTCAGTTCGATCCTGTGGCTCGAGCGTGGACTGTAGCCTGGAAATGGCGTGACGGTGCGGCACCAGAGTGCCTCGGCAACGGCGTAGCGGAGTATTCCGTACCGGAGGACGCTAAGGAAGAGTTCGACGCTGAACTTCAGTCCTGGATTGAAAACGAATGGTTGGTGCCGTATGATGAGGATTTGTACGGACCACCGCGAGGACTGATCCCGCTCATGGCTGTTCAGCAGAAAAACAAGACCAAAGTGCGACCCGTCTTGGATTATCGAGAGCTCAACAGTCATGTGGTGCCCCACACCGCCGATGCGGACGTGTGTGCCGCCACCCTCAGGAAATGGCGGCGGCACGGCACCAATGTCGCTATCGTCGACCTGAAGAGAGCATATCTTCAGCTGAGGACGGAGCAGAGCCTGTGGCCGTTCCAGACTGTGATGGTGAACGGTCAGCGGTATGCACTCTCTAGGGTCGGATTTGGTTTGAATGTGGCCCCACTTATCATGAAGGCTGTAGTGCGCGCCGTGCTACAGCAGGACCCGGCGATGGAGAGTGCGGTGCTGCCGTACATGGACGACTTGTGTGTGAATGAGGACATCGTCAGCGCTGAACGTGTGGTGGCCCACTTCGCTCAGTACGGGCTAGAGTGCAAGCCGCCGGAGCGAGCGGCTGCCGGTGCACGCCTGCTTGGTTTGCACGTGCGGGCGGTGGGTGGAGTGCTGCGCTGGGCGCGTGACAACGTCGTAGGGCCACCACCTGTCACGCTGACGCGGCGGAGCGTCTTCGCCTGGTGTGGTCGCCTGGTGGCACACCTGCCCGTGTGCGGCTGGCTTCGGCCCGCCGCCGCCTGGTTAAAGCGGCGGGCTAACGCGGTGACGAACAGTTGGGACCAGCCAACAGACGATGCCACCCTGCGTCAGCAGATTGACTATGTGGCCAGTAGGCTGGCCCGCGACGACCCGGCTCACGGACGGTGGCATGTTGAAGGCGATCACGCGGTGGTGTGGACGGATGCCAGCTCGATAGCGGCCGGAGTGGTGCTGGAGACGCCGACTGGAGACCCAATCGAGGACGGCTGCTGGCTCCGACGTGACGAGACAGCGCACATCAACATGGCGGAGCTGGACGCCGCCGTGCGGGGCATCAATCTCGCCATCGCCTGGGAAATGCGTCGACTGGACCTCAGGACTGACTCTGCTACCGTGCACAGATGGATAAGCGACGCTCTGAGCGGGCGCTCCCGTCTGAAGACCAAGGCCCACGGTGAGATGATCAGGCGGCGCATCGACATGGTGAAGCAGCTGGTGGACGAGTTCGGCATCGACCTGTCAGTGACCCTGGTGCCGACCGCCCACAACAAAGCGGACTGCCTGACGCGGGTGCCGGTCGAGTGGGTACGCGGAGACGACCCGAGTGTAGGCGAGCCCGCGGTCGCCGCTGCGGTGGTCGGGCCAGTGACTGATGCGGGAGAAGATGACGCTCACGGGGCTGATGCGGGTGTTGTGGAGGACACTGTCGGCACGCGCGAGTCGTCGGCCATCAGCGAGGTTCATGCCAAAGCTGGACACCCCGGTATTCGGCGAACTCTGTACTTTGCCCGTCGTGACATATCGCCGAGTATCACGCGGAGCCAGGTGCAAAAGGTGGTGTCAGACTGTGACGTGTGTCGGTCAGTGGACCCGGCACCCGTCAAGTGGCGTGGCGGGGAACTGGGGGTGAAGGAAACCTGGACCAGACTCGCCATAGACATTACGCACTACCGAAACCGGTCGTACTTGTCAATCATTGACTGTGGTCCGTCGCGGTTTTGTGTGTGGCGCCCACTGCGCCGAACGGACTCGGCCAGTGTGACGGAGCAGCTGGAGGAGATATTTTGTGAGCGCGGTGCCCCAGTCGAACTTCTGGCAGACAATGACACCGCGTTCCGCAGCAGAGAGTTCTCTGTGTTCGCGGCAGGATGGGGCGTACAGCTCCGATTCAGGGCCGTTCACCGACCGAGTGGAAACTCTATCGTGGAGCGAAACCACCGTTCGGTGAAGGTCATCGCTGCTCGTAAACAGTGCTCCGTGTCTGAGGCCGTTCATTTATATAATGTGACGCCTCGCGATGGTGTATCGGCGTCATCATCACCTGCGAGCGCAGTGTATGTGTACCCCGTGCGTGACCGAGTGCGCCCACCTGGTGGAACCGGTGAGGAGGACCGAGACGATCTATCACGCGAGCCCGCGTCGTACCGAGTTGGGGACGCCGTGTGGGTCAGGAAGCCCGGGTCACGGTGCACGGAACAGTCTGGACGCGGTGCTGTCACCGCCACGGTATCACCACAGGTGTGGAAGTCGACGGGGTACCGTGGCATGTCAGGGACCTCCGGTCATGTGGTGATGTTTTGCGTACCTGTCCTGATGTCTGAGGCAACTTCGCCTGGCTCGCCGCCCGATGACGTGGTGGAATATGTCAATTTGCCACTGTTAGCCGATGGGGGAGAGGGTTCATCACCTGATGTGGGGGTAGAGGGAGAGACGGTGAGTGAGAGTGAGGTCCGACGCAGTGACCGCTCGCGGCGGCCACCTGATCGCCTTCAGTATGAAGAACTGGGTACGCCCCATGCAGATACTAGCGTTAGTGATCCTTGAGGATCAGGAGGGGCTGTAGTTAGTATTGTATGCTATATGTTATGCATGTGTATGATAGAACTGGCACAGGCCGTGGCCCACAGCTGTGGCTGTCGGCCGGCGCCGGCAACTAGAGCTGACCGACGGCTCGAGTTCAGGGCCGCTGGCCGGTGAGCACGGCGCCGGCGAGCCGGGGCCAGTCGGCCGGAGTGGGAGGCGTGTGGCGGCTCGGTCCCCGCTTGGGAATAGACATTTCTGCGCATTTGTTTACTACACCCAGCTTAACCCTCGCCCATGTAGGGGGGGGGGGGGTGGTGCAACCCCCCTGAGGTTTTTCTTAGCTACACGCCGAACCGTTTCAGATAGCCTGCTCAAATTTTCAGTACCCTTTGGGGCATCCTTTGCGCAACTTTTGTTTTTTTTGTCAAGGTCATGTCAGGTCAAGGAGTTATGACGTCATAAAGGGAACAACCTCCGGCCAGATTTACGCTAAATTGGAGATTGCTTCACATTGGTATAAATGCCGACTGACCTGACACACTAGACGCGTTTACATAGGGTTTGTTCCAAGCTTATATCTCCGTCCGTGATGTTGCAAAAGATGCCAATGGTGCTGAACAATTTACAAAATGATCCCCTCTAAATATTTGAAGACCACTGCATCGAAATTATCGCCAAATTAACGAGCTAGAGCCTCGTCAAATATGCTATGTAAACCGGGTTACTGATGGATTGTTTTAAAATCACAACTAGCTGATTTGACATAGGCACAATGTCTGTTGACATTTTGAAGGTTACTAAAGGTCAAGGTAAGGTCAGTGACCTCGGTTGACCTGTAATGACTTTTTGCACTTGTATGCCTTTTCGGGGTATTTTGATGCCCTGATTTCGAATTTGCTATCCATTTCAGGCATCGTCGGTTGTTTCTTGTAGTTCATTTTGGGTCAGGGTCAGGTCAGTGACGTCACACGCCTGACGTGACTCAATGCACAAATGACCTTGCAGACTTCCGATGCTCCCAACGCATCATTTTTAGAGTTATGACATCGAAATACACACCAAACGATAGAGAATTGATCAAGGATCACGATAGGGAAGGTTTCAAGTCGATATCTCTTACCGTTTTGCCGCAATCGGCGCGGAAATCTGAAAAAAGTTAGATTTTTCCGAAAATTTGACCTTTGACCGGTCATAAGTAGGTCAAATGTTGACCTAGGACCAAAAATATACCACCAATCGCGAGATCTCGTTAAGAGCAATCCGTTGGTCTTTTTCGCTAAGCTCTACGACGCTCCGTTTTCAAACGCCAGGGGGGTCGCACCAACCCCCCCCTGCATGGGCGAAGGTGGCAAAACACCGTTTACGGGCGAGGGTAAAAGTCGGTGCTCGAAAAACGCACTCTATTATCCCCATCTGAAGTTAAGGTTCAGAGGTCGCTCACTGGTGGATGGCACGGTGTATTTGTGCAAGGGTACACGTCTACCGTATCCGACAACACATGATTTCGATACACTGATGCATTACATTCGTCCAGCGTGCTTGGCACGATAAAATTGTGTCATTATTCTGTTTATGTGTTATCAAACGTGTCGAAGGTCCCGCGAAGCGTGAAAATACTCAGCCTTATTGTGTTTTGGGTGCGATTAACACATGGACTGATGTGTTACCAGTACAGAACATGCCTCACTGTGTCGATTTGTTTTCAGTGTAACCGGTGACCTGTAATGACCCCCAGTGACTAGTGACCGTCTGACCCCCCAGTTGATCCGTGTCTAGTGAGCTCCCCGGTACCAGTGAGCACTGAGCAGCGGCCCAGCAAGGCTGTTGAAACTCACAGGGCGGGCGCGCCGGTGACGGGCTTGCTGTTGCGCTGGTCGATGATGACCAGTTGCGGACTATTGGCACTGAACAGCTCCATGGCACGCTCCTGGCTGTACACGGCGTCATAGTTGAGCTGGAGACGCGTGCAGGCGCGACACAGTGCCTTGCTGCGGCTGTCGGATCGACTGAACCACAGCAGTACCTGACAAACGGGGGAGAAACAGATACTGTCATATAACCCGCGCCCCACTGGGGGGGGGGGGCTATTCATAGCCCCCCTCGAGTTTTTCTGCAATAACTTCCAAACCACTTGACGTATCGGCGCCAAACTTTCAGTACCTTCGGCTGCATCAATTTGATACCTTGTGTCAAAATTTGAACTTCGTAGCTACCATAGGTCGGCCGGAAATGACGTCAGAGTGACGTCATGTTCGGCCGATTTGGACGCAAAACATTGAACCACGGCAATCGCTCCCAGGAGCTCAGTTTTTAACCTAGATCCAATTTCTTTGCATGAAAGGACGAAGAATTGACTGCGCTATCAAACTGCTATCTCGGATTTTAAAATTTTTGAAAATTTTGATTTTTTTAAAATAATAATATTCAAAATTTATGTTTTTATATTTTTTTCAAAAAGTTTTTGACTTTTCGAAAAAACCGGAATATATGTGACAGAACGCATGCTTATGACTAACTCTAGAACTCTAGCAAGTTTTAGCAAAATATCTTCAAAAATGGCCAAGTTATACGCATTATTGCAAAGAATTCATAATTATTAATTTTTCAAATCAATTTTTCAGTACGTAGGTATTTGACATCGTACACCAATATAAATAGCACCATCGTGTTCCTGAGCTCAAACTGCATCCAATAGACACCTTTTCTGTTGAAAAATTTTGACTTCAAAATTTGACCTTTTTTGACCTGAAAGTGACCTGACCTAAGCTAAATTCGACTCAAAATGACCTCTAATGACACAGACGACATCAAATTCGAAATCTATGGCCTAAATAGACCATAAAACATGTGTCACGTGACCGACGCATGATATAATATTTCCGTGACCTGTGATGACCTGACCCTGACCTGAAAATCAAAGGACAAGTTTGGTACCCTCAAGGTATCTAGAGCATCTGTTCACGAGTGTTGAAACCAAAAATGAGCCTGATCTGACTTGTAAGACGGCGGCCAGAGCCCAAAATGTGAACAAGCCAAAATGCTAATAATTTTTACTTTGACCTGACCTGTGACGTCATCGGTGACCTCGAGGTCAAGGAAATTAGGTTTCGTTCGACAGTTTTTCCGGGGCTATCAGACACCGTTTGAATTTTGACGATCGGCCCAGTAGTTTCGGAGTTAGGAGGGGGGGGGTCTATGGAGAGCCCCCCCCCCCCCAGTAGGGCGTGTTATACGCAGACCACAGTGGGGCGCGGGATAATAAACCGTCACATACACTAAACGGTAGCAATGCATCACAGGAGAGGGGCAAAATATACGCCGCTTGCCTACAACTTCAGCAAGAGCATGACTCCAATGGAATAACGCTTTGCTGCTGAATACCAACGAAATCACTAAGTTTTATTGCAGCTATCCGTTCAACTCTTGCCCAGAAATAAGAACAAAATGAAATAAACTTGAATAGTAAATTGCATTATTTAAAAAATAACAATACAAAATACCATTATATGCAGCCCATAGTCGGCTTATTTTAACGACCCCACAAAGTGATCACCCGTTGACTGAGGTCGGACCTCCGACCGCGCTAACTCACCCGTACTGGCTGGTGTCGCACCACCATCTGACCTAGCCGGCTCCTCTGCAACACAACATAAGCACACACAGGTCAGGAGACGGACCGGAAGCAGCGGCCCGATAACACACCATCAGCCAATGGCCCCGGGGTGCTCTCCATCTCCTATATTTAAACTGCAACCTTTCAGCGGCAGCGTTAAAAGTTTGGGCCTCTGGGGATGCTTCGACCACAGGAAAGCCATCAGGCACGCTATTCATCGTTGGATATGAACCACAAAATGCAATTCGGGCAGCACAATAAGCCTCACAATAACATTAAATAAACTATGTATCCCGGACTTCGAAGTATAGGTGTGTTAGGGTTTTAGGGGCTTAGGGCAGGTGCTTCAGCTCTCAGCGCATATGCGAGTAGGCTATCAACTCTATCGGAAGCGGAGTATCAAAGCAAAACACTTGACTGGGTCCGTGGGTTGGCAGCAGCAATGTGAGTGCCGACTCAATCAGACACGTGCATTGCATGCACCAGACAGTGAATACATTCATTCACCGATTGCCGCTCACCGTACCGCGAAAGCTGGCGCCCCGATTGCGTCCACTATTCGGTCGAGCGACGCGGCTCAAAGTGCAGCCGAGGCTCGATACGTTTGAGCTGGTGAATTGGCGTTTCCCGGGAGCTGCAGGACAAGCGTCCGTCCAATATGAGTGGCCTCTGTGATCGGAAACGGGATCCTGTACTCGGTCGGCAATTCGCCATGAATCGGTAACAGCTCGTCGGCTTTACTAGCCGGGCACAAAGCCATCCAATATTCCGAGCACAGTTCCGACGGAGGCAGTATGTAACTGCCCAATGGTAAATGCCGACGTAAATGCCGACCAGAGTCCGGGAACTCTGAGACGGGCAGCGGCGCGGCGGCCGCCCACCCGTGTCTGCGCCGTAACACGGAGACGGCATCGCTACCGTCGAATAGTACCTACACATCCGTCCAGCACAGCCTACTAGCACAGCCTACACATCCGTCCAGCACAGCCGTCCGACGGGCTAGTAGCCCGTCGGACGTCCGGCCCATGGGACGGCGGTCGGTCGGCCCCTGACCTAGATAACCCTCGGGCGGCGGTTTGATTGAGACTCCACCGTCGCTGGACGGCCGGTTGGCAGCCGGCGCGGCGAGCCCTGCCAGCCTGTCGGTCAGACCTCCGGCGACCACACCCTAACAGCATCGCTCCGCTGTCACGGCGCGCGGCCGGCTGTCAGAATCACGGAGACCAGGCGGGCCACAGCGCGTCGACGAGCGCACTAGTCCTCGGGGCACGTCATATGATGTCGATCAGCGCATCAGTAGACGTCTTGACACCACTGAGCCTTGCCCTCCACCACACGCTGCTGATTGGACCACGCGTGCAATGGAACTGAATTATTCCGGACACAAGCAGAAATGAATGGATGATTATGCGGACCCACGTCGGCTCGACTTCTTCGGGCAGTGAGTTCGGCATATGCTGGGAACAGATAAAAACTCTGGGAACAGCTATTCACCACGCAATGCGTTATCATCCATATCAGCGCTAATAAGTTACACTAGCACGAGTGAAAGAAGAGGGAATAAATATTGGTGCTGTCGTGTAATTTCATTTCACAGTTATGATCACCAATCCATCGCACAAATATGTACAACTGATAACAATGAAGGCGGAGCACCAAAGAAGCGTTCCGCTACCTCACAAAACTACGCCAATTGTTGTACAAAAGTATCGCAGCTACATCCATCATCCGGATTTGCCGTGTCCGGCTTTCCGATGTCCGTGTGTTTGACATGACGCGCCGCCGCGGGGACCAGAGGGCGGCTGCCGTCGACACATGTTCTAAGGGCCGGCCTCGGACAAGGCGGCGTCGGCGGAGCGGCAGCCTTTTTGGCGCGCTGCACGTCGTGTGCCGCACACGACACCCGAGCAGCACGGAGCCGCGGCGCGGCCACCGCAGGGAGTGGCCGCACAGAGCCGCCGCCGCCGCTGCTGGCATTCTTTTCCTCCATTAGCAGTGGCGGCCGGCGCGATCGACAACGAGCCGAGGCCGGCGGACGGGCACAGCACAGCGCGGCGGCGCGGCGGCAGCAGCAGCTCGGTCGGCCCGGCGCGGATTAACGACACGGATTAACGGCCAGCCGCCAGCGGCAGACGGTAATCCGCGGCACCCGCTCCACCGCCGGCCGGCCGGCCCGGCCCCAGCTCCGAACGACCCCGGCGCCGGCCGGCCTCCAGCTCCGAGCCGCAGCTCCAAAACACTGCAGCTCCATCACCGGCCGGTCCGTCCCCAGCTCAGAGCGTCCAGCTCCGGTCCGTCCCCAGCTCATGCCTCTAGTTCCGAGCCGTGCCCATGCTCTGGTCCGTCCTCAGTGTTCACAGTTCCCGTCCTTGCCCTGTTCTGCAAGATCACGGATCGATGCAACATCGGCTCTTCCATCACCCCATGGAACTGGGATAGATATGCTGGCCTTACATCGGGTCCCGGGACTGTTCTCTCAATTGAGCCTGACTGGGACTGGTAATAATGTCATTATGGCTCACTAGTACCGGGACTAATTGTCCAATGACCTTGCTGGAAGGTCGCCCTTCCACTGACCCTGACCCGCTCTGGGGTGGGTGACCGCCCGAACTGACCCTGTGACCCCTGCGCCACTAGCATCCCGCAGCGGCGATTCCGGCGTTCCGAACCGCAGCTGGCACGCCCGTATTTCGCCGCTCACGTCTTTTATCGCCCTTCTCTGAGCTGACCAACGGCCAGGACCACTCAGACCAGCCGAACATCGACTGGGAACTATGGGCTCACAGAGAGCGCTCAGAAAACTCCGCGAGTAAGGACCTACAGAAGTGGAGTCATTTGACGCACTAACATGCATTGAACGGATCAACTAGTCACATGGCTGTTTCACTATACTCCGTCGGAGATACAGTGTTTTGTTTGAATGATAACAAATTCAAAATTGCGGTCGACGCTTCTCAGCATTGCAAGGACTCAACCAAGAGCGGTATGGGCACCGAACACCTTTTTAATCCGTCTGACCTTTTCTAGGCGGCAGAGAACAAAACCAGCGACATAACTCGACGGGAACTTGGAGCCGAACACTCCTCAATTCACATGGTATGGTAAACACGCGCGGAAAGAATGACTTTGCAGAGGACTATCAGCAAACTGGAACTTTGTTCAAGCTGCGGCTAAACAGCCGTTTAAGTTGGCGAAAAGTATTTGATATTTCTTACGTGTGATGAAGGAGACCGCGTTCAAAATGTCGACTGACCATCAAGATACATAAACAAGTTTTGGAGAGTTGGACTTATTGCTCGTAATATCGTTTGCCAGAATTGTTTACCGTTCAAACACTCTACAAGTTTAATAGCTCCTGTTTATTTGCCGACGATAAAACGGCCCAGTGGTAGAATTGTGATCAGTCGTCGTGTCTTTCTGCGTCTGGCGGTGTCAGCGCTCACATAAGAGCTCTCTTATCACGCCCAGAAAGGTAATAGCCGTTTTCACGACGGCCATCTGGTACACATTTGGTGCACATCTGGTGCAGATCAGGTGCAGATTTGGTCAAATCAGGTTCAGTGTGTCTCTTAGTAGCTATCAGCTAGGGTTACACTCATTGCTTATATGCCTGCTTTGTCGTATTATCAGAGAGCATCATCGATTAAAAACTGAAATAAATTCATAAAATGAAGATATTTGCTGTAAAAGAGATTAGGTGCAGATTTGGTCAAATCAGGTGCACTCGCCGGATAGCCCGTCGTGAAAACGGCTAATGTCACCAACAGCGACACAGGCAGACCTCTGATAGCTCTCAGCGACAGGCCTCCAAAATGTGTCAGGTCAGCCCTCTGAAGGTCTCAGGACAGCTTTCGGAAGGTCTGAGGACTGATCTGGGCAGGTCTCAAGGCAGTTGTCGGCACGTCTCAGGACATGCAGCATTGGCATGTCTCAGGACAACTGGAATTGGCAAGTCTCAGGTTCTATACCTCGGCAGATTGTTTTTCGAGCAGATCTCAAAACAGTCTTTGACAGGTCTGCTCGCGACCGCCAGCGACGTGCCTCAAACGGCTCAGCAGAGTTCTCAGTGGGTCCAGCTGCTGGGTGTTTCCGTCCCACCCTCAGCGTGTCTCGTGCCTCCCTCGGCAGCACGAATGTAGTGCGGCGCACCCTCGGACCATCGCGGAGCGCCATTCATCTGTGACCTCCGCCGGTGTGAATAATTCAGGGCAGAGGGCCGCGCACCGCCCCCGGAGACGAGTGTTGGGCCGACACAGGCGGACACAACACGTCGTGCGAGGTTCGGGAGGTGGCTCTGGTGGTATAGTCGCGAAGATCTATTATAATTGCCCCAAGACTGGAAGGAAAGTTCAGGAAATTTTCCAGCATAAGAAGGGGAGTGGAGGTTAACATGATGAAATGCTATTTCTGTGTTAAAAGAAAAAAGGGTCGAGATGACGCCTATATTAAAATGGAATATCTCTCGGCGAATGAAGCATTAATCATCACCCAGCTCAGGAAGGAAAACTCTAGCTCCTAAACTCTGATGAGTACCTAATGACTACTGGCTAACTTCATATCGACCTAATGACCTAGTCAACCTAGTTCCCGTGGCCTCTGACCATGACCCGTCCTGTTTCCTGGTCTATGTTGACACTGACATTGGCGTGCGAGCCCATCGGTGCTTTGCTGGCCGGACCGCATTGTCGATTGCTGACCAGTGAGCACTGCCAGAGGATCCTGAACGCCGACGCGGGGCTGGGCGGGGCACAGCTGCCGCTAGCGACGGCGGCCGCCCGGTCACTTACTATGGCCGGGCCCACTCCATTTCATGATCTGACGTCATAGCCACTGCGTTTGATTGGTGTGACGTCGTAGATTCTTAAGTACCAGACGTCCTCGATCTTCATCGGGCAATTTCCCAGAACGTGACGTCACAGCATTTTCGCCGACGCTCCGCTCCACTGCCTTCGGCCTGGTTGCTATGGAGAATGGAGCTGGGTCGCCGGGCTCTAGCGTTGGTAACTGGGAGTTTGGAGCGCACCTCGTCGGGTCCGGGTCGGCGGAGGCTCGTTTGAACCGGCAAAAGGTCATAGCGGACCGACTAGAGACGAACTAAAGGGTGTAACACTGCGTCTTGACATTGAGAGGAGTTATCTTCACAAGCTATGACAAAAATCTGGCACCGTAACAGAAAAGAAATAAGGTAGGCACTGAGATTGAGGTAGGGTAAGCTCTCGATCACTCTGAATAAATCGGAGATAATGTATGAACCGCATGCACTTGCGTTGTGAAAACAGCCTAGATTATGCCAGTACGTATAAATACATTGAAATATGCGGAACATTAAAAGTCTGCCCGACCACCCCAGTGGCGTACTAGACCACGTGCCTGCAGACCCGAACCTGCAAGGCAAACAAGACCTGGGCCCAGCGCACAGTCCCTCGCGAGCGCGCGCCTTCACACCCCAGAACTGTGCCAGATTCTGGGCCGACTCCAGCCTGCAGTCGGCCACGAATGTGAGTTGTGACAGCGCGCGTCGGAACGTCGTCGCTGCCGTCCCCGGTGACCTCTGCCGATGCGCAGGAACCGGCCCGTGAGCCAGCTGTGGCACCCAAGCGGCATCCGAGTGGCCGTAGCTCCGGCGAGTTCGGGAGTTTGTCTAGGCAGCGAGTGGCCAGAATGCCGAGAATTTGCCGCGGCGACGCCCGAAGTTTGGTCGGGCGCCGACCGTACAGAGAGTTAGCGGGCAATATTTGGTGAAAGAGTCGAGAGGAACGGGAATAGCAGCCCGAGGGAAAAGGGAGGGATAAGACATGTGAGCTCATGACGCACATCATGAAAAGCGTACTCTCCTTACTCGGCCATAATAAACGAAACTCATCTTGTCAGTTCCCCCACTTACATAGATATTGCTAGGAGGCAGTGATGAAAGGGCAGCATAGGCATAGGCATAGGCTTTAGGCATAGCATAGGCAGCACCAGCCACACTGTAAGCCGCAGCGGCGGAGGGTAGAAAGGCTCGATGTAACGACAGCGGCCGATCTATAAGCGTGAAGGCGGTTCGACTCGCAAGACCGACACGGAAAGCATAGCGCGGTGACGAATCGTCTGGACGATCAGGGGACCAAGACGGGACTCACAGGCGGCACAGCTACCCAACGCGACGGCAGCAGCACGCTAAAAACCACCGCGACGACTGCCACTCCCCTTTAATCGCGCATCGACAGCTTAACGGCGACAGAGTCCCACTTCTCGGCTAGCGAGCACCTGCTAAGCCATCGGTATTATAGATGCACCCTGGGGCGATTTGGGCACAAAACCACTCGGCTCAGCGGGCATGGCAAATTGAACAACAGCATTAACAGCTTACACTAAACACAGTGCCGTCATCATCCCGTTGAGTCTGCCTCAGGCGCTGGAGAAGTCCTTGGATGACCTCCTGCTGGGCGACCGTTCGGGCACCCACCGGAGGTCCGGTCTAGTTACGAGCAAGCATCCACGTGAAGTGTATCATCCGCCATGTGCTACAGATTAAAGAGCTCAGTCTCACAACGTGACCTTCTGAGTCTGAGGCCGAGAGTCTGCTGCCGTCATCTCCAGCACCTACTTAGGTGGCATCGACTATTATGGTGTTGATTTCAACACTGAAAAATGGTATTTGGACCGTGTGCAGGCTCACTGGAAAATCAATGAGTTTCAACCCGTATTCACGGTTGCTGTTACTTCAGTCACTGTTCCTTCCATCTCACTGCCGTTACGGTACATAAAAGGCTATTTTCCCATAGTGGGAACCCTTTCCTTAGTCACGGACGTTCCACTACGCTATCGTCTCATCAGCCGTGCAAGACTGTGCCGAGCCGGCCAGGCCTCCGCCACTCAAACCAATTACCGTCATCCCGGCAATAACCCGTAAGCAGAGGCCAGCTCTACCGAGGCTTAGCTGCATATACCGCCGGTGGTAAAACAGCGAGCAATTTGAGCGCGGCAGAAAACCCCAATCAGTCTCTTAGCCTCTAAACAGGATGTGCTTATCCTCGCCGGTAGCTCGGATCTAATGGATCAGTTAGCGGGCGTCTATGTGGCAGTGCGTTAACGGTGCACCGTTATACGCTACACGATAGACAGTTGGAGGAAAACTACAGCACCCGGCGAAATCGCTAAATGCGCCGGAAAAAAGGCGCCACACCTCGAAAAACTGCGCTACCTGTTCCGTAAGGCGGCATGCTGTTCATGTTAATGGCCTTAATGATTAAACGACACGATCGCTGAGTGGTGCACCAACAAATAAAACTGCTGACAGCTTCGGACTCACATCCGCAATGTGTTTTCATCGTGACCGACGTTTACATGATTTACTGAAGCACACGGATCGCCAACCAATGCAGAAACATGGAGCTTCAAAGACAGCTTTTTATTAAGCAGCCCAAGCTAGTTAAGGGATTAGAAACTACGTAACATCGATCGAGGATAGCAAGAAGTTTTCTTATTAACAAAGTTTGCTGTGATCATGATTGGGATGCATTTGAACAAATCTTTATTATTGCCCATAATATCTGCTTTCAAACCATCTTTAGTTTCCACTCACGTGTTTCTACGCCTCTGTATGGTATTTTCACTCGGGTCCCAGTTTTAAAAGGCCTCACTCTTGGCCAATACCCTAAATTTGGAGACGGATCTAAAAGATAGACGGACTAGTGTTGGCCTTCTTCCGATAGAGGACACTGCCTTATAAGGTCACGCGGCTGAGGGCACTCCCACATAGCACACGCAACCCGGCCGGCCGGCGGGCCATGTCACGCCTGTAAAAAGCACGTGCTCCCTGAAGTTCGCTGACACCTCAAATCACGAACATCCGGGTCGGCGTTTATCCGTGTATGGGACTTTGAAATGCAGCATTAAAGGGACAGTCCCGTGCTGCCAGCAACAAAACTAAATGTGTTTCCTGTTGGGCGATCCCCGTACTTACATACCTATCGACGTTATATTTTGGCAGTCGGTATGAAACAATGCAAAATTGAGCAGGGTTTCACTTAACCCGCGCCCGGCTGGGGGTCCTGGATTTCCACGCCCTGCTGGGGGGGGGGGGTGTTTGAACACCCCCCCCCTTCTAACTCGGCTCCTGGGCCACGTAGCGATACGCGGAAGGCGGCGTTCGAAAGAGCGTCAAAAATAATGACGAAATCACATCGGTCAATTTTTTGGTCAGGTCAAAGGTCAGGTCACCAGAGGTCATTGAAGGCAAAATTTCGCCGATTTCCAGGTCGAATGTCGAAAATTTCCAAAAAGCCAACGCATAACTCGGGAACCAATAGAGCTACAGCACCGCGGAAAAGCGCATTCGATAGCCCTATTAACGCCCTTTCTGAGTAATTCTCTCAGATTTGACCTAACGTCAACGGTTTTGCCTGCAGGGGGCAAAAACTGCAAAAATAGCCGATTTTTTCGGAAACAGTTTTTCTGCACTAACTTTTGACCCAAGCCTTGTACGAGCTTACTTTTACCGGCATCGTGTTCCTCTCGTCAAGACGCATCGAATGAACTATTACTTGACCTTGAAAGGTCAACTTGAAAATTTGACCTCAGGTCAAGGTCATGACCTGACCGGAAAGGGTCATGTTGCATATCAGTCGATCCGTATCGTCGAGCTGAACACATCTAAGGTGTTTTCATCGCTCTAGCATGCCTCTATCAAAAGTTATTTGCGAAAAACTGTTAGATACCATTCGTGACCTAAGATGACCTCAGGGCATAAACAGGGGTCACGGACACCATTTTCATGTTCAGTGTGTCTAAATCACTTGTAATTCAGTGTTTGGGAGTGTTTATAATGTCTTTCGTCCAAAAGAGACGCATTTCAATTTTCTCCCATTGACTTATAATGGGGAGGTCGCAAAATTGACCTGACCTTAGGTCATCGATATCAAAATTCTGAGATATACATTTTGTACATGCTATTGCTCTTAGCAATCGCTGAAAGTTTCAAAGCGATCGGTCACTCGGTGTAGCTCTGACAGACATTGAAACTTTTTATGAGGTGAGGTCACTTCAAGTGACCTGGTGACCTGACCTTGAATGACCTTGGTCTGAAATTTTCACAACATGTGTAGAATTGATGCATGATAAGGTGTACCAAAAACGGCGGCGCTCCGCGCCGCCGTTTTTGAGATATTCGCGAAAAACCACAAGGGGGGGTGTTCAAACACCCCCCCCCAGCAGGGCGCGGGTTAAGAAATCAGTCGGTTTACTTATTTCGACTTCTTTTACAAAAATTTGGACAAACATGCATGGTAATATCTATTCAAATATCCATCAAGTGACTCAACTCCCAACCTCCTTGAGAGGCTCAATCAAACTCCATGGATATAAGACCTAACCGGACCTATAGACAACAGTACAGTGTGGTAACCATGAGCCCTGAAGCGACGTTCCTCGCCACGCCAGCTATACCTCAGGTCCGTATCACAATTACGAGAGTCGCAGGCGATCTCGCTGAGCACTGAACAGTATATCACCACACAACGAATAGTACAAGATATGCGGAACTCATTCACCGGTATACTAATGCAGATTTGACACTATCCGATCATTCCTCATATCTATCGTGCGTGCGGTGGACGCACAACGGCACAACGTGCTGATGGGATGTGTTGGATGTGTGTATCAAAATCGGGAGCTTAACATTTTGTTATGCCAAGGCATTATCAAAGCAATGATTTCCGGCGAACTGAATTAAATTGCTTCGAACTGATAATGAAACGTTCAGTGAAACTGACAACTTCGCCACAATGTCTTTAAATCGATTAAACTTTCAATATATTCTGAGTACGAATTTTTCCACTAATAACATGTCATTGTGGTCGGCTGTGCTTTAGCACTAAAGCGCGCTCATTGAGAGAAGAAACTTCCCGATAAGTTTAAAGTTCACGCAAGTTTAGGAGCCGGTGACTGCTGGCGGTGTGGGACACACCGGCTCCGTTTAACTACATCGCGAGACGAGGATCCGCTGCAGCACGCACAACTTCGCCAAAGCCATTACGGCAGCCATCATCCACTATACATATATGTGCTTTCAAACAAAAACTAAATATAACTTAATGCAGACACCACCATCCACGCGAATGGTAATTAAAAAAAAAATCATGCGTCATAAGGCGCATTGGCAACAGATGAGAATCCTATGCGGATAGCGCCTTCATTACGAACCCAATTAAGTCAGATTACCAGCCGATAAAATCACTCGTCAAATTAACTTATTGTGTTGTTGCTGTTGTTGTTGTTTTTTGACAATGCAGGCGTTATTGTTAGGTGCATACGTATACTGGCCACCAAATAAAAACCAAAATAATATTTAAAAATCATAGTAATTCATAGGCTTTTTCAATGTCCTGGACTCCTGGAGGCCCTGTGGAGTGCAACGATTTGATAACTTTCACAAGAATAAGCATTTTGAGTCGATGGTAGCCCGTTTTCCTCTTTTTTTTATCAAACAGAAGCATCCTCATTATTAATCAGTTCAAGTTCACGTGGTGCAGCTTCCAAGTTCCAACAACAGATGGCGCTAAGGACAAACGCCTGAAGGTATGCTGTGCCGCAGGGCATCACAGGATCTACGCGGTAGGAATCTGAGGCAAATTACAGGCAACACAACGAAGCTAAAGAGGTAAAAAATATCAATTTATGGCACTGAAGGACAAAGCTCCATGAATATCAATACTAAACTCCAAAACACAGCCGTGTGCCTTAGTTTGTAAGCCGGCATTCATGACGGAGTACTAACTATGCCTGCCGCGGGGCCCGGTGGCCATTTAACAGGTAACTGGTTAAGTTGGTAACGGTGGTAGCGGTGGTAACAGGTACACTTACGGCATCGGCAGGAGTAGGCCGCGCCAGGGTCGGCTTGCTGCTCCACAGGGGCATCCTGGTGCCGGCAGAAGACATCATCTCCCCGGCTGAAACACCGTCAGCGCACGTCACTCACCGAATCATTCACACGGTCAGTTACAGAAACACGTCACACATGATGGAACGTAGGGTGAGCGTGGAAGTTACAATATTTGTTACGCATCGCGTAACACGGCGTATGTGCAATGTGCAAATGCATAAAACAAGGTCAGCATTAATCGGGTGAAGGTAGGAAAGGACTGGAAACGATGGGTGTCGGGGGGGGGGGGAGGAAAACGGCCGCCACTGTTATTGTGAGCATTTTATCGACTGGGTGCTGAGCAATGCGCCACTGCAGCGGCGGCTGAGTACTAATAGTGGTCGGTATAGTGAGGCGGTCGGTATTCAGCGGTCAGCGGTCAGCGATCAGTGATCAATAGTCAGTAGTCAGATAGTCAGCGTCAGTGGTCAGTGGTCAGTAGTCAATGGTCGACGGTCAGTGGTCGCTTATCAGTGCTTAATGACCAGTGATCAACAACCACCCGTCACTGGTCGGTACCCGTCCGGCGCCGGCCGATCAGGGGACGGAGGGGAAGGGCGGGGGAGGGAGGGGGCGAGTCCAAACTGCGGCCGTCCATCAGCTCCGATCTTGATCATCGGCCAAGCCAAGCAGCATTGTGTGCCGACGGCAGCGTCAGTCAGCCGGCCGACCGGCCGGCCGAGCGGGTACGGGGCGGCGCCGACGTGACGACCGATCGACAGACCCGACCACAGGCTGATCGGACTGGACCACCGAGCCGGTGTGATTTGAGTGACAGAACACCAGGCGGTCTGACCAAACCAGACTACCGAGAGGTGTGGTCTGATTGACAGACCAGACCACCGAGCGGTGTGATTTGAGTGACAGACCGGACCACAGGCTGGTGTGGTCTGAGTGACAGACCAGACCTCCGGGAGGTCTGACAGACGAGACCACCACCGAGCAGATCGGATGAACTGACCAAACCACTGGACGGTCTGAGTGACAGATCAAATCACTGGAGCGGTCTGATTGACAGGCTGGATTTTGACGGGTCTGTTTATTGGACAGACCAGACCGCCAAAAGGTCTGGTCTGGTGGACAGACCACCGGCTCTGACTCACAGACCAGATCACCAGCCGGTCTGATTGACAGAGAAGACCACTTGTCTGATGGAACATGGGCCGGTCTGATGAATAGAAGAACAGATCAACGCGGCGGGTTAGTGTGATGGACAGACCAGACAACCAGGAGAGAAGACCACCGGGCCCGGACCGGTCAGATGGACCGATAAGACCACCACACCAGTCGCCGCGCCGTCCGCACCAGTCTGATGGACAGATTAGACCACCGCGCCGGGCCCGTCTGTCGGTCTGTCAGGTTGACCAATGATGCCCAGTGCTCACGCACTGACCGTATAAGATCAACATACGTATTGGTGGTAGAGGTATTGCATTTGTTGACCAGCTAACGTTGCCGATCTTAGTCAACACTGAACAGGCATCCGTCAGAGATGTGACTCGGTTTTGTCATTTTTTTTTTGTCTCAGTTGGTCTCGTGAGGCCATCAATAGCAATATACTGTGCTGTTTTCCATCGTCGATAGCACCTTCTTAGCATCAAAAAGCGCGTCGGTGACCGGTGCTGTGCGCCGAGGTGGTTTCCCGGGGAGGGGGCTACTATGCTTGGTGTGCCGTGTGCCCCGCCACTAGCTCGATGTGCCCAGCTGCTCAGCGATTGGCTCGGTGTGCCGTGTGTCCCACTGATCGGCGACTACCTCGGTGTTCCCCGCTGGCCAGTAACTATGCTCGGGGTGCCCGCTGCCCCGCGACTAGCTCGATGTTCCCCGCTGCCCCGCGACTAGCTCGGTGTTCCCCACTGACCGCCTCCTGCGTCTGACACGACGAGCGTGTTGGCCGGAGGAGTCCGATTGATCCGACACTCGGCCGCGCTCGGCTGGGACGAACGGATCACTGCCGCCATTGACACCAATCAGTCGGTCCTCATTTACCCGAGCAGCGGCGACGTGGCGCTGAGCTACTTCACATCTAAGTCGAGCTATTCGGCTGTTAATAGCATTCAACAATGCATGATGATAGTTATGACATGATAGGTAATAGGCATCCGAAATGACATAAATCGATCAATCAGTTTAACCCGCGCCCGGCTGGGGGTCCTGGATTTCCACGCCCTGCTGGGGGGGGGGTGTTCAAACACCCCCCCTTCTAACTCGGCTCCTGGGCCACGTAGCGATACGCCGAAGGCGGCGTTCGAAAGAGCGTCAAAAATAATGACGAAATCACTTCGGTCAATTTTTTGGTCAGGTCAAAGGTCAGGTCACCAGAGGTCATTGAAGGCAAAATTTCGCCGATTTCCAGGTCGAATGTCGACAATTTCCAAGAAGCCAACGCATAACTCAGGAACCAATAGAGCTACAGCGCCGCGGAAAAGCGCATTCGATAGCCCTATTAACGCCCTTTCTGAGTAATTTCCTCAGATTTGACCTAACGTCAACGGTTTTGCCTGCAGGGGGCAAAAACTGCAAAAATAGCAGTTTTTTTCGGAAACAGTTTTTCTGCAATAACTTTTGACCCAAGCCTTGTACGAGCTTACTTTTACCGGCATCGTGTTCCTCTCGTCAAGACGCGTCGAATGAACTATAACTTGACCTTTAAAGGTCAACTTGAAAATTTGACCTCAGGTCAAGGTCATGACCTGACCGGGAAGGGTCATGTTGCCTATCAGTCGATCCGTATCGTCGAGCTGAACACATCTAAGGCGTTTTCATCGCTCTAGCATGCCTCTATCAAAAGTTATTTGCGAAAAACTGTTAGATACCATTCGTGACCTAAGATGACCTCAGGGCATAAACAGGGGTCACGGACACCATTTTCATGTTCAGTGTGTTTAAACCACTTGTAATTCAGTGTTTGGGAGTGTTTATAATGTCCTTCGTCAAAAAGAGGCGCATTTCAATTTTCTCCCATTGACTTATAATGGGGAGGTCGCAAAATTGACCTGACCTTAGGTCATCGATATCAAAATTCTGAGATATACATTTTGTACATGCTATTGCTCTTAGCAATCACTGAAAGTTTCAAAGCGATCGGTCACTCGGTGTAGCTTTGACAGACATTGAAACTTTTTATGAGGTGAGGTCACTTCAAGTGACCTGGTGACCTGACCTTGAATGACCTTGGTCTGAAATTTTCACAACATGTGTAGAATTGATGTATGATAAGGTGTACCAAAAACGGCGGCGCTCCGCGCCGCCGTTTTTAAGATATTCGCGAAAAACCACAAGGGGTGGTGTTCAAACACCCCCCCCCCAGCAGGGCGCGGGTTAAATGAGCGTCGTCCTGACCGAGCATAATTCATAACACGGTGAACAGCCGAGCTGAGAGGTTCATCCAGCGATCGCAGGTTTTTATTAGCATATTTAGAGAATCGCACATTAGCACTGGTCCACTTCCAGCGGTGGCAATGTGTGTTAAGCACTCACTCATCAGCTGCTGCTGATGACTATTGCTAGTTCAAATAACTTCAGAGCCACCTGTACAGCACGCACGAAATGGATGTCGGGCCCTTTATCCCGCACCCCGCTGGGGGGGGGGGGGCAGAATCTGCCCCCTCCCGTTTTTCGCCAATAACTTCTAAACGCGTTACGCCAGCGACGTCAAACTTTCAGTACCTTATCATACATTGATTTGACACCTTCCCTGAAAATTTGAGCGAAATCCGTCGGAAAATTTTTGAGAAATTGACGTTTTTGTGACGTCATGTTCGCCATTTTCGCCTCAAAAACGGCAGAATTTCAAACGCCGCTAACATCTTCATTTTTAAAGGAATCAAGACGTAACAAAAAAGGTTATACGTGATTCTACTTTGTCTATCAAATGGCTATCTCGGTTTTTTGAAAATTTTGGATTTTGGCCCAAATTTTTTCAAAAAACTGACTTTTTTGGGAAAATTATTATAAAATCCAAAATTTTGAGTGTATCGAAAAAACCGGAATATATGTCAGAGAAGTAGTCTATGTGCACCTATATACCAATTTTTAGAAGAATCGGTTTAAAAATGTGGGAGTTATTCAAAATTTTATGACGTCAAGACACACAAAATTTTTGAAAAAAATGATTTTTTTGGAAGTTCTAGACCTCGTACGGAAACAAAAGTAGCACCATTCGATTCGCCGTGAAAAACTGCATCAGATAGACACCTTTTTAGGCCTTAACAACCATTTTCAAAATTTGACCTCACTTGACCTGACCTTGACCTGACCTCGACCTGAAATTCATCCAGAGGTGGTCCATATCACTTATTGAGTGTGCCTATTGAATTCTATGAGTAAAATGACCCATAAAACACGTGTCGCACATGCCCTTTTCTATATTTTGTTTTTGGTGACCTGACCTGACCTGACCTGACCTTGACCTTGACCTTTGAATGACATTGTATGCAACGAATATTGTCTTGGTAGTCTACGAACACGTTTCGGGCAATCAGTCTCAGTCCATTTTCCGGCAACTACGGTGTAAGGCCGATACTGTAGAAACTTACATTTTGTACCCTTGACCTGACCTTGACCTGACCTCTGACCTACTTAAGCAAAAAAAAAATGGGCTCTTTAGATCCGCCTTGTTGAGAGCTTTCGATTGCCGTTTTCCCCGCCTTTCTACGACCATCGGTTCGGAAGTTAGACAGGGGGGGCAGAATCTGCCCCCCCCCCCCCCAGCAGGGCGCGTATGGCTGAATAGCCCAGCGGGGCGCGGGTTATCCGGCAGGCGACTACGGCAGGCGACTACGGACACACTCCCCAGTGACTCAGCCAGTGTTGAAGCCGCTATACTGCAGTCGCCGATCGAAGGGTCACCAATTAAACCACCTATCTTCGGTACACAGCCCAGCGATAGGCGCCCAGCAGCGAAATTAGAACGTTATCTGCGCGAGAGCGACTGGCCACCGGACAGGTCCCCGGACGGGCCCGGGCGGCCACCCCACCGACGCCGGTCCAGCTCTGTAAAAATCGCTCGACGGCCGCTGATCCCCGCCGAAGGCAGACAAACCTGTGGAGCAGACGGGTCCTCGCTGCTCCACAGGTTACGCAATGACGTCTCGCCAGGCTGACGGGTCGGGAGAAGGGAGAGAGATGGAAGAGAAAGAGAAGAGGAGATAAGGATAAGGGAATGAGAAGAAAAATAGGAATTAAATAAAGATAATTGTGCAAGTGGAAAAAAGAAAAGGGAAGGCAGGATGAGGAAGAAAAAACTGAGGGTTTGGGAAAAAACAGAAACATCAGAAACAAAGCAATGGTGTAAAAAAGACGCACCAAGGGAAATGAAGGCAACTTAATGGGTACGCAGCAAGAGAAACAATATCTGAGCCCCGAGGGAGACAAAGTCACAAAACCTTAGGCTGGACGACACCATACTGTGGATCGAAGCGAGTGGAGCAGTTTCATCCCAGTCTGATCGAGTGACGCGGGAGCCGACGGAGGGGATTACATCGACTAATGAGGAGCGCCGCCCGGTGCGAGCTCGGCAGGTCGGTCGACGGCCCGGTATCGTGGCTGTGAATTCCACCGCCCGCCCGTCTCTGAGGGCTGCTGACCGGAGCACGGCGCGCACGGTGGCCGGATGTGCGTCAGCTCGAACGCTCCGGTCACTGAGTGACCAACATGGCCGGTCTCAGAGGTTCTCCTGGCGGTGTCTGACCGCACGCGACCGTCGGGACAGCGCGGCGCTGCACTGCGGCGCTGAGCCCCAGCGGAAAACTGGGAGCGGCCCGCCGACCGCCGTCGTGCGGCCGTGGTGACAGTCGCCGCCGCGCCGTGGAGCGCGCTTGCAGGCGTCCACGGCCCGTGCAGACCGGCCGGCGATCGCCACTACAGACAGAACCTGCTCCAGACCGGCCCAAACAGCCGGACAGCATGCGGAGCGATGTCTGCAGCCACACACATGCAGATGGACACTGGTATCGCTTGTAGTAGATGCACAATACATTGCCAACTCGACCGTTGGCGAGCAGCAGCGGCTGCACCTACCACACCTCGCTTACGGAGTTGAACACAGAGCGGTCCAACCCACCACGGGGGTGTGGCGTCACCGACCTCGCGATCGGCCGATGGGTATCAGCAGCGCGTGGGGCCCGGCCTATCGGCGTCATCACGCAGACGCCAAATATTTGCCCTCGAACGCAGCAGCTCATCGCCGCGACCTCGAGCTCCGTGTGACCGTTGACCGGCCGTTCAGATACCCAATGACGCATGGGTCGTCTATTGCGAAAAACGGCCCTGCAATCTGACACTTATATGATACACCGCGTCCGCGTGTTTTGCTGTGGCGATGGATGCGTACCTACTTCCGACATCTTCTGCAGTGAGCTACTCTGTAGTGTGCAGAAATAAGATCTGCAGTGCAGGATGTGCTACAATGCATGTGTGTGTGTGTGTTGGGGGATAGGGAGGCAGGGGATAAGAACGATAAGTAACCCACGGCTTTACAGTGCTAAATATATACTTTATTATGGTGAATTGCCCTCAGTTACAGTGAAAATAACTAAGAAGTCGTGCGTGATGGATACGGGGAGGGTGTGAATGAGGTCATCGGGTACATTCACGTTCCCAGACAGAGTGCTGAGGGGTCCGTACAAGACAGAGTGGAAGAGATGAGAATACAGAAATAGTGAGGAAGATGAGTACAGGGATAGTGTGGAGAGATAGGCAGGTCCGTCCTCTACACGGCGAAGGCCGCCGAGCACGGTGAGATGGCGAGCGGCCAGAGCAGAGCGGCGACTGACCGCGGTCGATACGGCACCATCAGCAATGGTTGGAGCGCGCCCGGTCAGCGGGCCGGGACGGGGGAGGGTCCTCCACTGGGTCACACGCGGACAACGCTACTTCCTACCACTACCTACGCCCCTAGAGAATCTGGTCTTACGAGTTAGCCGGACTGGGTTAGACCCCTGAAGCTTGACCATTGTAGTTCATCCATGTAGCTACAGGCTGTAGCTGACCCTGCAGCTTAACTGGTAGTCAGCTGTAGCTAGGCTGGCTCAGTTATCTAACCGCCACTGGGTAAGCTCCCTGCGCACTGAAGCAGCACTGAACTAGGCTGGGCCGGCCCGGTGCGGTGGCTCAGCGGGGTTAACCACCCAGCTGGACCGCGGGGTGCCTGCACGGATGACTGATAGGGCGCCCGGCAACCCCAACCAATCGGTAAACAATCGGTGAGCAGCTCCGATAAGGCTGCCTGTCAGGGCATCCCAGCAACAGCGTGGTGCCGTCGACTGAATGAATGGGTCGGCGTGCCGGCACGGTGACTCTGAGGCAACTGTCATAGAGACTAAACATGTCCGCACGTCTTCAGTGAGACAACAATACATGTCAGCTTCTTGGAACCGTCAAATTTGTTCGCCGTATCGGGCCATAATGCGAATTCTGCAGCTGTGTAAATATGCGGGGAGCGTTGCATCATGGCCGGTGGGACCGGTCCAGGCGCTGGACGTGTCCCTCCATAAGGCGGTCCAGCCCAAACCGCATCCGGGATCTAATGAGAAACAGGAGAAGGGCACGAACGCAACCTGACCGCGCGTTCACCCATCGACACGGTGCCGACAAAGCCTGGCCACGCCAACACCCATCAGCTCAGCCGATCCCCTAGTCACGCCAGCAGCGCGGGTATGTCCCAAAACGTTTAAGCTGAATCCTCGACAACTTAATTTTGCGTTATAGTCCTGTTGTAAGCACGGATCACTTCAACCACCTTCTCAATGTCGTACATAATAATCCGCATAAGAACATGCTTAACATCAGCATGCTCCCGCGACGGCTCATGGGAGGGTAGAACATGGCAGCAGATTCGGATAATGCAGAACACAGTGCAGACTTCCAACAATTCATAACGGATAGCGCGCAGCAAAGGCTGGGCGACGGAAACCATACAGCAGAGACACAAAAGTAGACAAAAACCAATGGCAGACACAAGGTGATGATTAGAGAACGACAAAGCGCAGACAATGACTCCGGGAGTGACTTGACATTTGATTATTATCAGTCACTCGAAGTCAGGCCTTGAAGTCTTCACGCTGATTGGTATAGCGTCAATGACTCGGTCAGAAAGCCCGGCGCAACAGTCGCTTTTCAAGGTGCTGTCGGTCGCTACCGGTTACCACGGTCTCTGCGTCACCACTGACACTTGAAGAGAGCAGTACACGACGGGTTTCCTCGCAGAAGAGCACCAGGGGTGCCGCCATCAGCAGTACTGCAGGATTAACACCAGCATCATCGCCTCGCCAGCAGCATCGGCGCGCTCTTCGCTCATGCCCACCCCACCCATGGCTGCGTTGGCGCACTTTTTACTTCGTAAGAGACCTCTCGGCGGCGACACGACCGCAGACTCGCGGAGCTGCAGCGACCACCGTGGAGAGAGGAGGGAGAAAGAGGGAGGGAGGAGTGAGAGCGTCCGCGGCAGATAGACGACTGATGGCGACAGATAGTGGTGCTGGGAACGGTTCGCACGCGGCGCCGGGCCGCAGCGGGACCCTCTGAGCCGGGCCGCCGAGCTCTATCGGTGGACGTGTCACGACCGGGAGGGTCGGCCGGGTGAAGGGCTTGGCCCGGCCGCACGGCACGGCACGGAGTGGTGTGTCCGCACGGCACGGCGCAGGTGCTGCGCCTGCACCTCACGGTAGTGCGTCCGCAAGGCACAGTGGTGCATCCGCACGGCACGCGGTGCAGTCGATGCATCGGTTTGACATGAAACTACGTGCGCACGGCACGGAGCTTCAACGGTACGGCCAGTGGTACGGATGACTTTTTGCCCACATGACGCGAAGCTGAGGTCACATAACCCTGTGCACACTCCTCATCCTGATCAGGCTACCGAGGAGTCCACACGTCACAGCGTTAGTGCTTCCACGCGACACTGGCCCATCTATGTGACACAGCGTTGGACCATCCACATGACACGACTCTGGCCCCTCCATGTCACGGCCACCTCGTGCCAGACAGCGCTCCGATTTGTCTCCACCGCGGTCCAGCCAGCGTCCATCGGTGATATATCGCCAGTCACACCGCCGACCGCCACTCAAAACTTTTTTACTACCTCCTGGAGAGTTCATTTTCATCAAACCCGCAAGATAATAGTATATTGAAAGGGTAACTCGCTGCTACCATTATGTGCATAGTAACGGTACGTGGTTAATATGAACTTATTCGCCAGCGAAGAGTATTATTACCATGTAAATATCAATATTACTCTCGCGATCCAGAACATCACGAAAACTCTTTCCTCCTGGGTATCGTGACTCGGGTACAGATAGTCGTTTCATGCGTGGATCTTGTTTACCCTCGTGAAGATGATATTTGAAATGGAAACAATCAGCCAATCAGAAACGAGATCGGCCGTTTGCGGTTTGAAGGCCGCGCGCATCTGTCAGTTTTCGGCCGTTGGTCTCCGAGAGCGGATGTGAGCAGTGTCGATGCCGCGCGGCGTGGCCGTTGGTGATTGTGCTTGTGTGTTGTTCATCGCCTATAGAGCCTCTGTGGACATTTTATTGTAAGTACCGATGTGCTAGAGCATTGCGTGCCGTTGAGTGGTGCTAATTTGACCTGGTTAACAGGACCCCGTGCACGGCCACGTGGCCTAGTGTTGTGAGTACGTACATTAATTTTGTTGTGATGCTACAAGTTTATGCATTTTGTTGGTGACTTTGAAAAAGCCTTGCACTGTAGTGATCCAGTCTCATTATCTCACGCAGACGGGCGACCACCCAGGAACGCCGTCGCTCACTTCAAATATTGTGCGCTCTACCTAATCCAATATGAGGGCGCTGAATGTCTTGTATTCATATTCAAATTGCATTCAAGTTGTATCGTGGTGTTTATTTACCGCTTGTGCATTGCTGAACGCTTTGTAAAAATTTGTATGAATAAGTGAAGAGTCTCACAATGTTCATGGTTGGCGTGCCCCTCGTATTGTTTGTACGGAAGCCAAATATACCTACATTGTTGCTCTTGAAGCATTTTTTTTTTTTTTTGTTGGTGAGCTCCGGTTAACAGAAGCTTCGTGAAGCTAGTCTGAAGGAAGCGTCTGTGGGTCTGTTACCATCCTCTGGGGGGTTTACACTAAAGGAAAGAGTAAACATTACCATGTGACAAAGGGTAGGCCATAAGAATATACTCTCTGTAGGAGGGTAAAGCACAGAGTAGATGATGCGTTACTCCCTAAAAAAGGGTTCCGTTAAAGATTTACCCTTTCAAAGAGTGTAACCCAAAAAATGTTACACTCTAGACAAGAGTAAATCAAAAGAGTTTACCATTCAGAAGATGGTAAAAAACGTCTGTGTGTCATCTTACCCCTCCCTGGCGAGTTTACTCTTCATGAAAGAGTAAAATTTACCATCTGGAAGGTGGTAAAAAACGTCTGTGTGTCAAGCTACCATGCTATGGCGGGTTTACCCTTCAGGAAATGGTAAAAAAGTTTTCAGTGGGATGGTCGCTAATGGTTCGCTTCACGCGTCCGCTGGCGCTGGGCCGTACCGACCGCCAAGGCACAAGTCATGGACCTAGGACTTATCACGGGCTCGGGACCCATCACGGACCCAGGATGACTCAGGATCCCCAAGGACCCAGAAGCGGCCGCGAACTAAAGAACCATCACGGCGGGACCCGGGACCCATCACAGGTGACTGTGAGAACAGAATTCGTACACCGAGCGCTGGCCGCCGACCCTCCCGGAAAGAACAGCCAGACGATTCCAGCAGTCAACACTCACCGAATTTATCCTTGCATACCTCTGTACCCACCAACGCCCGTCGCCAGGCGCCGACCTAGGTCCAACCTGCGACCACCGACCAGGACCCCAACTGCGACCGAGAGTCGACCCCCACAGCCTCAGGGCCTCTATGACGTCAGAACTCGTCAGATGACCGGGCCGGAGAAGAGACGCGGTAGGGGGTATTTGTACTCGGATCGTGGTGAGAGGCTTCCCAGAACTCCGCGCCAGGAGGTGCCTGGTCAGATAGACTCCTACACAGACCCTCGCTGATACATCGGTGTGACGAGGAAGTAGGTACGAGCAATTATGTAACCCAAACCAAGCGTTGTACTGCGATTAAAGTTGATGATCTAAGCATGTAAGGGACCTCAAATTGCTTGGGGTTTGGAGTACTTTAAAAGCTGCAATACGATCCTGTTTAAAACTTTCTATGTCTAATTAGGGAGGTAGAGGTAGTGTAGGGGTCTAGACCGTGGTGTAGCGAAAGAAAATCGTAATGTTACATCACAGCTCACCATCCGATCCCTGTCAGATCAGCAAACATTGGCACTTTTGGCAAAGCAGTTCCCACTCTTCAGCGCCTTTGATTGGCATCGATCGCCTTTCAACGACACATTTCACTCACAGGACTCAAATTAATCACTTCACACGCCCTTCGGAAGTTTCTCACCATTAGCTCGACATCAAACTCGGAAATGAGTCAGGGAGCCGAGTGCCCCGGCGTTCTGCAGTCTCCCGACACGCTGTCCTCCACCCAGTCGCCGTGTACCGGATCTGTCCGTCCATCTGTCGGGGTGTCCATCTGTCCGTCAGCCAACTGAGGCAGCCGTCCCTCTCAGCTTCCCTGCCCTCCACACCGGTGACTCACCACCGCTGGAGCCGAGCCGTTGGGTGGGCCGATACCATCCTGGGAGCGATCGTCACCTGCCCGACGCCGACCGACCCGCCTCCCGCCCCCGGACGGCGCCGAGCGGGACACTTCGCTCCGGACAACAGTGAGGGGGAGTCCAGCGGAGGGTGGGGCAGGACAGGACAGGGCACTCTGGAAAACACCGAGAGGGAGCTCCTGCCACAGCTGGAACAGGACAAGAAAGAATCTCCTACTCCGAATATAGACATGAACCTGCTACTGACAAGGGAAGGGTGTGTGTGGTATGGGGTTACCACAGACATCACAGAACAGTACAAGCTGCTTCGAGGGATAGAAATCCCCCAAAAAGGAGCTCAAGCATCTAGCAGGAAGATGGGAAGACGGTGCTCTTGACGATGAGACAGTGCTAGCGCCGAAGGTGGTGAAAGTGACAGAAGCATGTTGACAAGGCGCTGTAACATTTGTTTGCTCGGCTACAAATGCGGTGCATTCATGGAGGCTGCGACTTGCGAGTCAGTGGGGCATAGCACCACGACCACCTGACCACCTGAGACCACCCTCAGCCGGGGAGGGCGACCCCACCGGCCGGCTCGGGCCACCGTCGAGTGGCCACTGGGACCGGCGGCGGCCTCAAGTGTCGCCTCGCCTCCCGGAGTCGGCTGATTGGGCTTATCGCACTCACCAGCACACTCTCTCGGCGCGCTTTGGTGGGGGGAGGGACGAACGCGGCAGAAAGCCGACGCTTTTGTCGCCAGTGGAGGTGGACGACCTAAAAGGTCCAGCGAGGATGTCTTGTCTTGTTTGTTAGGTATATTATGGTATATTTAGTGAGCTTTTTCTACTCTGTTTTTACACTAGGGTCCACAGTGCCCAGTTAACTGCCGAAATACGATAAATTTGTGTCCTAAGCTTTGGAAGAATTCAATTATATTTACGGAGATAATTAAAAATGGTGGGGCGGGAGCGAAAGAAAATGTGGTCGGTGTAAAACGCTCATAGGTAGGCATTTCAGTTTCAAAGCTCCACGATTAACACGCGCACTGCAGGGGGGGGGGGGGGGGGGGTGTTTTCAACCCCCCCTCTGGTTTTTTCGCTGTAACTAAAAAACCAGTGAAGCTACGGCTTTGAAACTTTGTATAGCTGTTCATCAAACAATTTTACATCCCCTCTGAAAAAATTAGTGTTAGGTCATGCAAGGTCAGGTCACCAGGTCACGATAAGTGACCTCACCTCATAAAAAGTTTGACACTGTGCTACATCCACACCATTTGACTGAATGCTATGAAACTTTCAGAAACATATAAGGAGACCATAAGGAACATTTTGTATCTTTCGAAATTTTTATTTCTGTGACCTTAGGTCAGGTTACTTTTTGGGGCCCGGCATGCAATTCAACGGTCACCAACGGTTTTTCTTCAATAACTTTTAATTGAATAGAGATAGAGACTCCGTTCGACGTTTATCGTGTTTTTCTCGTCAATGCGGATCGAATGCTATGCAACATGACCTATTTCGGTCAGGTCATGACCTTGACCTGAGGTCAACTTTTGAACTTGACCTTTCGAGGTCATAATATATACCATTCGATGCGCCTTGACGAGCTAAGAACGATGGTGTGTGAATTATTTCTCTATCTCTTTGGGAAGAAAAGTTATTACAGAAAAAGCATTTCCGGAAAATTTGCAATATTGATCTGACATTACATGACCTCTATAGGCTAAACTGTTGACCTTAGGTCAAATCTGAGGACAGCTTAGCGAAAGAGCGTTTCAAGAGCTATCGAATGCTTTTTTTCGCAACTTTCTAGCTCATCTAGTTCCCGAGGTAAAGCGGGAAATATGGAGGGATGTCGAGATCGCTAAAAACCGCAACATTTTGAGTTTGGTGACCTCTGCTGACCTCGTTTTTGACCTGACCCAAAAATGATCTATGTATTTCTTGTAGATCTCATCTCAACCTATCCAACGCCGTTTACCGCTTGTCGCTACGTTGCGCCGTTTTCGAGATCTCAGGGGGGGGGGGGGTTGTTTTCAACCCCCCCCCCTGCAGTTCGTGTTCGGCTCAGACCCGCTGCAGTGCGCGTGTTAACATTTGTTTTCAAATATTACTCCTGAATAAATTCAGATCCTAATATGTAATGAGGAAACGCAACTAAAAACTACCTTTCTAAGCGAATTGTTGATAGGCGACAGAAACCAGCATTTTTATAGGTTTTCAATCAAAAAACAAAAGAGAACAGAGGCCAGTTTAACCAACAGAAAAATAGCCGCCTGCCGGAATTTTTCGTCTAAAGACCGCTTCACATACAGAGCGTATACAGTAAAGCCCTATTCGCTTACGCGCCTATCTCTTTTACGCTCCGTATGTGAAACGGTCTTTAGGTAAACAATTCCGGCAGGCGGCTGTTTTTCTGTTGGTAAAACTGACCTCTGATCAGCAGCATCCTTTTCGTAAATAGCCAATTATGTATTTTCGTTTACCATCATATCTTTTTCCTTACTCTAGACTGCAGTAACGACTTGTTTTTACCTTTTATGCAATGGTTTTGAACTAGGTACCTACGTCGTTCTGCCTACCTTTCCAAAAACGTATTCACCTTTCTTTCCTGTGAATGTGGAACGTTGGGTGCAAAGTCTATTGAACGAGAGTGATGCAATCAGGCCTTGGAAGGCCTGGGAGTAAAACCCTTGAGATAACGAGCAAGGCGTGAGTATTCCTCGTAGTGAGATGAACCAAGACGGAGATAACCAGCTCGGGTTCTCACACCTTCTCACAGTGCAAGGAGAAAGATAACACCCATCTGCGGCATTAATCCTGAAATAAGATGAAATCCACTCCGAACGACAGCACGATCAAATCCCTTCTCATACATAGATAATATAAGCGCTAGAGTTAAGATGTTTAACTAAATTTGTCTATTTTTAGATAAGCGCTTCAACGCACGATTCATTCCTGCTGATCTCATTTGTGCACATACTGGGAACTGTTCTTGGATGACGTAGCGCTGTTCAGTTCGCATATGACGTAAAATACCGACAGGAGTGGATTGCACACAACTTTCAATCAGACCTTGAATATTTTATCTTTCGTTGCCTTGCCAACCGTTCCAAATTCATTCAGGTATAAAATCAATAGAACAAAACAAACGAGAAGTAAATGCTTTATCACGCCTTTAGTTTTAATAAATAGACGTACTTATCATAAGAAATAATAAAGTGATGGAAATTGAATAAAGTCGCAGATGAAGCTCTGGTGTGCTGAAATTCGCGCTATCCAAGCACAGTCCATCAAGGCAAGCGGAACAATCTGGCCGGGCCCAATTTCAGCGCGCGAGCGCATGCATCTCCGGCTCGGGCAAATGTGTCCCCGGGGTGATGTAGAGGCGGCCAGAGCGTCGGCGAGGTGCTCTCAGGTCACTGGTCGGGTCAGAGTGCGAGCACACGTGTAGGCGACGAGTGTGAGGAGAGAGTGTGCTGAGTCTGGTGACCTGAGTATTCGTGAAGGGAGCTGCCACCTCGTACGGGTGGATACCCGCTCCCGGTGAGCGCGGACGAGGTTAGGGACGCCGACGGTCGCCACATCGGGCTGCGGCCGGGGCGGGAGCGCGGCTCAGGCGGCTCAGCTGAGTTGAGCCGCACTGAGCCGCGAGTGGGTGGGCGGTCACCAACCGGTCGGACGGGCCGAGCGATGACCTCTGCTGCGGCGGACACGGCGACCCGCCGCCGGGCCGCCGACCCGCCGCAGATGACAGCCAGGTGGGGGCTCCCGACGGTCGCAATGATAACTGACCTTGGCCACGCCTACCGCGCCCGGCGGCGACCGCTCCCTCCCGCTGCCGGACCGCCCACGCATCCTCGCCGTGCCCAGCGTGCCGGCCGTCGGCCCCGTCTCGAGTTCGGACGGACACTTGACGGACGGACGGCTGACGCCGACAGTCTCTCCGGGCTCGGCTGACGCCGGCGGCACTCAGTTCGGAAGCGGGTCACGGCCGTCGGCGCGGCGCCGGTCGAGCGGAGGCGCGCCGCCCGCCACCACGCGGCTCCCGAGATGGACGCACGTGCCTGGCATGACGATCAGGGAGCACGCCCAGAGCACGGCCCATAGCACAGTCAGCAGGGTTCAACTCCGCCCAGTACGACCCACGCCCCGTACCCAGGCAGGGCCACGGTGGCGCCGTGGTGACCGGAGCAGCTCCTGCCGTCTCAGGACACGCCTAGACGACAGAGGTCGCACCTCGAGACACCAAGGAGCGATCGGCGCAGGGTGAAGTAAAGAAGGGTCAACTAGCGGCACAGGGTCGCCAAAAGACACAATCTCAAAGCTGCTGTGACACATAAGTGAAACCTTTAACGACAGCAACAGGTGGAAGGGAGAAAACAGAGGCGGCTTTTTCGCATTCGGGTCGTAAGTCAGCTGACCCGGCCAAGGCGCGGAATGGGTGCGTCACTTCAACGTGTCACCTAGAGGCTGAAACCGAACAGAAGTGGCGCCAGCCTCCGCGATACGTTGGGCAGGGGACTGGGACAGGCGGCCATTTTAGGAGGCGGGGCCACCCGTTTTGGGCAGATTCTGGGCGGGGCATGGGACGGGAGGGACACGATACTAGGGTAGGCCCATTTTGATGGGTGCGTGTCAGCAGGGCAGGCGCACTGCCAGCGCCACCGCGGCTGTCCCCCCTGCACCGGACAGCAGCAGCAGCAGTCCTCTGCGATCTAACACAGTTTAATACAATTCCACCCAGCCCACGAGCCGAGCTCGCGTTGACCCACGGTGTCCCGCGGAGGCCCGCGCGGGGCCGATTCGCACCTGAAAACCCGTAGAGAGAAGCTGTCCGGTGTTGAGGCGCCTCGCGGCCGCCGGGGCCGTGCCCTCCGCCGGAGACACCGTCACCGCCGAGCGCACGCGAGCACCGACTGACCGCCGCCGCCGGGTCTCTCGCTCGCGCCTCGCGCACTCACTGGACACCTGCCGCGCGTGGCGCCGGCCGGCGTGCGATGCCTGGTGCGCCGCCGCGCCGCAGACTGCCGCCGCCGCGCCGATTATACGACTGATGAGCGCCGCGCAGGACGACTCGTCAGACGACATTCCACGCTGGCCAGGTGACGTCACGGGCGGCGGCGCGCCGGCGCACCCCGCCGCCGCTCGGCTGCCGTCGGCGGCGGCGGGAGAGCGGGCGGGCTCGGGGAGCACCGCCGGCTGCCGGTGCCGCGCGCCGAACGCCTGTTGCCAGGGGCCGGCCACCGGGACAGAGATCGCTCGCAGCTCCCCAGAGGCCGGCGCTTTAATATCGGCGCCGCCGGCGGCTCGGTGGGCCGTGACGTCAATAGGTGGCTCTCGGGAGGTGGCGGCGGCCTCGCCTCGTGCCGCTCTCGGCGCGCTGCACGGTGCACACTGGGCGCAGTCGGTGCAGCGGCCGGTGCAGGCAGACGGGTGCCGTGACGGCGCCGCTCGGTCGCCGGCCGCAGGGAGTGGCCCGTCCGCGGCCCAGTCAATGGGCCGCCGCCGAGCGCGGCCCATATGGAGCGGCGGCACCCGCCCGGACCGGGCCGGCCCGACCAGCCAGCTGATCGGGCACTCCCAGCCGCCGCCGCCGCTGACCTTTCCGCCAACACGCCGACGTCCCTGAGATAGCAACCACAGTCTATTCGACCAGTATCAGAATAACATTATACTACTAAGCACGGCTTGTAGACGAACAACCCCTAAATCACTCCCAGCATGAGCCGTTTTGCGAGGCGCTAGAAGCACCGTAGAGCCGTTGCATCATACATGACAGCGGGCCGCGCGGCGGCCGGTATCATGACACATCCCAGATCATCCGGCCGGGGCCCAGACGGCCTTTCGAGGTATTCGCCGGCACGCTGTGAACTGGGCAGTGGGCACGGCAGCCGTCCCTCTGCTGCTGGCGGCGGCCCTCATCTCAGATAGCGGGACACGGCTTTCCGGAACGGAGGAGGCTTCCTAATCCAGGCCCATTCAGATCCGAGAACTTATAAAGGTCGTCAGATGTCGGTCGATTCCATATCCATGGTGGACCAGGTGATGCTTAAATGTGATCAAAAACAATAAATCACTTTTATCCTGCAGCCACTGGTTCAAATGATTCAGTATCCAGCTTCAGAGCACTTAGGTCTCTTTGTTGTTACCTCTAAAGAACGTTGGATGCACATTGTGTGGTGTGTAGGGGAAGCCGGGGTAACCCCGGGCGCGGGGGAAGCCCGGCCACCCCGTTTCCGGCTAAATTATTCATAATAAAATGCTTAAGTGTTTGTCCTTTCAGCGTGGCAGCTGAGGTAACGCCAGCGTAAAAGTTAACGCTAACAAAAATTTCTATTATTAAAGTTATAGAGCAAAAATGATATTTTAAAGGTTTTTAGCTAAAATCTGAGATATGTTGCAAAGTTAATGTTTTACCATACAACCCTAATATTTATACGAATGTTATGAAAGGATCGTTTAAGTGTTTGCAGTGAGGGGTGACGAGGCAGGCTGGCTTAAGTATGACATTTTTTCCAAACATCGCTGTTCTAAAATAAAATTAGCACCACCCCGGGCGAGTGGGCGAGCTTACCCCCAACCGAGAGCAATGCCACTAAACCACTGTTTTCCATGAGATGATATATACTGAGTAGGTTTGGACTAGCCCAAAGATAAATTTCGAAAATAAACATGACAAAGCCTCTTCGGCCTGTCGCTCTATTCCAGTGCCTATACCTATCAGGCATGGATGAAGGGCGATTGCTTGCCTGGTTTTTACTGTAAAATATGGGAGATATCTGCTCCATTTTAACGGTTTTTAGTTACCCTCCATCAGTTTATATCAATACGTGACTAAGTTTATGTTTGTATGCTACAAGAACGGTCATGTCGCTTGAGGTCAACATAGGGTCAAACTACATTTTTGCAGATAACGCGACAGACAATGAAGCTAGAGCTTCAAAAATGGTGTCGTTGTGTTCTTCTTCATCAGCCGAGTCGAATGATATGCAATATGATGCATTTAGGTAAATACAAAAATAAATTTCAAGACATTTTGAAATACACATTTTTTTGTCAATTTTCCATCACGATTTTCATCGACCTGTGCTATGTGATAGACGCTAGCTAAAATACCAGTAGTGACATAAACTCTAAGATATCCAGAGCTGAACAGCACTTATTTCACTTTCCGTCAATATTTGGAAGACACATAATGGTGTCATCAACTCGTTGTAAAGCGCTGGAGAGTAGGCCGGCGTTACCTCTATGCCGGGCTTACCCCAGAAAATTAATACTTTTTTAAAACTCGAATTTCGCAATTTTATACTATTTTCACAAAACTATGTTTTTGGGACAACATGGCCAATTAACTTATCTAGCTAACAGGATATCAACATTTTATACATCACGCAAGGTATGTCATAAAAATGAAAAAGAGCTTACTATGCCGGGCTTCCCCCGGCTTCCCCTAACATACCATAAATAATTCATATTTGGATCGTATTAGCTGTTCGTCGCTCATATATGCAAAATAGAAACACCTTCAACTAAATAAGTTAAAAAGCCCTTTCCACTCTTGTATGGACCAATTAGATTGTAAACTCCGTAAATCAATAAATATATTGGACGCTGTGGACTGCCTACTGCTAATGCGGAGACATCGTCTCCCAGAAAAGCCATCACAAATGTATATGCAAAAAAAAATCAAGAATATTCTCTGTTTTCTCCTGGCCATGGCTTGCTATGCAAAGTAAATCAAAACTTTCTCTACAAAAATATTGGTTTTATTTTAACTTTATTGATAAAGATAAAACTCACGAAATAATTATGAAACTGGAGGCGGAGGACTTTTTTGTGAAGACTTTAAACATACGGCTCGGCTTTCCTAATTGAAGTACGTTTATGCATTAGTACATAAATAAGCATAGCTGGAGAAATGGCTATTATGGGAAAAGACTTCAGGGACTGCCGACGTTTTCATTTGACATGCTAGTACTAGAGATGTCAATCGGATACCAACTTTTTGGTATACCGATACCAAACCGATACCAATTTGGTATTTCAATCGTAATGTGTTTGGTATTTTGTTGGTATCATGAGCCCTCAATAATGTATAAAAGGCTAAGAAATCGGTAAAAATCTGGTATTTCCCTCATTTTTTCAAGTTGGTTTGGTTACGGTATTTCCCCATGGTTTTGGTTGGTATTTGGTTTTGTATCGGTATTCAGATTTTTCGTAATTGACATCACCAGCTAGTACATATGCATTGCAAGCGAACTGAAATTTAGGACTTTTCGTGTAAAGATTAAAAAGGAAAGGAAAAGACCGTTGTGGGTTAAAGTGAGGTATGTGTGTGAGCGTGACCTTTTATGGCACTTGAGACTATAAGGCAAAGGCAAGTGCTCCATGCTTGAAAGCATAACTTGTCTAAGTGATATCACCGCTGAAGGATTGATGCTTGAGATAAGGAAGGAGTTTCAAGAGGTTGAATGTTTGAAGGGTATATACTGCCTCGGTTTGAAGTACCTTTTGGCCAGCTGATCTTGATATATCTATCATCTGTAGTGTCTCCACGTTGGCGAGGCGAGCGGATTTTTTACCTAGCAATAACGAAAAAGATTCGTGTAACAGGGAGCTAATTGAAAACACCAAACGGGTTATGGGGAAATCTTGTTAGCTTGGCATTATTTAAATCCAGACGAGTTTAAGTCAGCTAAATGAGCGGGCTCCGACAGTGGTGTTTGTTCGTCAGACGAGCGACTGGGTACGTGGGCGGCTTTGAGAGGGAGGCTGGAGCGGCGCTGCCGGGCGGGGGCGGGGGCGGGGGCGGGGGCAGGGGCGGCAGCCGCCTGCCGTCTAATGAAGCGACAAACAAGGCCATCGAGCGACCGGCAGGCGACGAGTAACAAGGCGCCGCGCAGGGCTCAGCACACTGCCGTCTCGGGTGCCTCTGAGCCCAGCAGCCTCTGATAAACGTCGACGGGGTGAAAGGAAGGCCAGCCACGCTACCATAGTAGGTATGTTTCCTTATTGTTTAGGCATAAAACATGGTCAGATTTAAATGCACAAGGAAACTGAAAGTTAAATAGCTTGGTGTCAGACATTAAATTTGAAAGCATAGACAGCAAGACATCATACGGATGTAATGTCGTCCCGGAAAAGGTGTTGCAAGCACCTAGCAACATACCTTAAAATTTCAGCATTGTTAGCGTTGGAGAGATTAGCTAATGCTTTGGAAAATATATATTTCATAGTTCCCTGTTGCTCCTTTTCCGTATCAATAAATAAATAAGACGTGCCTCTATGACAACAGCGTTGGGAATACGACGGGATCATTCCTTCATCTTCCGACGACTGACAGGTCTTCTATCAACCACTGGGATAAGACACACCCTTCCATTTGTCCACAACGCTACTAATCAAACATGCACGATCTCACGGAGGCGATGACCGGCCGTCCAGTAAATCTCAAGACGCCTTCTGAGGATGTGTAGCGTATGGGTCATGGAAGTTTACAATGCCAGGTCGCTGTTAGGTCATAGATCACACCACGGTGACGCGGTAAAACAATGTAGGCCCTGAAATTAGCTGTGAAGCTGACGACCGGGCTCGGGAACTTGGCGCGGCGCCCTCTGTCGCCGGTGGAAACGGCCGACCGCCCGTAGCGTCACCTGCCGCACAGCCGATGGAACCGCGTTTCATCGCTCTGTAGGATCAAGGATGTCCTCAGCCAATATAACTGCGTTTCATCACTCTGTAAGTATCCCCGACCAATGGAACCACGTTTCACCGCTCCTATAGGATGTCCACGACCAATGGAACCGCATTTCAACGCTCTGAAACATGTAGCACATCCGATGAAAATACGTTTCATCACTTTGTGGTTACATATCGCTTCGGGCGCAGGTTGCAAGTCACCGCTCTCTACCTGACTTCCGGTCCTCTCAGTGTATTTCACCTTTCCATTCCACGGTCCCATCGAGTATCGACCCCTTCTTAATGACCCCTGGTCCCCACTCCGCGTGCAACTCTACCGCCTGACCGCGGTCCAGGGCCCTCGCCCACTGCTACATCGTCTTCATCCATCGTTCCAGTGCAGAACCTGGGAGCGTTTATACTTGCTACAAGCGTGAGCGGAACCTCGAAACAAAAAAATTGAAACTGCATTTTGCATATTGTTCGAATAGTTTTGGAAGATCGTGGATCATGGTTAACGGTGTTCAAATGTAGCCTTATAAGGCTACATGGATTTATATATAAATCCATGCAATTCCAAGGTATTTACCTTGGTAGCAAACTAGTTGCGTACAGAGGCGAGCAGCCAGTATTTGGTAGGCTGTGTAGTTTTTAACGGTTGAACATTTAACATTCATTGCATTGAGACAACATTCAAATGTTCTATGGTTTCGTGACTTTTTATGTCCGTATTGTACGACACTGCTTCAAAGCGTAAGCAATCACGCAATTGTACCCAACTGCACAAGCACGTTGTTTATCCCATATCATGAAATAACGACAATGGAGAAGGACCTGCTAGAACTCAGACGCGACCTGGCACCTGGCGGATACTCGTATCCGTCCGGATGAAGACGTAATGGCATCCAATCTGCTCAAATCAATGACACAGCTGTCCTCGAGTATACCGCATTCCGTCGTGCAGACCCGAGAAACGACCTTGGCCGCCGATATATTGATCACGTGCAACCCAGCTGGGTAACAGCTGCAGTGAGAGGGTCGCTCGGCCGCAATCCTACCCACACTCGACTGTACTAGATATGTCAATCGGATACCAACTTTTTGGTATACCGATACCAAACCGATACCAACTTGGTATTTGGTATTTCAATCCTAATGTGCTTGGCATTTTGTTGGTATTATGAACCCTTACTAATGTATAAGAGGCTAACAAATTGGTAAAAAGTTGGCATTTCCCTCATCTTTCAAAGTTAGTAGTCGGTTTCGGTATTTTCCCACGGTTTTGGTTGGTATTTGGTTTGGTATCGGTATTCCGATTTTCTGTAATTGACATCACTAGGTACCCCTCGTGCGGTCCCATATCGTCTGTGAAACTCTCCACATTAACGATCCACGCACAATGACACGCTCATTCTGAGCCCCGACTTCAGGGTCACAGCATCTACACCTGTACCGAACGTCCTTCACCGCGGGGACTGAGGGGCTCGGTGGGGGGGGGGGAGGGGGCAGCCAGCAGCACCGATTGCAGCCCGGGGCGGTGGCGACTGTGGAGGCAATACCGTGCGGGTCAACACGGGACGCCGTCGGTCGCAGGGCCGGGAGGTGACGGGAATGCTACGCACCGAGGGCAGTGGACACTGGAGGAGTGCTCGCGTTTGATGATGACGCATTTCAGGATCGATGGAGAGATAAGTGTAGACGAAAAATACATCTGTAATAAAGGGGTGACTTGAAACGCTGGAATGCACCGTTGCTTTAGCCTTTTAGATTTTAGTGGCATTGCATTAGCAGCACAGTATGATGAAATTGCCATTCAATACTGAGAAGGGCGCGCCCATGCATCCGATTGACGGCACCGCCGTCTTTTAGCACAAAACAATATGCAGATAAATATCAGACCAGCAGTTGATAGCGATAATAAATGACTGCAAACCTACGAAACGACATACGGGAGATGGTACGACATATCTCACTTTTAGGATTCAGAAAATGCAAACTTAACCCGCGCATGACTGGGGTATTTTCCATAACGCGAGTGACTGGGGGGGGGGGTCTCCAGAGCCCCCTTCCTATCTCCGAAACTACTGGGCCGATCGTCAAAATTCAAACGGCGTCTAATAGCCCTGGAAAAACTGTCGAGCAAAACCTAATTTCATTGACCTCGAGGTCACCGATGACGTCACAGGTCAGGTCAAAGTAAAAATCATCGACATTTTTGCTAGTTCACAATTTAAACTCTGCCCGCCGGCTCACAAGTCCGACCAGGCTCATTTTTGGTTTACGCACTCCTTGATAGATATCTTAGATACCCTGAGGGTAGCAAACCTTTACTTCGAATTCTTCAGGTCAAGGCCAGGTCATCCTAGGTCACGAAAATTGTATATCATGGATCGGTCACGTGACGCATGTTTTATGGTCCATTTTACTCGTAGATTTCGAAAATAGTGTCGTCTGTGTCATTTGAGGTCATTTTCAGCTGAATTTACCGGAAGTCAGGTCACTTTCAGGTCAGAAAATGTCAAATTTTGAAAACAAAAATTTTCAATAAAAAAGGTGCCTATCAGATGCAATTTGAGCTCAGAAACCCGATGGTGCCATTTATATTGCTGTGTGACGTCTAAAACTTATTAAAAATTGGATTTGAAAAAAAAAAATAATTGTAAAATTTTGACAATAATGTGAATAACTTCGCCATTTTGAAGATATTGGGCTGCAACTTGCTAGTGTAGTTCATCAGTGTGTGTTCTATCATATGTATTCCGGTTTTTGCGAAAAATCGAAAACTTTTTGGAAAAATATATTTTTTTGTATTTGCAAATTTATATTTTTCCAAATTCTCCAAATTTCGAAAATTCGAGATGGCAGTTTGATAGCTACGTGTATTTGTAGTCAACTCATGCAAAGAAATTGGACCTAGCTTTAAAACTGAGCTCTTGAGAGCGTTTGCTGTAAATCAATATTTTGCATCAAAATTGACCGACATGACGTCACTCTGACGTCATTTCCGGCCAAACTATGGCAGCCAGAAAGTTGAAAGTTTAACACAATGTGTCCAATTGATGCCGCTGAGGGTACCGCAAGTTTCGTGTTGATCCGTCAAACCGTTTAGAAGATAACTATTGCTAAAAATGGGAGGGGGGCACTGTAGAGCCCCCCACCCCCCGCCCAGTCATGCGCGGGTTAATATCAGAATCAAGCCAACTCCAAAACATATACTTCCACCATCGCTAGTGCATACACATCAGAATAGTGTTATGCTTGACGCCCAGGCTCCTGCAGAATGAATGTAGATTGTAGAATCCCGAATCCCTGCGTGCAGACTGAATCCAATCGGTAGCAATCACTCTCGAAGATCACAATGATCGGTCGGATTAACATGGCCACGGGCAGCGGCAAGCAAAGTCAAGGTCTTCAGATGTTCACACAAGGCAGTCATTGTTGAATGCTGACAGCATGGCTCTAGAGGCCAGCATACTGGCCGTGAACTTGACGATGAAGGGGCTCTGTTATTTCAACAGCAGCCGATAACAGTACAGACAGGTTGCAGAAGAAAATGTGTCTCTGTCTGCACTCTTGAGAAAAGTCAGTAGATAACAAGAAGCAGTATCATAATTCAACCAATTAATGACGCATCTAGATCTCAAGAGCTTTTAATGGCGTCTCACATACGACACAAGGCGTAATAACGGTTCCCATCCAACGCAGACCAAGAACAGCCGTTCGCCACTATAATTGCGCCGGTCGGCCGGTTCATTTGGCCGGGGAATTAGCGTAATCTACAGCTGCGACCGGTGCCGGGTTGCACATTAACTGGCATATCGTCCCGTCCGGTCTCTGGGGACACTGGCTGCGCCGATCATTAGGGTAGCCGACCGATACAGATCGGCTCTGGACACGTACAGGGGTGTCACTGCACGCGGCGGTGGGGATGGTGAATATCGCGTCGGGCAGTAGCGGCCTCCGAGCTAGCTCCGGAGGGTAAAAGTTGAATCGAAAATCAGTGTTGTGTCGTCTTACCAGAGACCTAATCTAATCACATTCAGCAGGGTCGGTAAGCTAATGATAATGATTTTTTTTGACGCTTACCCGGGCTTTCTCGATCGGATTAGTCAGGATGCGTACATGTTACACTAATGTTAGAATATGCATATCAGCGACCACCTGGTGAATCTTCTCAGTTCGCACCATTCAGACAAGCTGACCCAAACGAACATCGAATCGGCATCGGTGGTCTCTCGTTTTACGTTTTCCTCTGGAGTCCTAAACATAGCTCAGCCAATAACTGGAAGTGACAGGGACTCCAAGGGACCTTAATTGGGCGAGACAGTGGCTCAAACAACACATCCGTGTTTCTTATCGATTGGTCAAAGCTAAGTTTCAAACCTGTTAGAGAAGTGCCATTTCTGTTTACTGTATCGGTATACTTGAATGCATTGACGCTTCTGGCTAGCTGCTAAAGGTGCCCTAGGATGTTAAATGTTTCTCGCCTGTAAAAATATGGGATTTTAACAACTCAGACAAAGAGGGGATTGGTTTTATTCTAGGCGGCTATAGGTATAATCAAGCAATCAAGGAGCACATAATATTCAGGTACAGCTACAGTCAGGACGTTCATAGACGAGTCATTTTCCTTTCCTCAGTTTTATTTTGAAGTGTTTAACGCCAACTGTAAGTATTCAGAACATCTGAGCTTCCTCAATATCCGAATTCTGCCTCCAATGCTGTCAGTGGCGTGTGCTTACATCGCCCTCGACTCAAACTAGACGAGCCCCTGGCGAGCCGTCCGTTTTATAAGGCCCTTCCAGATTCCTGCGCGCCACCGGGATGCATACGAGCGTCGATCGCTCAGCTCTCTATTGTCTAATAATGTCGCAGGCTGCTGACTCAGCACCACCCTACTTCCCAAACACTCTGTCGCTTCCGTCGCTGCCGCCCTCACCTCTGTCCCCGTAGCAGTCGAAGTTCCCATCCCTGACCTTGGCCGTTCGGGCCACAATGAGGCTCTCGCCCCGAGAGTAATTTATGATGATGATGAATTAGCGACCTAAAAGGCACACAAGCTATGGAAGCAATTTCGCGCCCGGTGGCAAGAGATCACACACTTCGCTATTGTGCCAAGTATAGTCCAGTGATGATGATAACATAAAGGCGATTTTTAAAAAGACACTTGGAAGGAGCATAGGTTGGATATGGAAAGTTTCTGTGAGCTTTTACATTCAAAGCGATGTGATACGGGACATATTGCTTCTTCCATTGAGAGTTGCATTCAATATCGAATATGCTTATCCTGTTACACTTACATTGATTCTATCATTTAACATGTGAATCCGTAATAAATTACGTTAGCAAGCAATAAAAAAAATATCGGATGAAATTATTTTGGGAGCTGTCCCGAGACCATTAGTGTAGATGCGCAGAAGTCGCCGTTGCAGTCCACAGGCTGGCCAACTGCGGACAGAATTAGCCGCCAATCTCGTCATGGAGTCTCCGCCGCACCGACACACTGTGTCTGGAAATGACCGGTTCGCCCCACACTGGATAGCTTCAGACGCCGCCCATAGATGGCACTGGTAGCGCGCCTGAAGGTATACTGTGCCGCAAGGCTCGGTAGCGAGAGACCGGCGCCAGTGCGTGACTCACAAACTTGTTATGTTATTTACACGACTCATCAGACGTTTTACCAACAAAACACCACACGGCCGGTCAGATTCACACTGGCAGTACGTCAACACACCGGCACACCACGCAACTCGAGCTGTGTATAATGCGGCGTTGGCAGAGCCATTCGCCTCATTCTCCCTCGGCCAGCTCGCTGCCTTCGTTTTTGTATGCGCGACTGACAAGCAGCGCCGGGTGCGTGCTGACACGACCGGGTCGGGCGCCAGCGACCGTCGGCGACTGCGTGTGTGGCTGCGTGTCAGCGCGGCGGCCCGGGCGCGGCGCCGTGGTCGTCCGCGTGGGGCCGGGCCGCGACCGTATCGGGCCGGCGACAGATAACGCCCTCGCTCTGAGCCGTCCCTGTAGTACTTCACAACAGCACGCCGAGACGGGCGAGTCTGTCGTCACAAAGCTTGAGCTCTATTACCTTCTACTGTCGGTCACACATTATTCCACTCGTGGCCAGCAGTCCCTCAAAACTGAAACACAGTATGGGGAGCCCAGCCCACCGGCCTCGGCCGACGCCAAAGTTAGCCTATACGACCGCTGACACAGATGCTGGCTCTGCGGTATCAAATCGCTCCGTGTTGCCGGCATCAGGTCTGTGGTGAGTAGATGATGGGTGACTGTGGTAGGTTTCTGGGTGTGGTTCCTAACAGCACGCTGAGTAGTGATGTGACGCATGGACTCGGATTACTCAAGATGCATCGTTTACGTGCGTAGGTGTCTGTTTTCTGCTTACGTATATAAGAATATCGATGTTTATTGTTTACACAACACAATGCGCAGTAGGTGTTATAATGAATCGAAAGAGGGACCAGGAACCAATCGACGAGAAGAAAACCAGCACCTGCGGACATATGAAAGTGATCTCCGCTTGTCAGATCCGTTGGAATCCGAGAAACTTCTGGCAGCTCTACTAACTACAGTCTCAACGAGCAGCTAAAGCTACAGGTGACTACAGGTGACGGCACGTTACGACACGGAGAGAGAGACAACACGCGTTTTACGGCACAATATAACACGCATGCTTCGCTCCGCGAGCGAGGTGTGGGACGGGGGGGGGAGACACAACGCACGACAGCGACTCCGCAGGTGGGGAGGGGGAGGAGGGGACAGCACGCATCGCATATCAGAGCAGTTCCGCTAGCTAACGCAGTCCCCTCCCCTTCAGCCTGAGACCCGATGTGAAACGCGCAGCCTGATGACAGAACCTTTGCGAATTGATGCCAGCGACCAGTTAACTTTTTGGCAAAGCAAAAGCGTGATTATCAATACCTCATCCGGCGTCAATAGAAAATTTGCATTGGGACCTATACTTACCGTAGCACATCTAATTAATCCCTTGGCTGTATATTTCATATTTGCCGGCAACAGCAAGAAGGCATGGGTACGGTATACACGGTGTGCCTCCCTTTAATCTTGATCAGCAGGGTGAAAAATCGAAAGCCAATACAAGCCAAACGCACAGCAACATGATTTACAGGAAAACGTTTAAGTGCAACTCACATCTGACAACCCACTGTTGCTCGGAGGTAAGGAAGGGAAGACGTGACAAGATCGCTAGGGGAGGGGAGGGGAGGGGACAGGGAGCGAGGAGGTGGCACTGGGGGAGGGGGGGGGGGGGGGCGTGCGTGCGCGCCGTCGGCGGTGCCAGACGCAGCGACCCGCTTACCGAAGGTGACGCTAGCCTGTTTGGTCGAGTTGGCTGAAGAGCGGCGACGGCGCGCCTCGGCCGGCCCGCTCGCCGTGCAGCCCATGATGGCGCTCACCCAGTCACCTGCGCCGCTCACCGGGGACCATCTCACCACCTGCGCCGCACACTGGGTATCCTTCTCACCACCTGCACCACACCCCTCTCACCTCCGCGCTCACTCTCACTGCTCCGTCTGTCGCGCAGACGCTGGTCTGATCGGCCCGGTCTCGTCCCGTGTCACCTCGCCGGCAGTCGGCTGGCCCAAGGCCCTATATACCAGGTAGGGTCGTCCGGCGATTCTACCTTTTCGTGACGTCAGCTCGTGACGTCATTTGGAGTCAAGTCTCGAAGCCCCGTTCAATCCCCATGTAAATGAGCGATTTTCGAAGCACTGTAGAATGAAGTCTGCACAAGATATATCAATTCTAAGTATCTAATCGGAAAGAGCAGACAATTTTCTGCAAGTTATCTATTACGTGTTTTTCGCTAAATCTTTTGCTTTTTTCACAAAAGCGTAAAATGTCCCCCCATGTCTCCGCAGCCTCCCTGCCGCCGGCCGCCGCGCGGTCGCGGTAGTGTAGTGGTTAGCGTGCCCGCGCAGTATTCCAAAGGTCCCGAGTTCGAATCTATGCGGTGCGGAACTTTAATTGCAATTCCAAGCTGAATATACGCACATCCATAATAAATTATTATTCGTATAGCTAAACTGTCACCAAGCTATCCATATAAATTGACTTCAACCGAAATATCGGCAAGATTCTATTAAAATATAAATTCAAATATGGCGGCTTGGACTGCCGCGTGCGTTAGGCTCCGCCCATAGCTCCGCCCACATGCGTGACGTCATTCGTGTTAGTGGACACACGCGGAGATAGGGGACGACATGGGCTGGCCACTGCCTGCCCGCGCCCGGCCGCCGCCGACCGACCCGAGCCGTCGGTGGGCCGCCGCGGGGTGCTATCGACGACCCGATACGGACACGGCCCGCCCGGCGACGCACAGCCGTATCGCACGCGGCGCGGGCAGACAGACAGGAGGCGACGAATCTGGAGAGCACACACACCGGCGCTCCTCGACCACCGCCGTGATTTACCGACTGGCTCCTCTCGAGTGGAGAGGCGCGGGCGCTGCGGGGGTCCGCAGCGTCCGGAATGGGTGGGGTGTGACGGAGAGCCCCTCACTCGTCAGTGACGTCACTCGGCGGGGGACAGGGAAACACATAAGAGCACCACCGCGACAGGTAAAAACACGCTATACACAAATATGATCACCTTCATTGTTCTGTTGGAATACCTATTCGCAAAACACAATTCTATTTTATTAATAAATAACGTTTATTCGACTCTGATCTAAATCCGGGTATAGAAGCCACGATGATGGATCACGGACAGTTGCCGTGCAACTGACAATCATAGAAGACGGATCCAGCATGCAGAAGATCGAAACCGACAGACCGTTAAATTCCATCGCCCCGGACTGACGGCAGCAGCATTGGCTGCACCCAGTGGTGAACACTCGGCAGACTTCATGACAGCACCGGTGGAATCCGGCAGACATCAGTCGGCCCCGCGGGCGGCACCGGAAGCGCTGCACTGACCCGGTTTCCAGCCGAGACCGACGGGTAGGAATAGCGCGTTATTTACTTTGGAGCGGATAAATCAAACTGTCCGGAGCCGGACCGTCCGCTGTCCGGGTCTGTCTGACATCTCCGGGTCGGACCGCGCCCGGAATTCTGGGCCGCTCACGCACAGTGCCAGGCGGCGTCGGTCCAGGGGGTGACAGCCATGGAGCGGCCGGTGACAGCGGTGATACGGCGCTGGACGGTGGGGGGGGGGGGGGGGGAGTTTGTTTATCCAGCCCATAACCGTCGGAGATTGAACCGTGCAGAATACAGCAGCCCGGCTAATGGACGGACCGAAGCGGGGCCTCTGACGGCGCTACATCCCCGGAGGAGTGGGGAGGGGGGGGGGAGCACCAGCGCGTCACGACTGCCGACGTCACCGAGACGCGCCGCCGACGAGCAACGTCAGCAGACGGGATCGGCGCCAGCTCCGGACGGCGGCGGCCGCGCCCCTGCACCGGCAGCCGGCCAGCGGAGCGGCGCCGGCCGCCGGCAGACGACAGCAAGCAGCTGGAGCACAGTAGAGTCCGGCAGTCGGCAGACGACAGCAAGCAGCTGGAGCTCAGTAGAGTCCCGCAGTCGTCAGTCGACAGGACGTGACTGGAGCACAGTAGAGCCAGGCAGTCGTCAGACGACAGGACGCGACCGGAGCACAGTGAGTCCGGCAGTCGTCAGTCGACAGCAGGCGGCTGGAGCACAGTATGAGCCCGCGGCCGACGCGACGGTCAACAGCGGGCGGCTCGAGCACTACTGAGCCACGCGGTCGTCAGCGGACCCACTGAATTCACGCTGAATTACGCCGTTCCGGGCCAGGCTGATATTTACACAGAACGGCGCCATTTCGGCAGGCCAGCCACTCAACCTTTCCGAAACAAGATCGCTTTGACGAGTTTGACATAAGCTCGAAAAGCCTCCGCTCCAGCATCCCTGCCAATTTCAACCACGACAGCTCTGAACTAAACTCAGCTGCAGTCGGTCTGCGGGCCGTTACGTTTTGATTCACAGTTGCAATGGTTGGCTTCTAAAAGAATACGAGTTGCAGAACAGCTTGCACCGTTGACACCTTAGCCGCCGCCCGCCAGTAAATAAACTATCACGCAGCTCCAGGTAAGCCAGAGATCAGAAGTTGGTGGACCGTGGTGCGACCATTCCGATGGGCCGTACCTACTACTCTGGGTCAAAGGTGGAACCTTACCACCTGGCCTCCACCGCGCTCAGGTCACCGTCGCGTCGGTAGCACACCATTCTGCACCGTTTATTTATTTTTACAGCAACGTTGCAAAGTATATCGTCATCTAACTAAAATAACTCACGCTCAGCTTCAGTGATCAATTCTCAATCGACAGTCTAGTGTTACCATTTGGCATTCAGGCATGTCGAAATCAAGTATTCCTAAATGTCGACACAACAACCGAATTACAGCACGACCTTTCCATGGTGCGTTGGCAGTAAGGTATCGAATATGAAGAGCTTCGGAGCCAGTACCTACCTACAACTTACAAGGGCAGTGCAATCAAAATTCAAATACAACAAGTCGAAACACAATGAAGAGGTGGCGATTGGCGATCCAGATGTAGCCTGACGATTCCCAAAGAAGAATATGGATCGTGGGTCGTCCTTGTTAGCTAGCTAACAAACTAGGAAATGAGCTGCACCACATCTACGGCACCCTAAGTCGTATCCATCATGTGGTCATCGATCTACTTGGAGGTCGTACGACTGTCGTTTTAGCTTTCATAGATTGGATGGCCAAAAACCATGAGCTCCGACATCAGGACTCGGAGTCCCGCCTTCCTCGTGACATGTAGGTATCTTCCCTGAACGGGGAAGTCGCAGGCGTAGCAGCGAGCCATCCACTCCAGCAGAAACCGGACGGTGAGGTGACGACATAGTACATCCGAGTCGTTCGGCAGGGGCTCCGAGCTGACATACACCTTGGTGTTCCTTTTATGGACCTTATTTTCTGCCATTGGTGCGGCGTACAGAAAGCCGATGACCTGGTGCTGCATGCCGAGGTCGACCGTCCACACCTGCTCTTTGGTCTCGAACAGCGCCGACGTTCGGACGGCTTCCACTAGGAGGCCGTCGGTGCCGTGGGACGGAGGCGCGCCGCGATTGGTGGACATCCACGCCGGTCGGCCGAGAGCCACGTTCTCGCCCAGCGCCTGACAGACGAAGCGCTGCAACAGACCGCAGGTGGCATCATTGAGCTGGTACTCCGAGCTGAACACCACGACACAGTTCTCCTGATCACCGGCGTTGTCTGGCTGGTTGGCGGCCCAGGGCATGTCGGATGCTGACATCATCTCTCCGTCACTGCGGATGAACTTTCCCTCACGAATCAGGTCATCCAAACCGACCCAGAAACTTTCCGGCGACGGAGGCAGAAGACCGGCGCTCACCAGACCCCGGTAGGTATCCTCCGAGCCACCCGGCCACACAATACCCGCACGTTCTGCGCAGAATCGCGAGGCTGCCATGAAATTCATCGCCGGAGCCACGGTGTTGATGAACCAGGTACCGTCGAAGTTGAGTAGCTCCTCGGGACGGATGCCGGGCGGCCCTTCCAGCCGCAGCGTCCAGCTCTGTGAGCTGTTGTCGCCTGCAGAGGCAGTGATTCCCTGGGAGAAGAGTCGGCAACTATCGGCGGTCAGCTCGACGGCCAGGCAGCGCGGCTCCTCCTCACACAACTGGCGGCAGGTGTCGCTGTCGGTGGCCGTCTCGGAGAGGAGCAGGGCGCTGTCGTCGGCCCGACCACCGGGCGCCGGCACCAGCTCGCCGCGCGGCACGCACCCGTCCTCGGCCGTCCGGTTAGCGGCGTGGCGGCAGACGCAGACGTCTGCCCGACACTCTGACCACGGCACGACCAGGCGACAGTCCTCCTCCCTCTCACACGGCTCGTCGAGGAAGGCCAGGCCGCGGCGCGCCGCCAGCACCCACGGCTCCTCGGTGGGCTCCAGGCGGCTCGGCGCCGGACGCCGCGCAGACAGCAGACACAGCTGGTCGCTGGGACGGTACGCAGTGCCCAGACAGTCGGGCCGGCTCAGACACAGATGGCGACAGGAGGGCTCCAGCACATCGTGCACCGTAGCCAATACCAGGTCGGCCGGCAGGGTTCCGTTGTGTTCGCCAAGCTCACTCATCCGGTACGCCTGAGGTGACAGCCGGAGCTCACCACTGGCCAGACGCGTGGTGAAACGCTCCAGTGGTGTCAGAGCAGTGACAGAGCCCGCTATCACCATCAACGTCACCAGCAGCGGCAGCAGCGGCCGCGAGTGGTGAGACATGGTGGCCGAGTGAAGGAGCCGCCGAGGGTCCCCCGCTGTGACCGCCATCGACCGCGGGTCACCGGTCCGTTGCCGGGCCACGGGCATACCCGCACAACACCGACGCCTCCCCAGCGTCAGGCCATGGATGGACTGCTCTCACGAACCAAACACCAACAAAAAACATCCACAATTATACAGTGACTGGCACCGAGGCCGTGGACATGGCCTTATGTAAAAAATATAATGCGTCAAAGTTTATAAGCTGTGAGATATCCTTTACTGGTAACGCGAATTGTGACTATTCATGATAATTTTCTACAGTATGGATCGAAAATTCCATACACATAGCATGCAGCCACAGCACCTCAGCCTTACCACCCTCCTCTAGAAGCGAGAGGTGGCTGCATCTGTCTGTTTTTCCAGACCTGGGTCATTCAATTTGACACACCGCTCAGTGAAACCATGAGATTTTCATAAGATTCAGAGAAAAAAGTACAAATAGTGCGAGTCCCGTGTATTTCAAACTCTACTTCCACTCCTAGCGTTCATAGCGTGCTCTAGAATAAATTCATTCAAAACAATCGGAATGAATAACATCCACAATATACTGGTTATCAAAATATCATTTTGTCACCTCCGTCCAACAGAGCCCAACCACCGCGTCTCGGCCCGACTGGCCTTGTCCTGGCCTCTGCTTGTGGCCTCGGCTACTGCTTGTGCTTGGCGATGCAGGCGAGGACCTCTTCCACGTCCTCTGAGGAGCCCAGGAAGATGGGCGACCGCTGGTGGATCGCCTCCGGCTGGATGTCCAGGATGCTCACCGAGCCGTTACTCGACTTGCCGCCGGCCTGGGGGCATCGCAAAACGTCAGGAGGAGCGGAGATAGTCTACACACATAGGGGCTGATACGGAGGTAAAGCGGGACATTCTGATGCAGGGTACTGAATTTCATACACAGAGTTTCCTAAAATTTGACACCTTTTTCCCGAACGTCGCCAACCGAGCTCGGCTGAGACTCATGGGTGAGACTGCCACTCGAAGCAGTTAGCACTGTTGGTGCTGGATATTCGCCTCGGAGGCCTTTTACGCCTTATTATTGCGGTGATCCAAAATTTGTCAATGTGAGTGGGAAACGACATCCAACTGAAAGTTTCGACCACGCCTCCGTGGCGTGATGCGCGTGACCAGTGACTGTATAAGGACGCGACACCCACCCAGCCGGGCAATGTGTGCCCCAATGCGGCGGCCCAGTTGCTAAGGCTGGCTCTGTCATGTCAATGTTTATTTATTTGTCTGGGTTTTTAGCCAGCAGGCAGTTATTCTTACTTTTAGGTCGTAACGGGGCACGTTGTTCCCGACAGCATTGGAGTTAACGGCAATTTGCACGTGAGCGCCCGCGCCCGTCACTAGGTAACTATTTCCGAGTCACGTGTTCCACGAGCGGAAATTTTCAATCGGCTTCATTCCACCAGCCATGTCCGAAAGCGCTCCATCCGAGCCTGTTTTAACGCACAGTCCCATTCTACGTGCGCGGCGGCTGGCAATGAGCTTACGGTAGGCGAAATGAGAAATGAAATGACGATCATGTGTCTACTCAGCCTTTGCTCAGCTCTCGAAAAAAAATCAAACACGGGCGCCCTTCTCCCCCTTCATACCCCCCCCCCCCCAATGGCGGCGCGGTCGTTCCGACCCATCCCTCACCACAGCTCACCTGTTCAATGATGAAGGCCATCGGGTTACACTCGTACATGAGGCGCAGCTTGCCCTTGGGCGCGTCAGCGGTGGCTGGGTACATGAAGATACCTCCGTATTTCAGTGTGCGGTGCACGTCAGCGACCATGGAGCCGATGTAGCGGCCGCCGTACGGCTTCTGATGGACACAGAGGCGTGGGGAGGAAGTCAAACGGAAGCACTACTGACAGAGTCCACCTACAGAGAAATCCGTACCGGCTCCAGAATATAATCCCAGCCTTTTTCTAGCCCTAATAAAATGCGTAAACTTGCTCATTCACCTATGCACTGTCCAAATCAAACATGAAACCAAAACCCCCAAAAATAGTCACTTGGTAACGTCCTAGGCAACCGGGAACGAAAACAACGCAAAAGCTCAATATTTACGACGTTACAAAGCAATGTTTACGAAAGGAAAGAAATGGATGTAATTACTTATAAATCATTCATGTCTGCCACTGTCATTTACCAGCTACTGTCGCGGGTCCCCTAATTCATGACATAGAAAAACGTGCTCGGCACGACACAACTGATTACTGTGTGGCGGTTGCCGCGGCTGCGCCGCTGCCCCGCTAGGTAAAGTGTTTATCGCACGTATGCCGCCGACATAACGTCAAACATAAAAGCAAGAGTCCCTGAGAAACGACTTGTCATCATGACATATATAAAAACGTTAGCATGCAACACCCCTTTCCAACATTCATGGAAATAAAGCGAAACTGGCCCATGTAATACATATGAGTAGATACGGAGTCCGAGTATGTATGGGAGAAAGGTCAAGTTTTGTCAAAAAATGTCCCATTCGTACACAGTCCCCTAGCTAGGTGCTGTGTATAAATCGATAGGCAGGAACACTAAGCTGTTTTGGAAACTAACGAAGCTTAAGGCAGAAAGGGAACCGTCGCTGTTTGAGCGCTGCGTGTGTGTGGACTGCGAGGGAGATAGCTGGCGGATGGTAGAAGGAAGCTCGCCATTCGAGGCAAGGGAGACAACCAATAGCCAGTGGACAGAGTACCACCTGCGTCAGGACCGCCCAGTCTTGGCGCGGGTGACACTGTCTTCTTCCTATGCACTTCCCCCCCCCCCATCTATTACCATCCCCCGGAAAGGAGGACTCACTCACCGGTCCCTGCTTCTTGCTGTTGACGTACTCGCGGATGGCGTCGTCCCACTTGTTGGCGTAGCCCTCGTTCAAGCTGTAGATCTTGCCGCGGGGCTTGATCCGCATGTTGGGGTCGGTCAGCACGAACTCACCGATGGCCTGTCGCAAAGATTGACGGGTACGGGGACGGGGTCAGCCAACCTGGTCTTGGAGGAAAAGAAACTCGCTAAATGTAACAATCCTCACTGGTTTAATAACTCGCATTTCACACCAACCACCTTTGTGAGTTAACAACGTAGTTCTGTGCGTAATTCTATAGTTCAACGTGAGTTAACAACGTAGTTCTGTACGTGCTCAGAAGCAAGAGCATACAGGTAGAATAACGAACTAGAGCCAGGAGCAAAAAGCTGTTGTAGTTCTCCCCGGGTCGGCTCTAGCCCAACGGCTCTTGGTGACTGAGGTAGCCGCGGCTCAAGGCCGCCACGGCCCCGCCGTCTCGAAGCTGCGTAGGGTCCGGTCTGATATTGCCGAGTAGGCGGAGCCTCGCGCCAGCCAAACACGGGCACCTCAGCAGCACGTGCTCCGGCGTGTCCGGGCCCTCGCGACACACCAGGCAGCGCGCCGCCGGGCAGGCCAGATCACTGCACTGTGGGCAGTCGCGCTCGGGGCGGCGTCCAATTCTGTGAAGGTAGCTCTGCGAGCGGCTCCAGTGTCCCGCCCGCAGCTGGTGGACGTTGACCGCCTCGTCGCGAGACTCCAGGAGCACCGGCATCGGCATCCGGTCTCCCATGATGGTTTTGAAGAAGCTGTCTGGCCAGCTGCGACGCCATGCCTTGGTGGCGGAGCGGCCGACTGCCTTCACCATCGAGCGGACGTCCGTTGGGACGGCGTCTTGCGACAGGCTGGATGCCTCTTTAGCCAGCACGTCCGCTCTCTCGTTGCCGGGTATTCCGCAGTGCGCTGGGATCCACTGCATGAAGACTCGGCGTCCTCCGTCCGTGAGCGCCAGGAGCAGTCGCCATACGGCGGCGCCGAGTGCTGTCGCCTGGCTCCCAGCCCCACTCGCCAGTGTGGCGAGCGCCGCCTGCGAGTCGGCGCAGACGATGACCGGGCTCTCCGCCAGGCCGCCCTCCAGCTGCAGCAGCATCTCCAGTGCCCCGCGGATCGCCACCAGTTCGGCGCGGGTGCTGCTGCATATCTTGCCTGCAGGGGCTCGGAGCTCGTGTTCCTCGCCTGAGGGGAGGGTTATCAGCGCTCCACTCCCTCCGGCTGAGACACCTCCCTCCGCCGAGCCGTCGCTCCACACCCATACGGCGTCGTCTGGGAGGGTGGCCAGATGCTCCTCCGCTCTCTCCCGCCGGACGTCGGGTGGTGCTGTGCGGCTGATGTGGTTGCCGATGTCAAGTCTGAACTGGACCCTGGTGTCATCGATCCACGGCGGGATGGTGACGTGCAGGCGCTCCTCCACAAGTACATCTCGCACGCCCGCGCTCACCAGGGCGCGCGCCCCCGTGTCGCGCCAGCCGGTGGTGGTGCGGAGCCGCCGTGGGGCCGTTGCTTCGGCCACCGCGCGCAGTGGGTCGCCGCTTCTTTGTGAGGCTGCCAGACAGCTCAGTCTGGCAGCGAGCAGGTCCCGGCGTGCTCTCACGGGAACCAGACCGGCTTCCGCGAGGAGCGGATCCCTCGGCGTGCTCACGGGGCACCCGGTGATAACGCGGGCTGCCGCGCGCATCTCCATCTCCAGTAGCTCTACGTGGGACTCGGACGCTGCAGGGAGCCATGCAGCCGCCGCGTATTCCAGGGCGCCGCGGATGTAGCCGTTGGCTACTACTCGCAGCTGTGGCTCCCGCAGGCCCCAGGAACGCCCGGTCATCTTACGGAGCTGTGCGATCCTCGGCTTGGTCTTCTTCCGGACGCGCGCGCAGTGCTCGCCCATGTGAAGTTGCCGGTCCAGGGTTACGCCGAGAAGGTGAAGGTGTCTCCCAGCGTCCACTCGTGCCCCGTCTACGTGGATGTACAGGTCCCGGGCGTCGACGTAGTGCTGCGACAGGGCTAAAACTTGCGTTTTGCTTCCTGCCAGCCGCATCTTCCAGTCGCGGGCCCATTTCGCTATGGCATCCGCCGCTTGTTGAGCCCGGTCCCTGGCTTCCGCTATCGTACCGCCGGAACACAGTGTTGCGGTGTCATGCAGCCGGAGCAAAAAGCTCGCAAATTACACACTATTCAAGTGCTAAAGCTTATATGATGCCTACTTTTCCCGTAGATTTGTCTGATCAGCCACGTACAACAAACCCAACGAAGTTCCTAACACAAGTGCGTAACAACCTGTGGAACGAATGCCGATAACTGATCACATATGCTGATTTTTTTTTACAATGTGTGTTTCCATAGCGTCCCCCACCATTTTCCCTTAGTCTGACCGTTCCATCCCTCTTGCCACATCGGCCTCTGCCCGTATCCACTCCTCAGCCTTCTCATCTCCCCCACCCCACCCCCACCCTCATCCCATCACTCGACCACCCACCGTACCGGGTCGAGCATGAATCCGTTGACTCCCTGTCCCGTGCTGAGCACCATCATGGTGGCGCTACCGTAGAGGGCGTATCCGGCGGCCACCAGGCGGCGGCCCGCCTGCAGCGTGTCGCCCACGGTCGGAGCGCCGTCCGTGGTCCGCCTGTGGGGGAAGGGGAGGTCAGATTGGGGTCAGGTCAGGGTCATGGTCAGGGTCAGGGCATCAGCGTGTCGTCCACGGTCGGAGGACCATCTGACGTCCGTTAGTGAGGCGGTAAAGGCAGGGCCAGACCGGTGGCGAGGGGAGGGGATCAGGGTGTCAGGGTATCGTCCACGGTCGGAGGGCCGCGAGTAGTCCGTCTGTGAGGTGGTAGGGAGCGGGGTAAGATTGGTTAGGTTAGGTTATGTGTCAGGGTGTCGCCCACGGTCAAGGGCGCACACAAGGGGGGGGGGCACACGGGCCCGTGCCCCCCCCCATTCGAGTTGGGGGGCCCAACTCGAAGGAAGGGGCCCATTTGAGGCGGCCGAAGGCCGCCTCAAATGGGCCTCTAACTAATCCTTAGACCACCGAAGACCGTGTACAACGGGCCCTCAAATGGCCTTAAAGGGCCCTCAGATGGTCTCATAAGGCCCTCAGATGGCCTCGAAGGGCCCTTAGTTAGCGTCATAGGGCCCTCATCTGGTGTCAAAGGGCCCTTAGATGGTGTCAAAGGGCCCTCAGATGGTGTCAAAGGGCCCTCAGATGGCCTTAAGGAGCCCTCAGATGACCTCAAAGGACTCTCAGATGGCCTTAAAGGGCCCTCAGATAGCCTCAAAGGGCCCTCAGCTAACGTCAAACGGACGTCAGGGTCAGAAGGCCTTAAAGGGTGTCAAAGGTCCCTGAGCTGGCGTCAGAGGGCCATGCCCTTGCGTCAAATGGCTCTCGGAAGGCTCTAAAGGGTCCTTAGCTGGTGACAGAGGGCCCCCAGCTGGCGCCAAATGGCCATCAGAAGGCCTCAAACGGTCCTCAGTTGGTGTCAAGCGGCCCTCAAAAAGCCTTAAGGGGCCCTTAGAAGACCTCAAGGGGCCCTCAGAAGGCCTTAAAGAGCGTTAAAGGGCCTTGAGCTAGCGTCAGAGGGCCCCCCAGCTAATGACAGAGGGCCCTGAGCTAGCGTCAAACTTAAAGTGCCCTTAGCTGGTGTCAGAGGGCCCCAGTTGGTGTCAGAGGGTCATCCATTGGCGTCTAATGGCCATCAGAAGGCCCAAAAACGATCCTCAGCTGGCGTCCAACGGTACTCAGCTGACGTCAAGAGACCCTCAAAAGGCCTCAAAGGCCCCTCGACTGCTCAAAGGGCATTTAGAAGGCCTCAATGGGAACTCAAGAGACGTTAAACGGCCCTCAAAAGGCTTGAAAGGGCCCTCTGCTGATGGCAAAGGGCTCGCACCTGAGTCAATAAGAGCCTTGTCAAAAAACGGACCTGAGAAACCTTGCCGGCCCTGGTTATCTGCGGGACTCCTACACTTACCTGAGTGGCCCCCGTTTACTGAGGGGCCCTGGTTATTGATGGGGTCCCTGGTTACTTAAGGGGCGCCTGGTTACCAGAGGGGCCCATGGTCACCTGGTGGGCCCCTGATCAATTGAAAACCCCTGGTCATCTGAAACGCCCCTGATTACCTAAAGGGTCCCATCACTTGGATTCAGTGACATAGCAAGGGAGCGAGGGGGTACGTGCCCGTTCTCGGGTTTAGGGTTTCTTCGAAACCGAGGGGCCCTGCGGCGCCAGTTGGTAGCAGAGGGTTCGCGCTGGCCGCACTTCAACTCGGAAGGACACCACAGGGCTTGTGGGGGGACGTTATTGGCTCCTATTTAGCCACAATTATCTTCATAAAGGCCCAATGCCGGTTTCTGAGAGACCTCGCCGGCCGCTCAGGGCCCTAAGTAGTAACGGCCAACGAGGGATTGGCTGCTATGGCTCCACATCCGTCTGTGATAGACACACGGTCCACACCAGTGTTTCTAAAGGCACCCACAACGGCAACTGCGAGGCCCCTCGCCCCACCTCCAAGGGACCCCCACCAGCGCATCTTAAGGGCCTACACCGACGCCTCTGAGGGCCGCGTACCAGTGACTCTGAGGGCCTCTTACCAGCCTCCGAGTGTCCTTGCCAGCCTATGACGGGACACTTTCCACTTGCAGGCCATTTTGCAGGGCCACACACATGCCAATGATGGCCCCACCAGTGTCTCTAAGCCCTAAGACCCCGCAACGGCGCCTGTGAGGACCCAACACCAGCGCATCTGGCGGCCTTTCACTGGCACCTCTGAACGCGCCACACACCGGTGACTCTGAGGAGCTCGCTCGCTTCGCTCGCTCGTAAAATACCATGTAAATTAGGCATTAGTGTACATTAGGCACACTCCTCGGGCATAAATGATACTTTTGCTTGCCAATTTTCCACATTTTCTCATGCAAAGACCGTTTTAAAGAGACCCGTCTGCCAGTGAGACTGGACCCACCGTGCCTCCCTCCTCCCATCGAAAGGTCCTGGGTACATCCTTGCCTGAGCTGACCCCGGGCGCCCGGGTGACTCGCGGGCCCGGGGTCAGGTGACTAGCAGGTGACCCCCTCTTGGGCGAAATTCTGGGTACGTGTCCGACATGCATCGTACATAGTCCTGTTGATTTGATTCATTGGTTAAGCATTAAATATAAGTTATAAGCTGGATCTCTAGTCTGTGATCCCGCATCGTATCAGATATAATGACAGTTCATGTCGATGTGCCTAAAAAAATATGCGAATATACGTGAAAAAGGAGTGCTGCTCCCGCTCCTACACATCCGGGCCAAACAGTGACCGGCCCCTGCTTCTAGCCACCCGGGGCCGGTCGGCCGGCCGGCAGTCAGTCGCTGCCCGGGGCTGATTTCTGAGGGACCTGCAAAAATGTTTATTAATGAAATGTTTTACGTCATAAATTAGATGATTAGGTATATGTACCGGCTCTGAGTCGCATTTGAGAAAAAAAAACAGCCTAGCGTAAAAATATATATGTTTTGAAAATTAAGCTGGTACCGAAATAATTGTTTTACCATGCATTGACAAATTAATTGCTAAAGCTTCAAACCAACCGAAATATAGCCCCCTGGGCCGTATTTTTTTTTTGGGGGGGGGGCCCTTCGGCATGGGGGGCCCAGTTCGAAGGTCGTGCCCCCCCCCCCATTCAAAAATCCTGTGTGCGCGCCTGCCCACGGTCGGAGCGCCGCGAGTAGTCCGTCTGTGAGGTGGTAGGGAGCGAGGTAAGTGTAACGCTGGCGCGCTACATTTTTAACGCAAATTTTCCAACATTCTCTCATGGCGACGACGGCGTGTGCACCGGGGTTTGGGCGCCGGCGCTGGCGTCACCGCACCGCCGCGCCGGCAAACAGCCCCCGTGCCACGCCGGACCAAAAGGGTACGGCCGGGGCGAGAGGGGACCCGGCCGTCAAAACAACCCGGGCGCAGAGGCGGCGGAAGGAGGAGAAGGAGGAGACAGCAGGAGAACCAGGACGAACATCAGTACCTGAGGACGCCTCTGCCAGCCATGAGGCAGCTGCACTGGGGAGCCGAGGGGGAATGAGGCCAGGGGGAGAGAAGAGGACAGTCGGGAGTTGGAGTCGGAGCCGAGCGTTGACGATCGACGGCAGGACACCGGCTGGGCCGGACGGCCCGTGTGGCCGGCCGGCCCTACAGTCAGAGTCGGGAGTCAGAGTCTGGCCTGAGAGTTGACCATCGACGGCAAGAGGCCGGCTGGGCCGGACGGCCCGTGTGGCCGGACGGCCCTGCTGTAAAGTCGGAGCCGAGGGTTCAAGAGCGACGGGCCAGGGCGTCGGCGAGGCCCGGGCGGCCCTGCCGGTCGCACGGCCCGTCGGCCGGACGGCGCTGGAAGAGGAGCCCGTGCCTGCAGCTCTACACCGACGGAGGAGACCAGGGCGGCCGACCACCTTGGACCGCCAGCCATGTCAGCGGCAGCCGCTGGCCACCTGCAGCATCACCATCAGCTCAGGCAAGGTTTGGCCAGGATCTGGTCGGGCGCTGGGCTGCTAACCTTCTATCCTTTTGCCCAGCTCCGACCCACTGATGTTTCTCTCTGATCTTACATGAATAGAAAATTCCTTCCTATTTTGGTCTGGGTACAGTTAGGGTATTGATTTAGAATGATTGACACGTTAAACTTAAGGGGGGGGGGGGCAATGTACGGAAAGCGCGCGATTTAAGGTCAGATTTGTTTTGATTGTCTACTTTCATTGATTTTTCGTAAGGATACATAATTTGGGAACGATATAGGATCTTGTGCGTCAAGGAGAGAATGATAAGAACTGTTTAACGATGAAACTGTCATGGCTTTCAAGGGGATTGCATTTTTTAACAACACTGGCCTGGATTTAACGTAGGGAATTTAAACTTTTGTCTGTCCTGGTTTCTTTCATTTGTAAATACATAGCGTAGTAAAATGTAAACACATTTTTGATGAGGATGTGTTGATGATGGATCAATATGACGGGAAACCCAGGAATGCACGGGGAAGCCGCGAGTACGACAGCGAAACACGAATCTGACACTGCTTATTTAGGTGGTATCTCTTTGCACTTTTTATTAAATGCTTCTTCATCGAGAGACATTTGTTAGGAAATAAGGTTCCCGCTGTCTTTGGTATACATTGACGACGATATTCATTAGGAACTTTCAGCAGTTGATCGAGTTATTCCCGGCAAACATTTGAGAGCGAGACCAATTCATCAGCTCTTTGTATGCCTGAGATAATTGTTTATTTCTTATCCTTTAGCAACCGACTATAGAATTTGGCACGCAGACTGATAAATTCATGATTTGGTCCTTGAAAGGTTGCTGGTTAATTTAACGCATCCAAGCGTGATTATTCTTCGCTTCCGAAAGTATAAATATGTTTTGTTGTTGTTCTTCTTCTTTAGCTTAACGTCAATTGCTGGTGTCATGTTGTATCTAGAAATAACTAGAATTTGAATGAAATGGGAAACGACGCTTTGTTCGTTAAAATGAACATCGGTACTTTTCTCTCACAGGAATATACATGTTAAATTATTTACTTCGGCTAGCGTGCATCTAATATTTATGGTGTTGCTGTTCTTGCATACGATTTAATTTATCTTTTCATGCCACGAACAATTATGACGTATGAATTAATTAGGTCACTGATAGCAATTGCGATCACCAACAGCCGACAAAGGATAGTGCTCCTCACTGACAAGTAATGGGCTCTAGCGCCCCAGTGACCGTCTCTCGCTCGGCGGCCGCGCTGCCGGTCCCATGTTTTGACGGCCAGCCGCCGCGCCGATTCACCCCTCGGAATGCGTAGTGGGGGAAGGACACGCAGGGGGGAGGGGACGCTCCGGCCAGGCGGCGGCGCACAGTCGCCGGCCGGCCCGCTCGGCGCGGGGGCGCCCGCAAATGGCGGCCGGCGCGGTGTGAAGGGAGTGCGGGCCGCTGGACACCGAGCCGGATTGATGACGTCACCACCCTAACTACGGGTGGATTTATGTAAGATACAGAGTAGTGAAACAGGTTCCGATGCAGCATTTAATGTACGATCAACACGTTGAAAGCAAGATTAGATTTGTGGTCAATTAGCTCATTCTTGTATCGCAATGAACCCCTTTTTTCCAATGTCATGGGTAGGTAATTGGTACGAGTAGGTTTGATCAAATTTAAAGTGAAATTATAAACTCGGTTGGAAATGTTAATAAATATCTTATCTCTTAAATTTGTTAGCAGTTAATCAGTGACATTTGATCATGTTGCAAATAAAACACGGCGATTTATAAACCGGTCCGTCGCGTCGGTCAATCGATATGAAGCCCTATTGGTTTATGATCTGTTGAGTGCTGTTCTACTAGCTATAGTTTCTCTCTCTCTCTCTCTCTCTCTCTCTCTCTCTCTCTCTCTCTCTCTCTCTCTCTTCCTCTCTCTCGCTCTTTGGCTTCTCAGCACCGAAACAACGAGCGATCGGAGGAAGATATTTATAGCAACCAAGCGGAGGTGCGCCCATGAACTGGGGTCAGCGGACAGTGTCGCGGGCCGGTGGACAGTCTCGGAGGCCGCCGGCAGCGGCCGGACCCGGGCCCCTCTCAAGTCGTTTGGTAGCAATGACGTCACCGTGGCCATAGATCCGCAGCCGCCCGCAACCGCCGCGCGTTAAAAGGGCAGATGGAACTACCCCATCCACGTCGCCATTTTTCTGAATTTTGTTACATATTTAGGCTCGTTAGAAAGAGCATTAAATTCTGAGCAAGGGCTCTCGACGCAATTGTTTCCGAGCATACTCAAATTCCGTCAAATCGAGTGTAATTCAATCCATGTTTCTGAGCGCCGGCTCCCCCGGGCCGCCGGCCAGACGCCTCGGGCGGAATTCCCCTGTCAGCGACTGTACTCGGGGCGGCCTGAGCGCAATGTCAGACAGTGTATGATCCCCTGTAAATACAGGGGACTCGGCTACTAAATGACATAGGCGGAGCGTTAAGGTGGCGAGCAGGAAGAAATTTGTATGAAGCTGCAGCAATGGTCGCTGAAAATTATCGTTAGAAATATTTCAGAATATGTTTGTTAAGACTGTTCACACAAATCGTCACACGGTTCTGTAGGCACAACGTTAAAAAACTGATATCGTAATAAGGTTACTTACACTGCGATTTATCGGTAAGGGTAAGGTAACCGCCCAACTCATGATTGTTTTTATCCTTCATGGCGTATGTATGTTTATCCAAGGTCCGTGTAATGATTTTTGCCAATCAGATAGCTAAGATGTTATTGACTTAATTGTTATTGACAAATAATATTACTGTGAGGGAGTTAGTATGGTGTTTACAGCCAGGGACTGCACAACCGGGCATCTTCAATTGACCAGGAAATTCAACTGACTATTGACCAGAAAACTATCACCAACCACAAGCTAGCAAAAAAATGAAATAATGTCACTGCACTAGTCATATCAATCTGCCACCGCACAAAAGACGCCGAATTCCAGCGCCCGCGCCACAAAGAGCTCCACGGTATGCTTATTTGAACGTAGCGCCGTTAAGAACGGATGTTCGGCGAAATCCAGTCAGCTGACTAATCTTGTTAATTGTTTAAACGTCGCTGTATCACGTACAAATAAAATAAACTACAATAAGTTATTATGAAAAATAATGTTTTAATTCTTGTGGAATCAGAGTGAACATTTATTCAAAAGAAAATAAATGAAAAATTATAAACGATCTACACCATATCTAGTACCTACTAGAAACTAGCAAAAACCTACCAAAAAATCATCCATATTTCATTCAATATACTAGAATCTGGTTCCTACTAGCTACTAGACGCGCCTTCCATATGTGACGTAAGCATGGCCAATGAGCGGACTTGAGTATACCCAGTATGTAGGTACCCTGGCCGGACCTGGGCCACTAATGATCCGCTGGTACCCCTCGCGCCGTCAACAAAGGGGAGAGACGGGGTCGGGCTGATTCCGGCTTCGAGTGAGCGGCGGCCGGGCGGAGTTAGGTTATTATGAATACTGCGAATGATACACCGAACGCTACCGTGCGGCACCATATGGTGGAGAGTGGATGACGTCACGCGAGAAGGTGTTATCCCACCGAGAGGGGATCATGATTAGCACCGGAGTTAAATAGAAAGGCCAGTTTAAAATTGATTATTTAGCGTTAATATGTTCAACGATACGTGTTCGATGGTGAATATTAAATGGAAATTAAATCTTAATTATTAACCAATTTGCACCTATACATTTTAAATTTTCATTATTTCATATCAGGGTAAGATGCTAGCTTGATTTCAGCTTGTAAGCCGTAAGGATAATAGGACTCCATATCTTCCCATTGAGAATAGAATACCCGACTTTGACTCAGATAGCGAGGCCGTAAGTCTATGCATGTCGCTCCCCTGTGAGTGATATGCCTGCCAACGTGACTCTCGCACTTACTTTAGGTATTGGGAACAGGGTATGGGTTGCAGTTGCCTACTGAGAATTTGTCACGGGAAGGGAACATTGCTGCTGAAATATTTGCCTTATTTTGTTGGGTTACGTTATTTGAAGTCGGTCGTGCTAATTATGGGTTTCTGATTGGATGACGGGCTGGTGAGATATTTGCCCTTATCATCAGTATGTCCCTTTGAAGGCGTCCATAGTTCGAGCGAACATTCAAGTGATCGGTTTAGGAACGGGTGAGAGAAGTGAGCGGAAGGGAAGAGAATGCGTACAATATTAAACGAAATCTTTAAATTGACGTTCAACTGCGAAGAAGGAACCACACATGCTAGTCCCCGATCGAGTAGCTCCGGCCGTGCAGAGGTCCTTTGAATTATGTCACTGACGACAGTTTAACTATCAGCTGCAGACAGATAGGGCTTAGGGCACCTATAACGCTGGTAGTCGTGGATAAGTGTGAAGCCAACGGAGGCTAACCCGTTCGGTCGCCGGTGCTGTTCCAAAAGCCGCGGCTATACGGAGACGATGCAGGCAGCCCGGACGGACCTAGTTACGCAGCCCGGTTTTAAAGTATTAGATAAGCCCAACGGGGAACGTTTAGCTCTTTATGTAGGCATTTTGGCATCGCTGTTAGTCATGGATTCGTGTAAAGCCGACGAAGACTAACCCGTTTTGGTCGCCGGGCTGGCTCGAAAACCGTGGCTATACGGAGAGGACGCAGGCAGCCCGGACGGACCTTAGTTAACCAGCCCGGTTTTTAAAGGATAGGTTAGGTCCACTATCTCTCCATCGATTGGAAGCGCAGGATGACATTCGAAAAAGCGACGAGGTAGTTGGGAGACGGTTAGGACCCCTGGCGTCCCATCGAGGAGACGAATGCCGCCGGATGAGTAATGCCCCGCGAGGAAACGTATGATGCCGAGGGACAGGGGTAACGCTATATACCGAGCATGTGAGTCGGGTGATCGCTGTAAGACGGTGCTGGCCACACCGCTGTTAGTCGATTTACCACGGCCGTGCAGAGGTCTTTTCGATTAGGTCTGTGACGACAGTTTAACTACCAGCAGCAGAAGATAAGGCTTCGGGCACTTATAGCGCTGGTAGTCGATGATGTGCAACTGCCAGCAGCGGACAGATAGGGCTTCGGGCACCTATGGCGCTGGTAGTTGAGGACGCAAGCGTAGCCGACGAAGGCTAACCCGTTTTGGTTGCTGGGCTGGCCCGAAAACCGCGGCTATACGGAGACGACGCAGGCAGCCCGGACGGACCTTAGTAACCCAGCCCAGCTGTAAAATTTAGATTAGTCCCCGCGGAAAACCCTGACTTAGGAGCGTCCTGCGAGCCCTGGTCTAGGGACTGCGGTCCGGAGACATTTAGTTGTTTCGTGTGTAGGCATTTGGTATAGTCATGGACCCGCTGCAGGTCACATAGCTCAAGGGGCGAGTGTCGAAGCATGGTGGTTGTTGTGTGTTATATTTTTGACGAAAGACAATCTAGTCTGAATTGCATGCAGAGGTCGTCTGACTAACAGAAGTCGTGAAGGGGAAGCGTAACTCAACTAAGGCAATGTTGCATTTCGAAGTCAGTGATTTATCAGATACCTCGAATTGGGCTTATATCTCGACTACGTTCGTTTTTTTTTTTTAAATTAAATCGCGTATTGTTGACCAATCTGAACTTGGGTACCACTGGAGGATTGTAGGTAAACGGGGAAGGGACAGGTTCGCCACCTGCGATATTTTATTATGTATGGAAGGATGGATGAATGGCCGTGTGAGAGGAGAGTCAATGGGGAGAGCGTGAATGAGTTATATCCAGTGGGAGGGAGGCGCCCTCAACTCAGGGGATGACAAGTACAACAGACGCACAAGTGTGAGATTTAGCTGGAACATTGATTGACAGACATTTTTGAGATTTCGTTAGAGTAAAACAGAGGAAAGCGTAGGCAGAGAGAAACATCAGGCAACCTTTTAATATCCCATTGTGAATACCCACCAACCCTGTGACCCATGCCGCTGTACTGTGTGTAGCAGTCTATGTGCCCGCCAGTGAATGACCAGCCTCGCACAAACACTGATCAGTAGCAGCCCCCCCAGCCCGCTACATAAGACTGGGGTCAGCGTGTCGCCCAGGGTCGGAGCACCGTCAGAGGTCCGGTCCCTCTGTGGGCGGTAGAGGGCGAGGTCAGCTGGGGGAGCGAGCGGTAAGGTTTATGACGAGGAGCGAGGTGTCAGACCGGAAAACGAAGGGAGGAGAGTGAGGGGGTCAGACGGTGACCGAGGGAGAAGGGAGAGGGGATACGGGCGCATCAGGGAACGGTTTGGGCAGTGTCAGATTGAAGGCCAGGGGTGGGACTAGACCAGGGACAGAATATACACCAAAACAAACAGCCAGCCTCCGGCATCTGGAAATGCCACACCTGACCAGTATGGATTCAATGGGAAATCCCCAGCAAGTCTGAAAATTTTAGAACCAAAGTACAGTGCACCCATAAAAGTGGACAGTAGGCAGTAGGCACGGTCCAGCTAATTCACTTCAACTGAGTGATGCATCTTCTCCTGCAACGGATCTCGAAAATCGAAAGTCAGGGCCTCGGTGCATAAACGCAAATAATGACACACATTACAAAAGAGTTTCACAATCACAAGCCATGGTGCTCGGAAAACCCGGCCACTGGAACCCAAACATGCGACAAGGAGCATTGCCCTCAGCGGCTGCTGTGGTGCCCTGTCTCCGCCACACTGCTTATGTAGGCCACGCTTGTTTACGTTGTTTCTCGCTGGAAACCATGGGTTAACGAAGGTCCATTCTTCACTAGCTCAAGGGACGGAAGGAAAAAGTGTGGAGAGATAATAGCTGGGAGGACTTCCGAACTCAAAGTCCAGGCCACTGCAATCGTGGCGATATGTGCATCCGGTCAATGTCGAGGATGACATCTGGAAACGCTCCAGGCGGCCAACAAAATAACTACCAGTACCTTTTCACTACAGAGGGACGGTACTTAAACTTTACAAAGGTGTATGCGATGACATTTTATGTGTTACATTTATGCTGCTCTATAGTTCCAGGATAATCCATTTACAAAGACTATTCTTATCACTATAACTAGTATAAATTAAGAACTTTGAGCTCAACCAATCTCGCTCTTGCTCACTATTGACCTTCCCATTCAGAACACTCATCACTGCCTCTGCAGACGAGCGTGTCATGATGACGGCCAGCCTGTCTGGCCAATACATCCCCCCGCCGCTCACCAGCCAGTCCGACCAGAAACGATTGCGACAGACGCTCCATGCCGCATGCGCCGCCCCGCCGGCAGCACCAGCCCTCCCCGTATTCCAGGGACCATTAACCGGCACTGGGCGGGCCGGCGGAACGGGGAGTGTGACTAGAACGAGCACGGACGAAAAACAGCCGCTCTCCAGCGGAAGGGGCAGACGTAATGAACTCGGTCCCGTTCAGGCTTCAGCGTGATACGCACTTCGAAAAATAAGTTATAAATAAACACAGGGTCTATGACGACAGACCAGGGGAATGTTGACGTCTGTAGGGATATCGCTGCCTTATTTCATCACTCATCAGCCATGTTGCGCCACCGGAGCGCTGTTTAACAGCCGCCCCGCCGGGGGTGGTGTTGTCAGTGGCTGGATCTCCGGCCGGCCCAAAGTTCACATACCACCGGTGCCGGGTAGCGCAGCCACCGCCGGCCGCACGGCGCTTTCTCGGACCGCTCCGCCGCCCACCCCGGCGGCGCTCCATCGCGGCCCAGGTATGCTCACCGACACAGGCTGCGGGCCAGCTGGCACGCAATGTGCAGTGGTCGGGAGCCGCCACACAGCGCACAGATGACAACGATAGACAGCGCGCCGCCAGTCTGATGCCATCCGTTCCGAACGACCCGGCTCCCCAGCGATTGGCACGGGGCACGATAGACCGACTGTGCCACTGTTGTAAAATTGTGTTCAGCTGTTCGATACGATATGACGAACAGCCCCCATTTCGTATATTTCTGAGCGTTTCCACAGCAAAGGCACGGGTAAGCAGTGCACGGTAATCCAGCATCCAATGGCTATGGTTCTTTTGTTTCTAAAACGCAACCTTACTACAACTGATGTGTTCGATTGATGCGTAGGTATGACTGCAGGGATTCGGATGTCGGGGTGAAAAGATATAACTCATTATGGAATGATCCCGCTACGATTCCGTGGTACAAAAGTGAAATGAACGGGTAGAACCCCACAATAAAGACATTTTCAAACAATTTCAACATTTTCTTATCTTCAGGTTTAGAGATGTACGCCACAGTCGTCCTTACACCTGCAGCTGGACGCACAGTGGACGCAACGCGATCAAAGAACCTCTAAACCTCAACAAAAACAAACGCCTGTCTTACTTGTAGATGCCGAAGATAGATCCGATGGAGACCAGGCAGTCGATGTTGGACGAGCCATCCAGCGGATCGAAACACACGATGTACTTCCCCTGGCACTTGTCCTCAACCTGAAATTTAACAACAGGTGTTATCACTTCTACGTTAGAATGCCACCAGTACAATTAGGGTAAGGGCGGGTAAGAGTACGCGGGCGATAAGAGTACGCATCAGCCCTTTCGGTTGCTTAGCAACGCGGGTTTGTCGAGTTCATGAAGTGACATGAAGCCGCCAGTGCGTGCATGTCACCAACGGAACGTGGGCGTTGAGCGGCGACGCTGTTGAGTTTAAGGCGATGAATATCATTTTCGAGCGTTATGATATTATTATGATATGGTACAATAATTTTGATACTTGGCAGTTGAGATAAGGTACATTTCCGTGATTGTTGTGGGAAACTTGTGAGGTTATCTGGGGAAATACTGTACAGTGCAATATTCTGTTTGCGAAGTTTTGCACAACGTTTCGGGGTTGTTTTGTGCGCGAATTGCATGTACGGTAAGAGGACGCACTGTTCAGGAGGGTAAGAGTACGCAGAATTATACATTAAATCGAATATACAGAAATATAGAATTATTAATCTATCGCTCAATGACGTTTGTTTTGTAGGTATATCATCAATGGAGCACTGTGATGCAGATGCGTACCCGAAATTCTTCCAAATACGAGTTATTCTCCTTTTTGATTGTGCATTTTTTTAGAAACACACGACATGATTATTTCCTGATTTATAGACTCGAAAGATTTATTTTATGTTTTTCTTTTTGGATACTAGAATTAACTTAAATGCCTTCTGAGTTTGAAGTTAAGCATTTGGACAGTGCAAGCTGCATAGGTGTGTGTTCATATGCTTGCGTACTCCACCCGCCTGGCGTGCGTACTCTTACACACCCCATATGGTAAGAGTACGCAAGTGCAACGGTTCAGAAAATGTCAGTTTGAGACCACTTCCATTTACGCTGAAGGATCGTTGCCCCATGGGTTGATGGCTAATTCAATGAACTTTAATATTCCCTATTTGCGATTTCTTTCCTTCAAATATTAAACAAATGAGAGCAAGAAATCCACTAAGTGCGTACTCTTATACGACTTCACCCTACATTTCCTCAGTATCAGCAAATTATTTACTGAAATATACTAGATGACCAGTGAAAATCATTTGTTTAAATCTGGTAGATAGCGTTGACAAGTATGGATATCACCTCCCAATCAGCATACAACGTCCTCTTTAGGTCTCCGTAACGAATTTAACCATTCTGACATTTTCCAAACTCGTGCTCGAAAACTACTTCCCAACACTGACAAGCAATATCGCATGAACGTCACTGATGTCTCGAACAAAAGCCGCAAAAAGCCACGTAAGTGTCCCAGCCCGAGGTGGCATACACGAAAATGATCACAACTACATCCGTACTAGATATTATTACAGTTTGGCCCACGTGTTAATCGAGCCACTGGAAGCTGCGAGCTGTGAAGCAAGACGCACACCGGGCGCAAGGCGTTCTTAATCAGGCAAAATTGCTTGACAAAAAATTGTAGAGCAATGCCACAGCATATGCATGGCGCAAAGTCTCAATGAATGCCTTACAATGAAATCGTGATTTTTTCCTTTGCACATTTGAGTTCAAGAAGATTGTAATGGAATCGGTCGACCTTTCTAATGCACGTACAAAACGCAAAATAAATGGATCACCCTCGGCAACGTATTCTGGGACCTATGTGGGCATTTTCGGATGTGCTGACTCAGTCTTATGGAGTGCGTCCTCTCCCCCCCCCCCCCCCCATATACGCAAGCTTTCACTCGATCAACTTTTCGACTTACTAGCTTTGAGTTGACTTTGATATAAAGCCCAAGTTGAGTTTTGCCAAACAAAAGTACATGCCTAGATCATTTAGCGCGGCTAAACGTCATGCAAAGGAGATGTTATGTACAAAAAAGTTAGGCTATTTTCTTACGACCAGATCCCGACAGTAACGTACTTGAGCTGAGTTGCTCAGCGATGATTTTTTTTCTTCATAAAACTCGACATTACCTGTGCCGTTATTGTTATCCCGCGCCGTGCTAGGGGCATTTTTAAGCCCCAACCCTTCAGTTTTTTTTTTGCGCGAGTATCTAAAATTCGACGGCGCCCAGCGCCGCCGGTTCTGGCACACCTTATCATATATTTTCTGCACATGCTGTATAAATTTCAGACCGGGGTCGTTCAAGGTCAGGTCACCAGATCACGTCAAGAGACCTTACCTCAGAATAAGTTTGGATGCTCCCCATAGCTACAAAGACTGAACGATCGCTTTGAAACTGTCAGCGATTGATAAGAGTAACAGCAGTGGGTATGTATAAACTATAAAATGTATCTGTATCTCGAAATTTTGATTTATGGAAGTTGGAACCTAAGGTCAGGTCAATTTGGCAAAATTGCAGAACTGGCCAAAGTCAGGTCAAAATTGCACCCGTGTCTCCTCTTTGTGCCCCTAAGGTCATCTCCGGTCATGAAAGGTCACCAACAGCTTTATAACAATAACTTTTGATACACCTGCTACTGAGCGATGGAAACACTTCACATGTATTCAGCTCGATGATTCAGATAGACTGATATGCAATATGACTTTTTCCGATAGGTCATGACCTTGACCAGAGGTCAAATTTTCAAAATGACCTTTCAAAGGCAAAGTACAATTCATTCCGCGCGTCTCGACGAGAGAAACACGATACCGGCAAAACGAATGTCGTGCCTATCTTCAGTCAGAAGATATTAGCGAAAAACACTTTTAGCAAAACAGCTATTTTTAGAGTTTTTGCCCTCTGAATGCTAAACTGTTGAGCTTAGTTTACATCTGAGGACATACCAGCGAAAGAGCGTTAAAGAGCTATCGAATGTGCTTTTCCGTGGAGCTGTAGCTCTATTAACTCCCGAATTATGCGCCGTTTTTTTTTCTCGAAAAAAAGTTGAAATATGCAAAAGTTGACCTTCAATGACATCTTGTAACCAGTCCTATGACCTGCCCAAAAAAACGACTGCAATATTTTCTTCATTATTTTTTACGCTCTTTCGAATGCCGCTTACCGAGTGGCTGTAACCCAGGAGCCAAGTTAGACGGGGGGGGGGGGGGCGGGGACGTCAAAACGCCCCTCCCTTGCCCTCAGTACCTACGACATTGAAAACGCAGACCACCAGCATGGTGCAGGTTAATTTTGGAAGCAGGCAAGAGCCACAGAGTAATGTGTAGAAAATTAACTGATCCTGGAGATTATTAGCTGCATTCACATTAATCTTTCTGCATCTACATCTACTTGAAAATGAGCAGGCATATGAAAATACTAAGCTGATACCACTCATACAAAATTAGCTACAGTTTTTACCCCAACAAGGATTATGTGTGAGGTAGTTGCATAATATATGTATTTGGCAACAGCATGCAAAAAACACAGCATATCCTGCATACAAAAACAAAACATGTCAAGCCATAGGCAAGCATGGTTTGACACTGATACCATTGCTTTGGTGGCAGCTGCCAATGAGTTGAGTCAAAATGCATCTTGCAATGAATTCATATATCTAGCAATTTGCAAGATTATGATTATGCATTGAATCAAGTAAAAATAATTGAAGTGAAATGTACTTTGGCAGTATTGTGGGCATATTACAAATTTATAATTGCCACTTTTAAACAGGCCTTTTTATCAATTAAATTATAAATATGCAGTACAAATTAAATATGCAGTACAGGCAGCATTCAGCATTGTCAACCATGGTTGTGGCCTGATCTGGTGTTGTGTAATGTGCAGGCCAGGACTAATAAAGCTGCAAAACATCCAGCTCAGCAGGTAGCTACAGCAGTAGCATCAACAATACTTTTACCATATATAGTCCCATAGTACTCACAGATGAGACCTAGAGAGCACAAAGAGGAAATAGGTAAATGAATCATTAGGGAACATCTTAAATCAGATGCACCTGACAGCCTGATTGTGCATCTCAACAGTCAAAAATCTCAGCAGCTGACCAAATTAGCAAAAGTGATTGCAAATGACCTGCTTAGAACAATCAAGCATTTATGTGTAACAGAGCCTAGATGGATTACTGAATCTTACCAATTACAGAAACTTTAAAAATATAGGTATACTGTATAGCTACATTCATCAAGAATTTTGGCATGGGGCACTGGTAAGCCCTGGTTAACCTTTTGTATTTCTCTAAGGTATCACAATTTGTATTACCCTAAAGATTATCATTCATTCACAAACAAGAGAAACATACCTCAATAACATTTTCATTTTCCTCTGAAACAAGCAGGCAAGTAGTGTACGAAGATCTCAGGAGATTGATGAACAGATCATTAGACAGGACATCCAGTTTCTTCACATCTTCACCCTGGACATTGGTGTTGCCAGCCATTCCATACCTGCAAACAGCGATACCAGCCAAATTAACAGTTGGACACTGAAACTAGCAACCAGTCACAAGAAAGCGAATGTATCAGTGCAAGATTAATTTAATAAAGGTTAAAACAATACACTTTCAGCTTAGATGCTGATACTTATCACATTGCTGTCAATTATCGAGGAAAGATAAGCTATGTCGGCATTATTCAGTTAAATGGTGGGTTCAGTCAGTAGGTCAATGCTAAAAATGAAACAGAAAACAACACATACATGACACATGCACATAAAAAATGCTTACAATTGTGCAATTCCAGCCTTTCTGACAGCTGAACTGATGGCTTTCACCGCACTCTGGATGGCGGTGAGGAGAGTTGTCAAATCTCCAGTTGCTCCTGGGACCTTCCTTTGTTCAGCCAGGATGAAACGCGTGAGCGTCATACAGTCTGTGTCAATAGCTTGTCCCGACATCTTGTAAACTTATTTCAACCACCCTTCTACAAAACGAGCAGATCCACCGAACTTCTCACTGACAACCGAAGCAACCCGACGATGGGAATGCACCCCACGCACCCACACCCGCCAAGACGCCACACCGTTTTGTGTTTTGTTTGCATGCGCCATCAAACGTCTATGACCCACCATTTCTGTCTCATTCTATAACTTATAAAATGACGTCATTGGCATTGACCAATGGGACGCCAAGTACGTGGCGTCTGCAAAACTGAAAAGATTATATGCCTTTTGTCCATTTGTCTTGTGAGTATCATCCAAAGTTTTCTTGAATGCCATGAAAATTAATCGAAATGAGCCTTTTGATATGCAGGGACCAAATGAAATTTAGCTGAAAGTCAATGGAAGTTTTCCGACTCTGACATATCCAAGCACCTAATGTACGTCATCAGACTGTTTACTCTTGTAGAAAACCTTACTTTTACCCAACTTTTACCGCAACCATGGTAACATAAGCAATCGATGCTGTCCTTGACTGACCTCCAAAATACGAGGCTGTGATTGGTTGATAGGTGACACGCCTCCTGCCGGCACTCAAGAAGGGTGAGTATTGAAGCATCCAAGAGCGCAGCATCCAAGGGACGCAACATCCAAAACCTTAGCATCCAGCGATCAAAACGTCCAAATAACATCCAAAACCGACCCCTTAGGGATGATTCAGAGCATCCAAGAGCGAAACATCCAAAACTGCAACATCCAGGACCACAGCATCCAAAATCGTATCATCCAAATTGGCAGCAACCAAGGATGAAGAATTGCAGCATCCAAGAGTGAAACATCCAAGGGTGCAAGCATCCAAAACCGTTTCATCCAAAAAACATTTCTGGCACCGCAGCATCCAAGACCGTATCATCCAAAATAGTGACATCTGTTGTACAAGCTGCAAACTATTAGTTCAATGGCTGTCCGATAGGTGGTGGCACGTACGGTTCCTAAGTGACAGAATTGTATGACATCACTGAGTCTCTATACAGTGGCATCCCTATAATGACCTTACCTTACATCCTAAAGACGGAGGTGCGTAGCTGCTGGTAGCGACATCGCTGCGATGCCACTACAAACCTGACAGATGACATGAAGACGCATTGCAGCGTATCCAAGCGCGGCGCTATGTAGGTAGGCTGAAGTGTCGATAATGGAGACCGATACCGAAAGTGGGTTTATTAATTGTCCTTTCAGTTTTCACACCAGAAGTGCCTAATAAGTCGTGTAGTGTCCACTGTCCCCGTAACCAAGCCTCCGCAAGGATCTTCATCTCACCGTCAGATCGCGCTTATCATCGTCAGCTCCTCCCGTTCCTTCACAGTTACCTTTTTCCTGTCCTATGTGATATATTCCATGTTCCAGAGGGCAAAAAATATAAAAATAGCCGTTTATACCAGGGGTGCGGAGCCGGAGCCGGAGCAGCCGGAGCCGGAGCAGCCGGAGCCGGCATATTTTGCCCAGAGCCGGAGCCGGAGCCGTGATACAATATAGCCCGTAGCCGGAACCAGAGCCGGAGTCGTCAAAAAAGGGGGCGACTCCGGCTCTTTTTTTAAGAGGAAAAAATTATTGACCTAGTTCGGTTTGACAATACAGGGCCATGTGGTATTCACTATTCAAATTAGCTTTGTTATGCAAATACAGAGGCAACGTGTACCTACCAATCCAATTTCAATCGCCCTTTCTCTTCCACCCGTAGGTATTTAATTAATCGCATAGGGGATGTACTGAGAAGGAGCCGGAGCCGCCGGAGCCGGACCATTTTACTCGGAGCCGGAGCCGGAGCCGGACCGTCTGAAATGTCCATGGCTCTGCATCCCTGGTTTATACGAAAAAAAGTTTTAGGTAACAGATTTTGACTGAAGGGAGCCACGACATTACTTTTGCCAGCAACGTGTTCCCCTCGTCGAGTCGCGTCGAATGAAATTCGGACTTTTAAGGTCATTTGGAAAATTTGACCTCGGGTCAGGGCATGGCCTGACCGGAAAGGGCCATGCTGCATATCAGTCGATCCGTATCACCGAGTTAAACACATCTGACATGTTTTTACCGCTCTAGCACGTCTGTCGTCTCTTATATCAATTCAAAAGAAATAGTTTTAAAAAACTGCTGGTGACCCTTCAGGACCTGAGATAACCTCAGGGTCATTCAGAGGAGTAACGAGTGCAATATTCGGGTGTGTCATGTTTTCCAGTAAACCGATGTTTGAGAGCAGGGATGCGGAGTCGGAGTCGGAGTCGGAGTCGCCCGGAGTCGTGGTAGCGAGCCCGGAGTCGGAGTCGGAGTCGGAGTCGACCAGGCTGCCTTGATTCCGACTCCGGGAAGCTTATCAAAATTTGTGGCGTTGCTTGCTGGAAATAAATTTATCTGGAGATCTGGGGAGGTATCCCACAGATCTCCCCGGTTGGGGAGGTATCCCCCAGCTCTCCCCGGGGTCGGGTGGTGTTTGCCGGGATTAGGGCGCCGCCCGACTTGGCCAGGTGGGCCGCACAGGGCAATTTTAAATGTTTTGTTTGTTTCTTATAAGGTGTGATGAATGCGGATGAGTGACTATGTATCAAAAAAGATTATGAAAAAAACTGTGATCAATGATTGGACAGTGTTAATGATTGCGTCGTATTTCGCATCAGACCCGGAGTCGGAGTCGGAGTCGGAGTCGGAAATCGCTACCACGACTCCGCATCCCTGGAAATGTTTAGGTAGCATGGGCGTCGAAAGCGGGGGGACGGGGGGATCCGCAGTCGAGGAATCCGGGGGGGGGACATCCCCTCCAAAAAATCGCCCATAAAGCATTTCAAAAGTGACTATGTATTTGCAACGGTCATTCACAATGGAGTCATGTAAACAGAAATAAACCATTTTTAAAAGAATACTGGTGCTGGTCAGTTCGACGGTACAACTGAGAACTCAGACACTTCAGCGGCTCAGGTACACCCACCAAAGACTGAAGTTCGGTCCTCTGGGTGGGGTGACAGCTGCATAAGCCACACATTCGAGTATTCACAATCCTCAAGCAAGACCCCCACTTTTAAACGGCCATTCTCCCGTGCTAGGTAAAACGACAGCCGAAGGGGCTCACCAGTTCACTATGACCGAGTACCTGATGCTGGTGTGAGAGGTCAGATGACCTCGCCACGGTCTGGGATTTTTTTTATTGGGTTAGGCCTTTTCGGTCTGACGAGACCATTTCAGAGATGGAAGGAGATAGGAATTAGGGGGAGGGGGAGGGGGGACATTTGGTCTGGGCGAGCACCCTGGTGAGTCGCCGAGGCTGAGCCCGTCCAGAGGGCAGGCCGACCAGCACCCCAAGCACTCACCAATCACCGCACCCGGTTATGGGCGTGCTCTTATCGGGGGTTCGCGCATGGGATAAAGTTGCCCGTCCAGCCCGGAACAAGGGGTTGAGGCGTGGAGGAGAGGGATTTGAGTTTGACTGTCCTGAGGATAGAAATGACGGAACGGTGTGTGGTATGAGATGGTCCAGGAGGTTTGAATACTCAGTGTATAGGCCTATATTGGTCTGAACCCTTTACTGATACAACCACCGTCCACCAGTCACAACGGCCAACAGAACCTCTAGCTCTTATCCCCCCCCCGTCCTTTGGAAACCGCTAATTTTTATTGTCATCCACGAATTCCACGCGTACCGTAAACGACCGTCTAAAACGGCTTCATAAATTTCGACTAACCAGTTAAAGAGCAATGAGCATGACTTCAAGCCAGAGAATGTCGACTCTGACTTCGGAGTCGAAGTACAAACGACTTCGGTTACTCCAGCTCCGACTCTAGCCAGAGCTGTCAAGTCGAGCTGACGAGCTGTCAAGCTCCGGCTCCGATCCCGCAGTCCTGCAGTTGCACTACACAAAACTTCAAACTTCTAAGAAATGAGTTATACGGTTAAAAGGACCACATTTTTTTAGAGGCAGGGCTACTTGACTTGGTGAGTGGTGACCAGACCTTAGTTAGGTGTTCTGGCATCAAACTTGTTACACGGGCTGCAAAATTAAGGTGTTTTGGAAGTGATTCATACACGAGTCAAACAGAAATTGTGAGTAGTGATTAATAAAGCATCCCCCAATGCAGGTATGTATGCATTACCTATCCGACTGGTGGGCGGTGGTGGGCATTTCGATAACTCCCATCGATAACGATTATCGAATTCGTTATCGACGATACCGTTTTTTGTGTTTATCGTTATTGATTATCGTTATCGAAGTAATGTTATCGAAGTCCCCGTTTCGGTCAATCGATAACGATAACTTCATCAAATAGACGCGAGCGTATTAAAGAGAATAGCTCACCTTCAACATGGGGTTATGAACTGAGATAGCAGTTCTGTAGATTGAACACTGAAAAAATGCTATTAGGAATGTCTTTTCGCCCAACAAGCTCTGTCGCCAAAGATATTCAAGTTTTTGTTTGTATGTTTGTTTGCTTGTTTGTACAAGAAAAATGACATTTTCACTGTTCTAAACACTCCTTTTTGTGTAAGCAGCTGGGTAATAATGGTGTTGTATGAGCAAATGGGTTAAATACTGATAAGAAGCGTATTCCTTTCAAATGTTTTATCCCTTCGATTCCTCTCTTTTTTGAAGTTATCGTTATCGTTATCGCGTTATCGAAGTGACCCATTTGGTTCTCGAGTTATCGTTATCGAAGTCGCTGACTTCGAAAGAGGTTATCGAATTATCGTTATCGAAGCCCTGCTCAAGTTACAAGTGCTCACCACTGCTGGTGGCATAGGAACAATTACCTAGGTATTGGTATATCCTGATAGAAGACCAGAGGCGTTGTCCTTAACAGTGTCAAAATGAATCTGACTTCAAACGTGTGCTGTGTATGAATTCGGTCTATTACCAATAGAGTGATAACGCATCGGCCCGAAAAAGTACGGTAACAATACCTAATATTGGGTTTTTAGCCGGACGATCCGTCCCCCCTGTCGAAAATCCGTGGCGACGCCCCTGATAGGTAGGTAAACGACATTCGTCCAAAAGAGGCGCATTTCCATTTTCTCACGTTGATTTATGATGGAGAGGTCGCAAAATTGACCTGACCTCAGGACACATATATACCTATAAATATTCCGAGAAGTAAACATTTATTATAAGGTATACCAAAGATAAACAGAGGTCAGCGAGGGGCCTCCCAAAGGCCGGTATGGGCCCCCAGAGGCCAATGACGGCCCGGGCCTGTGCGTGACGCTCAAAGGTCAGTCTTGGGCCCCCTGAAACCATAATAGGGCCATCAGTGGCCGGTGTAGAGACCACGTAGGCCGGCTGGGGGCCCATAGAGGCCAGTTTGGGGCCCTCAGAGGCCAGTGTGGGTCCTTTGAATGAGACGAAATGACCAACAACCTTAAAAATGGGCAACAGCGGCTTCCTATAGTCACGGGTACGGGGTAGCACGCTCGTCTTTTTATGCACAGCTCCATCTCAGAGCCCGAGAGGCCGCGGGGGTCCGATCGACTCCTCCCCCTTACGTTAGCGGCTGTGGAAACGCCAACAGACGGGCGACGGCTAAAAATTGCAGCTGCTTTTGTACGACTGTACGGAGGCAGTGAGATTATGAGGCGAACAGCTACGTGAAATTGGTATCTTATCAATGTGTGCTGTGCCTTTTGGCCTGGGCTAATCTTTGAATCCCGGGATGCAACAGTTACGATGGTTCCATCAATGGAGCCCCTATCTCTAAAAAGATGGGCCTTCTCAGAATCTCTCATTACCCCTACCGAAAGGGCTCCGTTACCCCAAAGGAGGCATGCCCCACCATTTGCCGACCCCTGATTTAGACGTTGCCCAGGAGAATAAAAGCCGATCTAACCACATTCCAAGGTCATTTTAGGGTGTGCGACATTGCCGCGCGCTGATTTTGAGTCTTACCGCTGGAGGGGCGACAGTGGTCAGTGAGTATCGGCGTATCTCATCAGCTTCGTTGTCTGATCTTAATGAGTGGTTTTCACAGAGGACAGAGGGTATGGCAACTTAATCCTCGCCCGTAGGTATATAGTGAGGTCGAACGGACCCCCTCGGTTTTTGGCGAATAACTCGCATAAAAAAGCGGCCGATCGCGACGAAACTTTCAGTACCCTCGCGTTAATCAATTCTACTCCGACCCTAAAAATTCATGACCCTGACCCAAATGACCTTTGACCGGTGTCCTACTTTTCGAGACCATGTTTGGCCGGAATCGCGATTCGGCGTATGTCTGCTCGCATTAGCTGCCCGTTGGCAGTCTTTTCGTGGTTCCAAGCGTTAGAGCATGTTCAATGATGTTGGTCCCATGCATAAGGATGGGTGTCAAGGTCACCTGAAGGTCAGGTCAGGTCATTGACCTTTGATGACCACTGTTCACTTTTTCGAGTTTATATTTTTCTAGGCTAGTTTTTGGCGCTGAATTTAAATTTAGCAGCCATTTGAACATTTACGAAGTAGTTTTCGTGCCTTCGTAACATGTTACAAAGCTGTCAGAGGCGGTTGACACCTGATACGAATACCCGGCTGGAAGTGGACCCCTACTGGTTGACCTGACCTGACCTGACCCGACCTGGCCTAAATGCATGACGACATCATCTTTAATCAAAACCCACATGACATTCGTGATCAGCATCCCGGAAAATCCTAGGTATAGAAGCCACGCTTTACGACGTTCTAACAGGTCCCGATTTTCCAGACTTTTGGGTCATTGACCTGACCTGGAAGGTAAACCAATGACACAGGACCTTAAAATCGGGTATCATTGGCTTCGTCTCGTCATGGGCAGCACGCTCGTTTTTTTCCGAAGCTCTAGTTCGATCAGGGGTGAAACGCAAGGGGGTCCAAGTCGGACCCCCCCCCCTATACGTTTGCGGCTGGCAAAACACCAATACGGGCGAGGGTTGATTCTGAAAATGTTATAAACGCACTGACTTCATGATTGATTTCTAATTGGTGTAATTTTAGTATATAATGTAACGAATACTAAAATTCCCCTGCAAACGTGTGAGCCGTGGGCACTGCAAATGTGTAAACAGCGGACGAATGTGCATCGCCCATAGGGCTAATGTTATAATGCCAAAATCAAAGGGGGGCACGGTGCCCCAGTGCCCTCCCCGTTCCGCCGCCTATGGCTCAAGCGGCCACAATAAGCGGCTGGATTTATTATCCGAAGATTTATTAAGCAGATTCCACTGTACAGCATTAAAAAATAAGTCCACTGCAGACCTACGTTGCTAATGGATAGGTACATCGAATAGTGACTAGTTATTTGCTTAGTTTTGATATGGCCCGAGTTTTGATATACTACCGTGAGGAAAACAGTGGGTTGTATTAATACCGCCCGGTCGGTATTAGAACTGCCCAGCCGTTATTGATACCGGCCGATTACCTACTGACCGGCCCGAATTTATACGGGCCGGCCTTCCGGCCATTATTGATACGGGCCGGGCAGTACGAGCATTAAAGGAAAAGGGCCACCTTCGTGAAATATGAAGATATCGTTGTTTTTCATTTTGACATTATTATTTTTCATTTTCTTTTTAAAACTGGTGCCAGAAGTGCACAATTCGCGAAAAAGTATTTAAAACTATTTAACATATTGGTACTATGTTGATACTCTCTACGGCACCTACTGTATGATGGCATAGTGATGACGTCACACTCAAGCCAATCAGCGTTCAGAAGACAGACTCGTCGGATTGTGTCAGATAAGCTGATTGGTTAATGCTGAGCTGGTTGGAGCTGATTGGTAAAAAACCAAAGCCTCGCCGCGGGTGGCTGTATTGTCGGATAAGAACGCATTCCTGGGATAAGGACGCATTCCTGGCGTATTTTCTTTTAAAATTGCCGATAACTACGAATGGAGGCCGAAATCGGCCGTAAGGAGGTAGACAGACAGGTTTTCGGACACGGGCTACAAGATGGCTATCTCAGTTTCAATCCCCATGTTAAAGGTGGCCCTTTTCCTTTAATACGGGCCGAGTTTTCAAACGGACCGTAACGTTAAACATACCTAAGTGTTTTATAAAAAGCAAGGCTGTAGAGTTTTTGCGTGTAGCTGTAGAGCTTTTGCGCTAATGTTGATATTTTATTATACATAAAAATTATATTTTTAAAAACACTTTGGATTATGGGGCCATGCGGATTCCGGCAAGGGGGGGGGGGGCAGGGCATGTGCAATTGCAGACGGTGCAAATCCCTAGGTTTGCAAACTGCAAACACTAATTTTTGCACATCCACATTTCATTGCGGGGCTCATGCGGGCTAATAAGGCCTCTCACAGGCGCTTGCTTGTCTCAGCCCGATGCTGGAGAGTCGAGGGCCCCAGCCCGAGCCTGATGGCCCCGCACTGGAACTTTAAGTCCTAAACAGGTACGTGCGGGTGTTATCTAGCAGGTTATCTCAGGGCCCCATGCCAGTATCTAAAGGCTCTCGCCGGCTCTTAAGGGCCCCAGCCCCCTTAGGTCTCTTGGGGCCGAAGTCTGAGGGCCCCGCACCGGTACCTAAAAGCCCAGTTATCCCAGCTGGCCCCACGCCAGTTTCTAAGGGCCCTCACCGGCTCTGGAGTGGTGAGGATGACCCGGATATCATTTACTGAAATGGATAGGTCATCTGAGGTCAAATAACTTAAAAAGTAGTTTTTCCAGGATGTAATGGTGCTTAAAACTAGTAAATAGTGTGGTACCAAACTGTCATGACATGTCGATCGCTAGGTGAAAAAAGACCTGATTGGGTCAAGACAAGACCTGACCTTGACCTGGGTCGAATAGTGAAAGTGACCTACCGACTACCGAGGTCTATCAAATACATATTTCGAACCATCTCGACGGAAAAAGGATGGTAAAAATTTTATGTCTAACGCAGTGGTCGGCAGGTCATTCGGGGTCGTGCCCCCTTTTTCGGCGCCAGGCAGGGCCATTACCCCCACGTACCAGACCCCATTGCTGACACAACCAAGTTTACTGAAATTCCATACCGTCCTGGAACTCTTTGGGTATTTGTGTATCGCGATGTAAACGCGATGGGCTCGTAAGCGGATAGGGCTTTACCGTTTACGCTCCATATGTGAAACGATCTTTAGGCAAAAAATTCCGGCAGGCGGCTATTTTTTCTGTTGGTGAAAGTGGCCTCTGGACCCATAATGACCGTTGGCTTATGAGCTTTTTCTGGAGATCATCTTGAGCCATAAAATCTCACTTCAAGAAGTTATAGCGGGTCCCGATTTTCTCGACACTTGTCATTGCCCTCTTGAATGAGACGGAATGACCAAGGACCTTAAAAATGGGCAGCAGCGGCTTCCTATTGTCACGGGTAGCACGCTCGTCTTTTTTTATGCACAGCTCCATCTCAGAGTCCGAGAGGTCGCGGGGGTCCGATCGACTCCTCCCCCTTACGTTAGCGGCTGTTGAAACGCCAACAGACGGGCGACGGTTAAAAGTTGCAGCTGCTTTTGTACGACTGTACGGAGGGGTGAGATGGTGAGGCGAGCAGGTACATGAAAATTGGTATCTAATCAATGTGTGCTGTGCCTTTGGCCTGGGCTAATCTTTGAATCTTGGGATGCAACAGTCACGATGGCTCCATCACTGGAGCTACAAACTCTAAAAAGATAGGCTTTCTAAGAATCCCTCATTACCCCCACCGAAAGCGCTCCATTACCCCCAAAGGGGGCATGCCCCACCATTTGCCGACCCCTGGTCTAACGAGTTCAAAACGAGCTAAAACGGTCGGAGTTTGGGCGGAGAAGCTACTTATTGGAAATAACGTCAGAGTGACGTCATGTTCGGCCAATTTTCATGCAAAACATTAAGCTACGGTAATCGCTCCCAATAGCTTAGTTTTTTAAATAAATCATTTTTCTTAGATGAGAGAACTCAGAATACATACGGATCTGTACAGTGGGGGAAGCCGGGGGAAGCCCGACATGTTTTGCATCGAAATTGGCCGAACATGACGTCACCCTGACGTTATTTCCGATAAGTAGCTTCTCCGCCCAAACTCCGACCGTTTTAGCTCGTTTTGAACTCGTTAGACATAAAATTTGTACCATCCTTTTTCCATCGAGATGGTTCGAAATATGTATTTGATAGACCTCGGTAGTCGGTAGGTCACTTTCACTATTCGACCCAGGTCAGGGTCAGGTCTTGTCTTGACCCAAGCAGGTCTTTTTGCACCTAGCAATCGACATGAAGCACAATTATATCGTGGAAAAACTACTTTTTACCTTATTTGACCTCAGATGACCTATCCATTTCAGTAAATGATATCCGGGTCATCCTCGCCACTCCAGAGCCGGTGAGGGCCCTTAGAAACTGGCGTGGGGCCAGCTGGGATAACTGGGCTTTTTAGGTACCGGTGCCGGGCCCTCCGACTTCGGCCCCAAGAGACCTAAGGGGGCTGGGGCCCTTAAGAGCCGGCGAGAGCCTTTAGATACTGGCATGGGGCCCTGAGATAACCTGCAAGATAACACCCGCACGTACCTGTTTAGGACTTAAAGTTCCAGTGCGGGGCCATCAGGCTCGGGCTGGGGCCCTCGACTCTCGAGCATCGGGCTGAGACAAGCAAGCGCCTGTGAGAGCCCTTATTAGCCCGCATGAGCCCCGCAATGAAATGTGGATGTGCAAAAATTAGTGTTTGCAGTTTGCAAACCTTGGGATTTTCACCGTCTGCAATTGCACATGACCTGCCCCCCCCCCCTTGCCGGAATCCGTATGGCCCCATAATCCAAAGTGTTTTTAAAAATATAATTTTTATGTATAATAAAATATCAACATCAGCGCAAAAGCTCTACACGCAAAAACTCTACAGCCTTGCTTTTTATAGAACACTACTCGTACTGCCCGGCCCGTATCAATAATGGCCGGAAGGCCGGCCCGTATAAATTCGGGCCGGTCAGTAGGTAATCGGCCGGTATTGATAACGGCTGGGCAGTTCTAATACCGACCGGGCGGTATTAATACAACCCACTGTTTTCCTCACGGCAGTATATCAAAACTCGGCCCATATCAAAACTAAGCAAATAACTAGTCACTATTCGATGTACCTATCCATTAGCAACGTAGGTCTGCAGTGGACTTATTTTTTAATGCTGTACAGTGGAATCTGCTTAATAAATCCTCGGATAATAAATCCAGCCGCTTATTGTGGCCGCTTGAGCCATAGGCAGCGGAACGGGGAGGGCACTGGGGCACCGTGCCCCCCTTTGATTTTGGCATTTTAACATTAGCCCTATGGGCGATGCACATTCGTCCGCTGTTTACACATTTGCAGTGCCCACGGCTCACACGTTTGCAGGGGAATTTTAGTATTCGTTACATCATATACTAAAATTACATCAATTAGAAATCAATCATGAAGTCAGTGCGTTTATAACATTTATAACGTTTAATCTATAAACGTTATAACGTAATTAATAAACGTTATAACGTAATCAATAAACGTTATGACGTATAACGTTTATTAATGTATAACGTTTATAACACAGTGGTTCAGTGGCATTGCTCTCGGTTGGGGGGTAAGCTCGCTCACTCGCCCGGGGTTACCCCAATGTGCTAATTTTATTTTAGAACAGCGATCTTTGGAAAATATTAGCCGGCCTCGTCACCCCTCACTACAAGCACTTAGATGATCCTTTCATAACATTCGTATAAATATTAGGGATGTATGGTATAACATTAACAGTGCAACATATCTCAGTTTTTAGCTAAAAACCCTTAAAATATCATTTTTGCTCTTTAACTTTAACAATATGCCTACAATTTTTGTTAGCGTTAACTTTTACGCTGGCGTTACCTCAGCTGCCACGCTGAAGGGACAAGCACTTCAGCATTTTATTATGAATAATTTAGCCGGAAACGGGGTGGCCGGGCTTCCCCCGCGCCCGGGGTTACCCCGGCTTCCCCTGGTACAGCCCTGTGTATTCTCCTAGCCCAATGTACCCCCCTGTCCCCTCAGATAGTCACGTTATGAAAAGTCAGGCGCGGGTTTAACATGTGATGCAGCGATTTTGAAAAGAAAGCGGAGAGCAGTATTTATCTGTTCTTTTTTTAGATTTCACGTCTGTCGATCGTCCCCCCCCCCAGTCAAAAATCCGTGGCGACGCCCCTGCCTACAACCTCAACGAATAACTTACCTAGTTATCAATCAAACCAAATACCATCGAATCGACCTCCTAACCTTTCGATAATGCCACCAGGCGCCAACAGCTAACAGCTCTGTTCGCAATTCATTGCTTTGTTAAGTGCTGCATCTGTACCGGCCGAGCAACGAGTTGCCAGGTGGCGCGCAGCCGGCGCCAAGTTCAGCTGCACCTAGCGAGCGAAGAGCTAGCACGCGGCGCGCCGATTTGGCGCGCTATTGGTTCCCGCGCTTTCCAGCTATTTGGCGGGAGACAGAGTGGCGGGCGGCGGCGGCAGAGAGAGCACAGAGCAGCCACCGGCAGTCGGCTCCGGTTGTATATGAATATCATGGGGATCCACTGTAGAATACCTAGTGGCGTCATATTACCTAGTGACGTCATATTGTGACGATGTGCCGCTAAACACGACGCATTCGCCACCTATCAAGCAAGCCTAAAGCTAATAGTTTATAATACATATGCTAGGTGGCGCTACTGAGTCTCTTGAGTGGCTCCATCTTTTCTGTATTGTTTTGGATGATACGATTCTGGATGTTGCATGCTTGGATGTTTCGCTTTTGGATGAGCCGTCCTTGGATGATACGGTTCTCAGGTATTCTCGGGCTGCCATTTTGGATGATACGGTTTTGGATTCTGCATCCTTGGGATTTTCACTCTTGGATGCTCTGAATGCACCCAAAGGGCCGATTTGGATGTTATTTGGAGGTTTTGATCGCTGGATGCTGCGGTTTAGGATGTTGCGTATTTTGGATGCTGCGCTCTTGGATGCTTTAATAGTCCCCCCTCAAGAATTCCATTTTTGTTATCGTCGAATCATCAAATCGAAACATCATTTAAAAAATCACTGCTAAAAATGACCGCGCAATGGAGCTGAGCATTTCATTTTTCTTTCACGAACTCCTGGGGTAGCGAAGAGAGAGAGAGAAGAGACAGGCGCGTAACCACGAGTCTGAAGTTACTGGGGACCACATGGAGGGCCACGAATATTTTTTTCCGGATCAGCCTTCGCCCGAGTGGGGGGGGGAGGGGGGAGGCGTTTCTGGCCACACCTGTCAGTTATTTGTTGCGCGTGTAAGGAAAACCGCGGTGCACACCGCTGCGAAAGTTTGTATGGCTTATGATACCTCAATTTCGCATCGTTTTTGAAAATTTTGACCCCAAGTCACCTAAGGTCAGGTCACCAGGTCAGTAAGTAACCATGCCTCTCAAAAACTTTGTGACTCTGTCATTCCTACAGTTTAAATCCCAGAAGTTTGAAACTCGAGCTTTTGCATAGGAAATCAGTATGAACAATTCGTATATCTCAAGTTTTCGCATCGGTGACCTAATGTCAGGTCATTTTACGACCTCTCCATTATAAGTCATTGT